>NC_047659.1:76994688-77347188 GCF_011762505.2 Arvicanthis niloticus
GGCCTCATGAATGCTAAGGGTGTATGTACTTCATCACTGAGCTGAACTCTAGCCCAGGAAGATATTTTTTGCATTTCATCCTTTACTTTCTATAACAAGAGTTAAGATGAAAAATTGAAGAATCCAAGAGAAAACAGAAATGTTTTATAAGAGAAAAATAGATTTAGGAATTAGAAAGAAGATCCTAGGAATTGTGAAGCGGCTTGTGAGCAGGCAGCTCCCAGAGGGCTGCTCAGAAAACAGTCTTTAGGGAGGGGTAGCTGGTGTCCCAGGATGAACTTAAGGGGACATCAGAACCGCTTAGTGGGGGTTTTATTAAATTTTACTATGTGATGTATGATGGAACCTGTCAGCCTCTTTTCTCTGCAAAGCTTTCCTCTAGAGCCTAGTGCCTTTAGAATGGATTCTCTTTCTTGGACTGAATAAGGAGGAACATTGAGTTTTACCCTAAGGGCAGGACAAGGCAGGGACACGTGCTGTCACTGGGCTACATAAAGCTGTAAATGATCTCCTTCATCTCCTCTGCTTCAGTGGAAAAAGGAAGAAAACAAAACATATACCTGATGGGGTGGGGGGTGGGGGTTGAATTTTATGCTTCCTGAAGCATGTGTCAGCCATGACAGCTGGCCACAAGGCTGTGATCACCAGCTGTGACCTGGAGACCTGGACATCTACATTCATCTACTACCCCCGCTTAGTGGGGGTTTTATTAAATTTTACTATGTGATGTATGATGGAACCCATCAGCCTCTTTTCTCTGTGTAGCTTGGGTTCTGCTGCAGGTCAAATTCTCAAGCTCTTTCTTGAGGCCTGGAGAGCTGGCTCCAGGTTAGGAGAGGTTAAGGGTACTTGCTGCTATTTCAGAGTGGTTCTCAGCACCATTCTGGCTACAAGGTATTTCATTTCCTCTTCTGGCCAGGCTGATCTACGAAACAACTTCCAGGCCATCCAGAGCTACATAGTGAAAGCCTATTTTAAAAAAGTCAAAGCATAGCACTTGGGAGGCAGAGGCAGCCGGATTTCTGAGTTCGAGGCCAGCCTGGTCTACAGAGTGAGTTCCAGGTCAGCCAAGGCTATACAGAGAAACCCTGTCTCGAAAAACAAAACAAAAAGTCAAAGCAAAATAAAAATAAAAAGAAAATAAAACCCGAAATTTAGAATAAAATCCAATGAGGACTCATTAATCATCCTTTCAAATCTATTTTTTTTATTTCTTATTTTCTTTTTATTTTCTGACCCCTAAAAAAGATGGTTGTAGCACAGAATTCTACCAGATTTTCAAAGAAGAGTTAATGCCAATACTCCAAAATTAGTCCTCAAAATAGAAACAGATAGAACATCGCTGAATTGATTCACAGTTACACCACAGTTACCCTGATAGCCAAACCACATAAAAACCCAACAAAGAAAGATAACTAAAGGTGTATGCCATCACTGCCCAGTGACAATTACAGACCAATTTCCCTTAGGAGTATGATGAAGAAATTCTCAATACTTGCAAACTGAATCCAAGATCACATCAAAAAGATCATCAACCATGATGGAGTAAGGCTTTATCTCAGATACGCAGGGATGGTTCAACATTTATAAATAGAAAAATGTAATCCACCATATAAACAAATTAAAAGACAAAAATCTCATGATCATCTAAGACAACTGAAGGAGCTCAAGCAGAAACAATTTGAAAGGGGGAATCATAGTATCATTATTTATAGATAATATGATAGTATACATAAGTAGCCCTAAAAAATTTCACCAGGCAAATCTTACAGCTGATACACACTTTCAGCAAAGCAGCTGGATAAAAAATTAACTCACAAAAATCAGTAGCCCTCCTGTATACAAATGACAGACTAAAGAAAGAATCTGTTAGCTGGGCGATGGTGTCGCACGCCGCAGGCAGATTTCTGAGTTCAAGGCCAGCCTGGTCTACAGATTGAGTTCCAGGACAGCCAGGGCTACACAGAGAAACCCTGTCTCAAAAAACAAAAACAAAAACAAAAAAAACAAAAAAAAAAAAAAAAAAAAAAAAAAAAAAAAAAAAGAAAGAAAAAAAAAAAGAAAAAAGAAAAAAAGAAGAGAAAAAGAAAGAATCTGGAATCTGTTAAACATCACCTTTCACCATAGCCTCAAATTATATAAACTATCAGTAAAAAAAACTTGTATAATAAAAACTATAAGATACTAAAAAAAAAAGAAAGAAATTGAAGAAGATATGAGAAGATGGAAAGATCTTCCATGCTCATGAATCAGTATAATTAATGTAGCAAAATGACTAGCCTACTGAAAGCAATATATAGATTAAATTTAATCCCCATAAAAATTGCAATACAATTCTTCACAGATCTTGAAAAGACAATTTTCAGTTTCAAGTGGACACACACACACACACACACACACACACACACACACCAGGGTAGCTAAAATCAGATTATTGCTACAGAGCTAATAAAACGGTGTGGTATTGTCACAGAACAGATAGGTTGACCAATGGAATCAACTGAAGGTCTAGACTTAAGCCCACACATCTATGGACACCTGACTTTTTATAAAGAAGCCAGACATGCACACTGGAAGAAAAAGACAGCATCTTTAACAATTTGTGCTGGTCAAACTGGAGGGCTGTATGTGGAAGAATCCAAATAGATCCATATTTATTGCCCTACACAAAACTGAACTCCAAATGGATTGAAGAACTCAACCTAAAACCAGATTCTCTGAATCCTATATATAAACAAAAAGTCAGGAATAGCCTTGCACTCATTGGCACAGGAAAAGGCTTTCTGAACAGAACTACATTACCCTAGGTACTAAGATCAACAATAAATGAGACCTCATGAAACTGAAAAGCTTATATATGGCAAAGGACACTGCCTTTCATACAAAGTAGCAGCCAGCAGAATGGGAAAAGATTTTTTCTAAATACACATGTGATAGAAAGGAAATATCCAAAAATATAAAGAATTCAAAAAAAATCTAGTTATCAAAAAAACAAATAACCCATTAAAAAATGAAGTACAATAGCCAGGCCATGTTGGCACATGCCTTTAATCCCAGTATTCAGGAGGCAGAGGCAGGCAAGGCCAGCCTTGTCTACAAAGTGAGGTCTAGGACTGCTAGGGGGCTGTTACACAGAAATCCTGTTCCCCTCCCCCCCAAAAAAGAGGTACAGATCTTAACAGAGAATTCCCTAAAAAGGAACCCAAATGGCTGAGAAACACTTAAAGAAATGTTCAATATCTTTAGGCATCAGGGAAATACAACTTAAAACTTCTTTGAGATCTCATCTTACACCCATCAGAATGGTCAAGATCAATAAAACAAGTGACAGCTCTTGCTGGCAAGGATATGCTGTAAGGGGGAACACTCATCCATTGTTGTTGGGAACACAAACTTGTAGAGCCACTGTGGTAATCAGTGTGGCAATTTCTCAGGAAGATGGGAATCGATCTACCTTAAGATCCAGCTATACCATTCTTGGGCATTTACCCAAAGGATGCTTCATTCTACCACAGAAACACTTCCTCAGCCATGTTTATGCTGCTTTATTCATAATAGCCAGAAATTGAAAACACACTAGGTGTTTTCCTCAACAGAAGAATGAATACAGAAGATGTGGTATATTTACACAATGGAATATAACTCAACTGTTTAAAAAATGACATCATAAAATTCACAGGCAAATGTATGGAACTAGGAAAAAAATCATTCTGAGAGAGGAAAACCCAGACTCAGAAAGACACAGTAATTACTCAGTTATATATAAATTTTAGCTGTTAAGTCAATGATAACCAAGCTACAATCCATAGAACCACAGAAGTTAGATATAGAGCAAAGGACTGAGTTTGGGGGAATGTTGCAGGTAAATAGATCTCCCTTAGAAAAGGGAATAGAATAGATATAGATTGATGGGAGGGAGAGGGATTGGAAGAACCAAGTGGGGAGGGGGAGGGAAGAGGGTGACAAGGGGGACAATGTGGGAAGAGACAGCTAAATTAAGGGCTATTTACAGGGTAGCATGGAAATCTAATAGAAACTTTATATATGTATATATGTATGTATATATATGTTATATATTTGTATATGTTATATATATTTGTATGATATATATGTATATATATGTATATATATGTATATGAAAGCAATCTAAATGAAATTGCTAAATAATGAGGAGACAGAGCCCCAACCACACATCTCTTGTCACTATATCCAGCAGGGAGAATGGGTTACATCTAATTGAGTTGCTTGTCAAAGGGTTCCCATGGGAACCCCCCAAAAATCCAAGCTATTGCTAATATTATAGGTTATTTTCCACAAACTGGTGGCAAGGCCTCATTGCTAAAGACTACATTTATACAGTTCATAGAACATGAAGAAGTGGAACTGGTATCTAGACAGAGCCTATACCCCTACATGCTAGCATCTTTGGTACAGGATGGTTCTCTGCATGCTACCAAAGGAGAAATGTAAAGACTAAGCCAGTCCTAAACACTCTGATCTACAGCTGTGCTCTGTCTGCAAGATATGCTAGTGCAATGGTGGCACATTGCTTGAGGGAGTAACCAACCAATGTCTGATCTGAATTAAAGTCCACTCCTTGAGATGGAGCCCATACCTGACACTGTTTGATTGACCAAGAACCCGAGAATAGATAGCCCAGGGAACTAGGGTAAAAGCAAACACTGCTATCCTACAAAAAGAGCAATAAATGACTCCTAGGACATTCTCCTACACTCATAGGTAAGTGCTCTCTGCTCAGCAGACATCAGAAAAGCTTCCTCCTGCAGCAGATGGGAACAAATGCAGAGACCCACAGCCAGACACTATGCAGAGAGTGAGAGACCTTAGAACACTCAGCCCTAAAGTGATGTCTCACCTCAGGGCTCAGGGAACCCTGCAGAAGAAGGAGAAGAGTATAAGAGTCAGAGGGGATGGAGGATGCCAAGAAAACAAAGCCCTCTAAGTCAATGTGATCATGTAGTTATAATCCTTGTTTGACTTCAGACCCAAAGACAAGGAATTGAGGTGCATATCTTAGATACCAAAGCAGACCTGGCCTCCAGGTTCTCCCTCAGTCTCTACCTTGTATACCCTGCTCCCACTCCTAAATTTCCCAGCCCCAGGGGCTGGGCTGCCCTTCTCCCAGAGGGCTCTTCCCTAAATAATCCAGACCTCTTCTCTCTCTCTCTCTCTCTCTCTCTCTCTCTCTCTCTCTCTCTCTTGCTCTCTCTCTCTCTCTCTGTCTCTCTCTCTGTCTCTCTCTGTCTTTCTGTCTCTCTGTCTCACCTTACTCTCTCTCTCTTTCCCTCCCTCCCTCCTTCCCTTCCTCCCTCCCTCCTTCTCTCCTTTTCTTCTCCTCTCCCTCTCTCTTCCTCCTCCTTCTCCTCCTCCTCTTCTCTTTGCCTCAGTCCTTGAGGGCAGTGAACTCACCAGAGATCAGTTTCCCAATAAATCAGCATTTAATACAATCTATTCTGGCTTGAATTGGCCATTTCATTGGTGGAGAAATAATTTATCACTCCTGAGTTCATATGCATATCAACTCACAGAGACTGAGGCAGCATGCACAGGGCCTACACTGGTCTGCACCAGATGGAGTCTTGTAGTTGAAAGGAGTAGACACATGCTCTTTCCCAACTGAGAAGTAATCTCCAATTGATAACCACTTGCAAATGAAATGTTAGTTTTCAACAAGAGCATCTCACTGAGGAAGCAAACTAGTCTTAAAGGTAAGTTATATGGCCATCAATAGATGGTCAAAAGAAATCAACTAAATGGTGTCTTTGGAAGTTCCAGGTCTCATAATGTCCTGTCAGGGCTTTTCTTTTTCTTTTTTTATTTTTTTCTTCTTCTTACTTATTTATATTTTATTTTATTTATGGCTTCCAGATTAGTGTTTTATGGGCTTCCTGAGTGTGCAAACCAGGAAGGCTCTGTCCCTTGTGCCTTCTCTTGTGCTCTTTTCTTTCTGGTTGTTTGTTTTGTCCAATTCTTATGTGTTCAGTTTTTTTTTTTTTTTTTACCATATTATATTATTACATTATTCCTTAGAAGTCTGTTTGTTTTCTAATGACAGACAGAAAGGGATAGGATCCAGAGGCAAGGGGAGGGAGAGAGGAATTGGGAGAAATAAAGGGAAAGGAAACTATAATACACACACATATATAAATACAATTCTCAAGATTTATTTAGTTATGTATTTGGGTGTTTTGTCTTTATGTATATCTATACACTGGAAGAGGGCATTGGATCTCACAGAACCTAGGTTATAGATGGTTGTGACCTGCCATGTGGGTGTTAGGAATTGAACTCAGGACCTTTGGAAGAGCAGCCAGCACACTTTACTGCTGAGCCTTCTCTCCCAGGCGTCAGTAATCAGGATATATTATGTGAGGAAAACAAAATCTATTTAGTAAAAGAAAAATAAATAAATAAAAATAAATGCTTTCTTCGAGGCCAGTCTGGTCTACAGAGTGAGTTCCAAGACAGCCAGGACTACATGGAGAAACTCTGTCTCAAAAAACCAAAAAAATAAAAAAATAAAAATAAATAAATAAACACTTTCTTTTGTAAGTAGCCTTGTTCCTGGTGTTTTATAGCAGCAATTAAATAGTCACTAATGCAGGAATCTTAATGGATTTTGTGGTTATAAAAGGCTTGACATTAAAGTGGCCTGGAGAGGGGATTTGTCTGCAGAGAAGACTCAGTCATCCTTGAGGGTTTTCCTTGTGCTGTTGGGGTGTTTTCCCTCAGCTTAAACCAAAAAAAAAAAAAAAAAAAAAAAAAAAAAAAAAAAGTCTTAAAAAAATCACAACTAAGGCAACTTACAAAACAAAGAGTTTACTTAGTTATTATTTTCCTTGAATTGAAGTAGATTTTTAAAAATCACATAATATATCCTGATTACAGTTTCCTCACCCTCTACACCTGCCAGTTTCTCTTCCGACTTTTAAGGGTTCAGACTACAAACCGCTTCTGTGTGACTAAGGGAAGGAGAAGAATCAGAATAAAGAGAAACATACTCTCTTCCAAAGATGAACGGCAGGAGGAGCTTTAGAAATTCACAAAGGTGCTGCCACGACATGAAAAAATCCAGAGAAAAAGACAGGCTTGAAGAGACCAAAAAGAAGTAAGCCTGCCAATCACATCTTCAGAGATTCTGAAACACACACACACACACACACACACACACACACACACACACACACACACACACTCCTAGTGTAGGAAAAACATCATCTGAAAGCTGAAAGGTAAGCCAGAGCCTTGGTGGTGAGTGGCCCTCCCTACAGGACAAGCCCACAATCCTCACAAGCCTCTAGTCCAGTTGTGAGCTTGTTTTGTTTGTTTGTTTGTTTGTTTGTTTCTCCAGCAGATGAGTCAGCAAAGGAGAGGAATCCTGGTTTGTTGTCAGTTTATATGATATGACTTGGAGAGCAATGGTTAGATGCCATCCTGACACAAAAATTATTGTGTAAAATTGAGATAGCATGGGGACTTGGAGACCGGGAATAACCACAAACCAGGAACCTGAATGTAATCTGTTCCACAAAGAGAGTTAATCTTGGAAGGCAGCTGTGAACAGCAAGAGGGCCAGATGTTGACTAGCCAAAGAGTGCAGGTGGTGGGATGCTAGGCTCAGTGAATTGCACAGGGAAAGAAAGCTGGGTCCTCTAAGAATATACTGAGTCCACCAACTGAGAACAGCCTTGAGTTTGATAGTCTGAATCTCAGCTCAGCAGGTAAATCAACCTCCAGCACCATCTGTCTGCCATTCATTAGAGCAGAAACAGCAAGTCCCCATCTGCATCAACTGATACTTAAGAGGGTGAGCAAGTCTGAAGTCAGAGCCTCTGCCTGCATAACACTCCTCAGCTGCATTGGCAGCAAAGGAATAGATATATACACAATGGTCTATGTACTGGCTGGTTTTCTGTGTCAACTTGACACAAGCTGGAGTTATCACAGAGAAGGAGCCTCCCTGAGGAAACGCCTCCATGAGATCCAGCTGTAAGGCATTTTCTCAATTAGTGATCAAGGGTGGGAGGGCCCATTGTGGGTGGTGCCATCCTTGGGCATGTAGTCTTGGGTTCTATAAGAAAGCAAGCTGAGCAAGCCAGGGGAAGCAAGCCAGTAAGTAATATCCCTCCATGGCCTCTGTATCAGCTCCTGCTTCCTGACCTGATTGAGTTCCAGTCCTGATTTCCTTTGATGATGACCAGCAATGTGAAAGTGTAAGCTGAATAAATCCTTTCCTCCCCAACTTGCTTCTTGGTCATGATGTTTGTGCAGGAATAGAAACCCTGGTGAGCAGTGGTGGTGCATGCCTTTAATTCCAGCACTTGGGAGGAAGAGGCAGGTGGATTTCTGAGTTCGAGGCCAGTCTGGTCTACAGAGTGAGTTTCAGGACAGCCAGGGCTACACAGAGAAACCCTGTCTCGAAAAACAAAACAATAAAACAAAACAAATTTTAAAAAAGAAATCCTGACTAAGACAGTCTGCATACACAATGGAATTTTTTTTCCAGCCTTATTGATGATCTTCTGTCATTGTATGGAAATGGATGCAAATGGAGACAATTCTATTAAATGAATTAAACCAGTCTCAGAAAGACAAATAGTATGCTTTAATAAATTACAGTGTGTGTGTGTGTGTGTGTGTGTGTGTGTGTGTGTTTGGATGTGCCTACCATGGCTCAGATACCACAGTAAGCATGTGAACTAGCAAGAGAGCAAGTGTCAGTTCTTTGTACCATGTGGTCCTGATGCTGGACTCAGGTGATTAGGTTTGGAGCAAGTATCTTTATCACTAAGCCATATTGATGGTCCAATTTCTAGATTTTATGTAGATACTAAAATAATGCATGTATATATGACATTAAAGTAGACTTGAAACTGTCTTGGGTAACAAAAAAGAGGAAGGAGGAGAAGCAGGGAGAAATGTGGAGAATATGATCCAGTATACATGTTTCTTAAATACTTACTGTGTCTATGATAACGTTTCCAAAGTGGTTTAACCAAGGATGGAAGAAACATCCTGAACGTGGGCAGCACCATCCAATAGGCTGAATCAGTAGGGGAAAGTACCAGCACTCATTTGTGTCCTGACTGCAGATGCAGACCAGTTACATCAGGCTCCTGCTGCCATGCCTTCCCAGTGCGATGAACTCTATCCCCAGGGCTGTGAGCCAAAGCAAACATTTCCCTTCTGAGGATGCTTCTTGGCAGGTGTTCGGTCACAGTAAGAAGAGTAACTAATTCACCACAGGACACCTGATGAAGGCTAGGAACATGAGTAGCCTGCTGGGGAGGAGAGCATCAGCTATAGCACAGGGCATGCACCAGAAAGCTCCTAGCTGGGGTATCAATTTTTTTTAAATAAAAAAGAAGGGATAGAGAGTAAGAACCAGAGGCTCTTACTACCCCCAACAGGGGCTGCCTGATTGTTAATCAAATGAGACTTTTTTCTTCTCTCTGCTTTTTCCAAGGAGCCAGAGTTGCTTAGGTATCAGGTAATAGGCAGCATAAGAGAAAAAGGCCTGAGTTTTGGTCGAGGCAGAGCTGAACTAGAGGCAAGTGCCAATTCATATGTACGTTTATTCACTGAACTGAACAATGTGACTACAGAAATGAAACTATTAATGGAAACACGTGTTCTAGGGACTTTTTGCTACCCAAATGATGGCCAAAAAAATTATGAGGCACCTACAGAAAATTTCCTTTGGGGCTTAATGAGTCACTGAGAGGAAAATACAGCTGCTTAGACTATATTTCTTTTTATATATATACTGTATTTTTTCTTATTGTTGTTTGTTTTTGAGTCAGGGTATTGTATTGCCCAGGGCTCCAGGGATTTTCCTGTCTCAGTTCCCACTCCTGAACCAGCATTACTTGTACTATATTTTGAGTGTGACTCATTTAGTAGAATTGTCTAGAAGGCATATATTTGCATACAATACTTTCTTCCTTCCTTCCTTTCTTTCCTTCTTTCTTTCACCATATTATATCTATAGCTGGTTAACTCTTCCTCATAGGTATAGACATGAAATATATATGGGGCTGGAGAATTAGTCAGCAGTCAGCAAGCACTTGCTGCTTGCACAGAGGATCTAGGTTAAATTCCCAGTTCCCACAGGATGGCCCACAGCCATCTGTAACCCTATTTCCAGGGGCTCTAATGCCCTCTTCTGGCCTCTATAGGCACCAGACACATACATGGTACACATATAGGTAAAACACTCATGCATATAAAGTAAATATACAATTTTTAAAACTAATTCCTTTTGATAGGTTATTTGTCTACCTGTGAAATAAGCCAATTCAAGCCAGATTAAATACACACACACACACACACACCACACACTACACACACACGCGCGCACACACACGCACACACGCACACACGCACACACACACACACACACACACACACACACACACACATATATATATATTTACAGGTTTATTGGGAAGCTGCTCTGGGGCAGCAGAGTTCACTGGGCCTAAGGAAGGAGACCAGGGAAGTCGACATGGAAAGGGAGAGAAAGACAAAAGGGATAAGAGAGAGAGAGAGAGAGAGAAACACGAGAGCACATGTACACAGGGAGAGAAGAGAGAAAAAGAGAGAGAAGGAGAGCAGCTGAGAGAAGCCAAAATGTCTGGATTATATAGAGAAGAGCTCTAGAGGAAGGGCAGTCCCAGCACCTGGTCTGGAAATTCCAGGTAGAGACTGAGGGATGCTGGGAGAACCTGGATGCCAGGGCTGTTTTGGTATGTAAGATATGCACCTCAATCCCTTGCCCCTGAGTCTGAAACTAAACACCTTTTAGAATATTAAGTCCTAAATACTTTAAAACAAATGTATTAAGAAGTATAAAATAACCAGGTATATTGTTGCATACCTATAATTCCAGCTCTCAGGGCACCATTTCAAGAAAACCGTGAGTTTGAGGCCAGTCTGGGTTATGTAACAAGATTCTGTCTTGAAAAACGACTAAATTGGTTTTGGCTTACTTTATATTGCTATGGTAAACACCATGACCAAAGCAACTTGGGGAAGAAGGATTATTATTATTATTATTATTATTATTATTATTATTATTTACAGTTTATAGTCTGTCAGGAAGGAAAGGCAAGGCAAGACCTCCAGGCTGGAATCTGGAGGCAGGAGTCATAGCAGAGGCTAGGACAGAATGCTGCCTACTAGCTTCCCTCTGATAGCTCGCTCAGTTTGCATTTTAACATCACCTGCCAAGGTGGAGGCCTTTGTGGGGACCAGGCTCTCCGATCACTAATCAAGTGATCTCTTCGATCACTAATCAAGAAAATTCCCCTTGCTTGTCCACAGAACAATTCAACAGAGAGATAGTTTCTCAGTTGGGGTTCCCTCTTCCCAGTTGACGTTAGCCTGGGTCAATTTGACAGAAGCCAATCAGCGTGGGTTTTTTGGAGGGGGGGGGTGTTTCTTTTTAAACTACTTTAGTGCTTCACACTCTGCTTAAACCCATCCTGTTTTCTCCTTCTCAAAATCTGAGCCTTGCGTGGAAGTACATCCCCAACTTTATTCTTAATTTTTAGTTTGAGACAGTCTCATCAACTTGCCCAGACTGTCCTTGAACTTGCTCTGTAGCTCAGGCAGACCTTGAATTTGGGATGTCCATGATTCAATCTCATATGCAGTTGATGTACAGGCCTGCACCACACATAATTTCAGCTCAGCTAAAAATTACATTTTTATTTCATGTGAAAGATACTTTCATCTTGTGTAAATAAGACCTTTCCCTCTAAATTTCAAAATATTCAGTAATGTAATTAGTTATCTGAAAGGGAAATGTCTCTATTGATTGAAATTTGAAACTGAAACCTTAAAACTTTAAGCAAAAATAGTTATAAATCAATTCATTTCATCCTGGAATTCTTGCTAGGTTGCATGAAAATAATTTTCACTGCTCCAAATGATCATGTTTGGCAGGTGGTTATTGATTTAGCTTATTATTTTTATTTTATTATTTCATTGTTTGTTTTTGAAACAGAGTCTCATTCAGTGCAGGTTGACCTCCTGAATTTGATATTTAACTAAGACTGCTAGGGAGATTGTCCTGCCCCTACCTTCCAAATACTGGGATTAAAGGCATATGCCACTAAGTCAAGTCACAATAATGTTTTGTTTGTTTGTTTAAATTTATTTATTTAGTATGTGTCTCTGTGTGTTTGTGTGTCTATGTGTACGGGTGTGTCTATGTGTATGTCCATGTGTATGTGTATCTGTGTGTGTCTATATATGTGTGTGTCTTTGTGTATGTGTGTCTGTATCTGTGTGTATATATGTGTGTGTCTATGTGTGTGTCTATGTTTATGTGTGTCTGTGTGTATCTATGTGTGTGTGTATGTGGGTCTATGTGTATGTGTGTCTGTATCTGTGTGTATATATGTGTGTGTGTGTGTCTATGTTTATGTGTGTCTGTATGTGTGTCTGTATCTGTGTGTATATATGTGTGTGTGTCTGTATGTGTCTATTTTATGTGTGTCTGTATGTATGTCTCTCTGTATGTGTATGTGTCTGTGTATGTGGGTCTATGTGTATGTGTGTCTGTATCTGTGTGTATATATGTGTGTGTGTCTGTGTGTGTGTGTGTTGAGAGCCAACTTTTAGCAGAAGCGGCTAGAAAGCAGCTATCCACATGCTATCCATGCCATACATGCCTGTAAGGCACACATGGTATCCACACCTGCAAGGCATGTGGCAAAAGCGTATAAATACCCCAGATTTCCTTTCAATAAAAGAGACTTGATACTTGATCAGAACCTCTGTCTTGTCTCCATTCTGTGCGTCTCTTCCCCTTATCCTCACTCTCTCTCTCTCTAGACCCTGACCAGAAGACCAGAGTGGCAGTTTGGGCTGAGCAGTGGTGGTGGCCTTTAATCCCAGCATTTGGGAGGCCAAGCCAGGCAGAGCCGAGCAGGTTGCAACATTTTTGTTATAGTAACTATTCAGGCATTGTTAAATCTTTTGTCTCTAGCCAGGCAGAGCGGAGCAGGCCGCAACATGTGTGTCTATGTTTATGTGTGTCTGTATGTGTGTCTGTGTGTAACTATGTGTGTGTGTGTGTGTCTGTGTATGTGGGTCTATGTATATGTGTGTTTGTGTGTGTCATTGGACCCACACTGAGGGTCAGAGGACAATGTAAAGGAGTCAGTTCTCTCTATCATGTGGGTTCCTGGGATTGAACTCAGGTGCTGCAGCTTGGCAGCAAGAGTCCTTACCCAGTAACCCATCTCACCAGCCCCTAATAACCATCTTTTAATACTACTAGGAAAATATATGTGAATCAGTTACTTGTTTTAAAATGAACTTTTCTCCTGGAGATGGTGACTCCTGCCTTTAATCCCAGCACTCAGGAGGCAGAGGCAGGCAGATCTCTGAATTCCAGGCCAGCCTGGTCTATAGAGTGAGTTCCAGGAAAGCCAGGACTACATAGTGAGACCCGGTCTTGAAAAAAACAAAAACAACAACAACAACAAAATTACTTTTCATCTGTTTAGTATTTTTGTGGTTTTGTGTGTCAGACACTGGGCTAAACACATTACGAATCCTAACTGATTTAATCTCCGTTATAGCCCTAGGAAGTAAGAGGCTTGATCTAATTTCTCTGTTGGATCCAAAGAAATTACCAGAGACAGCATTCTAAGGAATCACTGTGTTTGTTTTAAGAAAAAAAATTAAATAAAATAAGAGTCTTGGTAATGAAATACAAATGTGGAAAAATAAAAGAAATCTAAGACACAAAAGCCATCAGCTTGGAGTTAATATGTTAAATGGTTCAAAGCAGTTTACAGGAAAGAGTCTCCCATCCTTGCAGGGGTCAGAGTTTAGGTGTTGGCCATAGATAGCTGTCAGTAGTCTCTGTAAGAAGTGTTGGGTCAGGTGGTAGTGGCCCGCATCTTTAATCCCAACACTTGGGTAGCAGAGGCAGGAGGATCTCTGTGAGTTTGGGACCAGCTTGGTTGTTAGAGAGAATTCCAGGACATCCAAGGCTAAACAGAATCTCAGTCTCTCTCTCTCTCTTCTCTCTCTCTCTCTCTCTCTCTCTCTCTCTCTCTCTCTCTCTCTCTCTCTCTCTCTCTGTGTGTGTGTGTATGTCACACACACACACACACATTACCTATAGTAATAGGTAATAGTCAAAGAGACTCCATATAAGCCTTAGATTCCCTATGGCTTAGTAGGTCAGTGGTGGGGCCTTGCACATGAATTCTACCTCTTCCTAACATACTACTTTGAGACAGGGTCTTTCCTGGCATTTACTCTGTAGACCAGGCTGACCTCAAACTCAGAGAGTCACCTGCCTTTGCCTCCTGAATGCTGGGATTAAAGGCGTATGCCGTCACCACCCAGCTGACTGTAGTTGATGCCTTTAAAAGCAGACATGAAGTTTATAGACTACTGGTTAATTATTTTATTTCTTTTTATTTTATTTTTTATTTTTTGAGACTGTGGCCTGGACCTCACTCACTATGTTGACTAAGCTGATCTTGAACTTACAACAATCTCTTGCTTCTGCCTCCCAACTGCTGGGGTTAGCAGATGTGTACCACCATGCTTGTCTGGCTGATCTTGATAAACATCAACCCAAGAGAAGCTCCAAGTCAGAAAGAGAAAACTCAGATGCCTGTAGGTCAGCCTGGTCACTCTAAATGAATATAGCAGGAAGTAGCAAAGCGAAGGCTGTATGTTTTTGTTATTGTTTTGTTTTGATAAAGGGTTTTGGGTAGCCCAGGCTAGCCCAGCATTCTCGGCATAGTTGAAGATAACCTTGAACACTAGACTTCCTACCTCCGTCTCCCAAGTATTGGGAGCACAGGTATATACCACCATCTTTGCCAAATATCTAATATCTTGTGGTTTTGAGACAGGATCTTAGTAGCCCAGGCTGTCAAGGAACTAAGTTGAAGTCAAGGATAATCCTAAAGTCCTGATCCCCCTGCTTCCAGCTCCGGAGCACTGTGATTACAGGCCTGTGGGTTTATTTGGTGTTAGTGATCCAAAGCAGGCCAGTACTTTACGTTTTGTTTTTGAGACAGAGTCTCACAAGCGGTTCAGTGGCCTACAACTCATTGTCCTCCTGTCTCACCCTCCCACATAGCAGGATTATAGGCTGCATACTTCATTCTTTCATGTTATTTTATTATTAATGTGTGTTTGTGGGCACTCATGCTACAGCATGCTTTCAGCCACCAGAGGACGATTATGTGGGATCTATTCTACCTTTATGGGGGTTCTGGGACTCAGACTTAGAACTTTTCAATCATTGGTCTTGCAAGAGCCTTTACTGAGTCATCTCACCAGCTTCCATAACACCATGGACACCATTCACATCCTCTTGGTTTGGTGCATTTCTCTCTATGGAGACCCAACAAATGGAGCTCAACTAAGCACTGTACGGTGGACCAATACACGTGTGTCCTTCATCACACATCCTTTCACATGCTTGCTTTAGCAAAACATCCTCTCATTTGTGTCTGCATCAGGGAAAAGTTTCTTCCTGTGTCTGCCCTATTGAAATATCTTTTCACTTGTCTCTGTTTCAGAAAAATTCTCCTTCACATGTCTGCCCCAGCAAAACACTGTTTGACAAAACTGATCTTCTAAAGAAACCAGAAGTTTCTACTTGAGTTTTGCTGTGTTGATGTCATTTTTGAGACTCACTATGTAGCCAAGGCTGGCCCTGAACTTTTGATCCTCCTACTTCTGACTCCCTAGTGCTGATATTACAGGCTTGTGCCAACACATCTGCCCAGACTGGTTTGATTTCTTATAGATTCTGAGGAGAAACCAGGCACACGAAGGTAAACTGACCCCAGGCAAAGGATGTCTTTGTGACAGTGGAGATGTCTGGACTGTAGATTCCTTCTGGTGCTCTGCTTCCTTGGTATGGAAATAGCCTTGTTTATTTTCAGTGACAGAAAGGAAGGGTGGGGGTCATTTAGACAGACTGAACCAGACCATAGTCAGACTTGGGTAGGATGAGGTGGAGGAGGAGCCTCAGGAAACAGAGCAGGCGGGTGACAGCTGTGAGGGACAGAAAAGTGTGTGTTGATCCCTTAGGAGCCAGCTCAGTACTAGAAAGTGACTCTGAGAGAGGGGGCCCAGAAGTGAGAATGAAGCTGGGTGTCCCAGGTTTGCTGGGAGAGTTCTGGGCCCATTGATAAACATGTTGTTAAATTATTTCTCTTATTTTTTTGAGATTATAACATAATTATAACATTTCCCCTTTCTCTTTCCTCCCTCCAAAAAGTACCATATATTCCTCCTTGCTCTTTTCAAAAGCATCAGGTACTTTTTCATTAATTATTGGTATATGCATATCTGTAGATGTATGTATTCCTAGATACATAAGTACAGACTGCCCAGTCTGTATAATGTTACTTGTATTTATGTCTGCAGCACTGACCGTCTGGTATTGAGTAACCAGTTGGTGAGCTCTTCCCGGGGGAAGACTATTTCTTCTGCTCTCCTGAGTTGCCTGTACTTCTTTGTGTACAGTTGGAGCCTCCTGGGACTTTTTTTTTTTTTTTTTTTTTTGGTTGCCCTCCAGAGGTACAAGGTAAGTCACTATTGCTGAGGACACCATGTGCTTCAAACACAGGGCCAGAGGCCTGAGCTAGAACTGATCTGAATGTCTTGTCCCTGAGGACCAGCTTTTATTGCACCAGAAGGGGCCTTATAAGCATGCAATGAACAGTCTCACCCAACTGTGATACCTATGAGCCACAACAATGGCCAGCATGGCGTGGTAACCCTAAAGCTGCAGCAGTGGGTGCCACTCATGGTTTGGCTGTAAACAATGAAACTCCAATTGGACATAAGACCTGCTGAACAAGAGAGAAGTCATGCCCAGTACCAGACACCCGGCCAACTGCTCAGGAATAGTGAAGTCTTGGAGGAGAATATATAATCACCATTTTCCTAAACCAGAATAACTCCTAACTACTCACAGATAAGAAAATGAAACTCCTTACCTTTCATCAAGGAAATTTCTCTTTGCAACAAGTAGAGACCATTACAGAAAACCATGACCAATCAAAACAAAGAACTAAACATTTTAAAATTTAGCTTAATTTCATGTTTTGTGCATGGGTGTTTTGATTACATTTATTACGTCTGTGTACCACATGTGTATCTGGTGCCATCAGAGGTCAGAAGAGGGTGTCAGATCCCCTGAAATTGGAATTATGGATGGTTGTGAGATACCCTGTGGGTCCTGGGAATTGAACCCAGGTCCTCTTGAAGAACAGCGATGACTGAATCTACTGACCCATCTCTCCAGCCCCCAGAGTGAAGTGGAAATTTCTGGTTTCTTTGGAAACTCAGTTGTGTCATGTGATGTTTTTCTGGAAGCTGTCTGAGGAGATGATGTTTTACTGAAGCATATGAGGACATGTGATGTTTTGCTGGAGTGGACACTTGACAGGGTTCGTGATATTTGGAAAGAATGTAACTGGAACTCCACAAACAGTGAGAGGATGCTCTTGCATTGTGACGTATACAATGCTTCACTGGTCTTCGCTGCTCTTCACTTTGTAGAAAGAAATGCACCAAAGAACTTCTCATGGTATTCCAGCCACTTCTGGCCAATTCCATGAACTCCTGTCGGTTGGATGGAGCCTTGTAGTTTCTGCTGGATCAAGCCACCACTACTGATTGATGTTTGGTGTTTGCTATTGAACAGGATGGCTGGTATCCTAACAATAACGAGTGGAATTGCCCTTAAAGAACTACTTCTAAACAGGTCCACAACTCCCTTCTCCTATAAACCTTCTTTCTCTCCTACCTCTGGTCAGTGGGCTAGAAGGGACATTGAAGCATTTAAGGACCCTTAATAAAGTAGGTCTTGAAAAATGTAAGCCTACACAGAGTTTAACATTTTTTAACAACTTAATTTTTTTATGTGTATGGATTTTTTGCCTGCACATATGTCTGTGCCTGGTGCCCACAGAGGCCAAAAGAGGACATCAGGAGTTAAAAGCAATTGTGACCCACCATGTGCTATATGACAAACCCAGGTCCTCTGTAAGAGCAGTCAGTGAGTGCTCGTAAATGCTGCGCCATCTCCCTAGCAATCAAACTGGAGAAATGATGGCACTGTGCCATGTTGGAATAGAGTTAAATAAAAATTACTATCATTGGCTAGGCAGTGGTGGTATGAGCCTTTAATCGCAGCACTCAGAAGGCAGAGGCAGAGGCATCTCTGTGAGTTCAAGGACAGCCTGTTTGCAGAGTGAGTTCCAGGCTAACCAAGACAATACAGAGAAATCCTGTCTTCAAAACAAAACAAAACAAAATAAAAACATTACAATCATTGCTGGGCATGGTGGCACAAGTCTTTAATCTCAGCACTTGGGAGGCAAAGGCAAGAGCATCTCTCTGAATTCAAAGCCAGCTTGGTTTGAATATCAACTTCCAGGACTACCAGGACTACATAGTGAGACCTTGTCTCAAAAGATCTCATTAATTAATTAATAATAGAAAGTCTTCAGAAAAAGGAAGAAGATGGTAAATTTTGTTAGCTTCTCAGATATCAGATCTTGTTACTTTCATTAGAAAAAGGCTAGGGTCTTACCCTTCAATGTTTCATATGTATTTTATAGCATTGTGTTTATTTCTCTCCAAAACTCTACATACAAGTTCTAGGAAAAAGAATACTGAGACACAATATTCTACTTCATATCCAAAAATTTAGAAAACTGCTTTCTTCTTCTCTTTTTAGAGACATACATGAAAGGGACAGCCAGTGAGTGATGTCAGAAGCCGCTGTTCAGTAAGATGTAGCTACATCTAACACATCGGAAGAGATGAGAGGCAGAATGCTACATTGTTTCTATCAGAAAGGAAAGCATCCTGCCCACAGTTTTCATCAGTGAAAACAAAGCACTGGGCCTCTGGGTGATGGTTAATTACATGTAAGAAGATTTGCCTAATAAATCCTCGGCATCAGGCTTCTCCAGATGCCTCATCCAAATACAGTTAGGTCATTGAATGGCACAGCAAGGGTTGTTAAGTAGTTCTTGCTTTCTAAGATGAGGTGAAATATATTGTAATGTGCTGCCAAATTACTTGATATAAGTAGAAGTACCTTTTCAAAATGCCTTTCTTTGAAAGGATCCACACTGCATTACCAAAAGCCCCTCTAACTCTAATCAAAAGCCAAAACTTAAGAGAGGGACCCTGTGGAAATAAGAAAAAATGTGGTAATTTTCTTATGAAATAAATTTAATCAGTCCTCCCTTTTTAGATGCTTGGCAAGTTGCAATTTATGTATTAGAAATAGATTTTGCTCAAAAATAAAAATAAGTGCATCGAATTTAAAATATAGACATTCCTTAAAGGTCTCTTTTTCTCTTGGATAAATTTAAAAGATTCCAGAATGTGCCAGGTGGGTGGTGCATGTAGCCTTCCAGCCGAAGCAAAGCAAACTTAGGAACAGATTTTAAAAAATAGATTAAGTGTTTTCTAAGCTATGGCTTGCCTACACTAGCCAGCTGAAAGCTTTAAATAATTTAATCCCTGCGACAACTGCCAGCTCCAACTGGAAGCCTTAAACAAGGACCAGGCTCATGCTGGGTGGCGACAGGTGCAGTCTGTAAACGATCCCTTAGGCAGCTACGGACTGTGCTGTACACTCACAGGACACTGCCCTCTAACTCCACAGGGCATCTTTTCAACCCATCCGAGGACTTTTTTGTATCATTCTACCTTCTGCTTTTGAAAATCTTGTGTCATGTGAGACATTCTTCTGTTTTGTTTTGGTTTTTTCTGGAGGCAAAATTTCATTTCATGTAAAATGAGAGCATCTGGGGTTGTCATCAGAATCCTATCACAAACTTCAGTTTTGGAGTTTATGCTTTTATTTAATAATTAAATTATTTTCTATTTACTTATTGATTGTTGTTGTTATCTTTATTGGAGGGAGGCACTGAGTGTGCTACATGCTTATGTGGAGGTTAGAGGACAGCCCACTAGGGATTGGACTTGGGGAATCAGGCTTGTGAGTCACCTTTACCCATTCAGCCATCTTACTGGCCCTAATAAATTACTTTCTTCCTATTATTATTGCTAATTTTTATTCAATTGACTTTTACATATTAGTGCTTACTGACAACCTTGAAAGCTACTCAGAAAAAAATACCTGTTTTGCTTTTTCCACATTTATCAGATGTGTAAGAATATACTTGTTGCTGGGCGGTGGTGGCGCACACCTTTAATCCCAGCACTTGGGAGGCAGAGGCAGGCAGATTTCTGAGTTCGAGGCCAGCCTGGTCTACAGAGTGAGTTCCAGGACAGCCAGGGCTACACAGAGAAACCCTGTCTAAAAAAAAAAAACCAAATAAATAAATAAAAGAATATACTTGTTACAGGAGCTGGATATACATACAGGAGCTGGAGAAAGACTCAGAGTTTAAGAACACATACTGCTCTTGAAGCTGGCCCATGTTTGGTTCCCAGCACTCACACCAGGTGACTTCATAAATGCTTGTCATCGGTTCCAGGACATACAATGCCCTCTTCTGGCCACTGTGTATACTGCATTTATGTGTCCAAACCCACAACAAACATTCCCATAATTAAAAACAATAAGAGTAATGGCTCACACATGGAATCCTAGCACTCGGGATTCTGAGGAAGCCTGGATTCTGAGGAACCCTGGGCTTTCAGTGAGTTCCTGTTTGAAGATGAAAAAGAACCCAGTTTGGTGACACAGGTCTATAATCCTGGCTATTTGGAAGGCTGAAATGGTGATTGAAATTGAAATTTTCCTGGACTACAAAAAGTTCAAAGCCAACCTGAGCAATTTAGAAAGACCTGTCTCAAAAATAAAAGACTAAAGGACTAGGAAGTATGAGGAACAGGGTTTAGACCCTTAGCACCCAGGTTAAAGATGGATGGGTATGAAAGACAGCTGGCAATTTCAGCATTTGGGAGACAAGACAGGGGACCCCTGGAGCAAGCTGGTTAGCCAGACTAGCCAAACTGGGCAGTGGGGTGTGTGTGTCCAGATTCATCAAGAGACCCTGCCTTGATATATATGGTGGAAAGCAGCTGAAATCAACCTCATGCTTTAACATGCATAAATGCATTCACACATGACCACACATGTGCCAACTCACATGAAAGTACAGCCACACTTGTACTTCTGGTGAGGTTGAGGCAGGAGGATCAGGAGTACAAGATCATTCCTGACAGCAAATTCAGGGCCAGCCAAAGCTGAGTAAAACTCTCTATCAAAAAAACAAAACTGAACAAAAAACCAGCAACTGCCCCCCAACAAACAAATAACCCACTTTTTATTACTTATTTTGTTATTACTTTTTATTACTTATGTTTTATTTTTTCAGATAGGGTCTTTCTATATAGCCCTGACTGTCCCAGAACTCACTATGTAAACCAGGTTGAACTTGAACTCACAAAAATCTACTTACCTTTGCCTCCCAAGTGCTGGAATTATAACCTGCGTTAACCACACTCAGCTTAATAAAAAGTAATTTCTTGTTGGCTTGGTGGCGCACATGTTTAATCCCAGTACTCAGAAGGCAGAGCCAGGTTGATCTCTGTGAGTTCAAGGCCAGCCTTGTCTACAAAGTGAGTTCTGGGAGAGACTAGGGCTAGAAAGAAACAGTGAAACTCTGTCTCAAAAAATAAAAAATAAAACAAACAAAAAAGTAATTTCTTAAACAAAAGAATAAACTTCCCAGCATGTCCAGGGCTCTGGATGCAATCTTCCCTGTAATCCCTGCCTCCTCCACACAAACAAATTAGCAAGTACTTTTAAGGGTGTGGACACTGTTAACTCCCTTTTTACTGTTGGTGGGAGTTTAAGATTATGCAGCCTTTATGAGAAACAGCATGGAAGTTCTTCACAACAATAAAAAGAGTTTATCACATGATTCCTGGTGTCTGCTTCTGGGTATACACTCCAAACCACTGAAGACAGGGACTAGAGAAGCATGTGCACATGTATGTTTACATACATGATTTACAGTAGCTAAGAGAGTGAACCAAATGTTAATAAACAGAAGAATGGAGGAAGAAATGCAACAGAAGTCAGACTGAGCAGTAGCTCAAGCTGGCTCCAGCGCATGGGACATTGATACAGTAGGAATCCTGTCTGTGGGGACAGTCTGGGCTTCATAGTGAGACTGGACATTAAAAGAAAAAAAAGGACACACACACAGAATGCCATCCTATGAAGGTCCACATGAAATTATATGAAACATACAAAAATGTGAGGCACTGTTCTCAATTAAGGAGACTACTAAGAATCTTGGCACATGTTGAACATGGATGAACCTTGAGAACCTTTAATAAATCAGTCATGAGGCGGGCAAGGTGGCATGTGCCTTTAGTTCCAGCACTGGGGAAGCAGAGGCAGTAGGATCTCTGAGTTCCAGACCAGCCAGGGGTGTTGAGGCCCACACTCTGCCTCAACACTTTTCTTCAACACTTTTGGGGCTAAGTGCTCTGGTCAAGAGAGAGAGTGAGAGGCTGCAGGGGCAGGAGACACAAAGAATGGAGACAAGACAGGGTGTGATTTAGTCTCTTCTATTTTCTCAAGTCTCCCTTATTGAAGGGAATTCTGAGGTATTTATATACACAAGCAGGAGAACACAGGTGAAAACATTTTACCACGTGCACCATACAGCTGAGGTCACTAAACAGCAAAACAAGCTATGTGGGATAAACAATATATTTATCAGAGTGTGCTTCAGCTGTTATAGGCTTTTGACAACCAAGTCTTTCATCAGGGTATATGGTTCCAGATGGCTGCAAAGTTGATCTAGCCGCTTTCTACTAAAGTTGGCTCCCAACACAGGGGTACATAGGAAGACCCGGTTTCATAAATAAATAGATAAGTAAATAACCATTTACAAAGGGGCAAATATTTTATGGTTCTATTCATAGGATGTATCTAAAGTAAGTGAATTCATAGAAACAACGCTAGGCTGTGTAGTCCAGTGTAATCCTTACTTTTCTGTTGATGTGATAATAAGCCCTGGGGAATAGCAAGGGCTATTAAGGGCTACTGTGTAAATGTCCCGGCCATGCAGCTGCAAAAGCATCTCCTGAGGAGGACCCAATTGAGGGCTGCTTGAGAGACCAAGGATTGCTGGCGTAGACAATGCCAGCCATCCGGAAACTGCTGTTTAGAAGAGATGCTTTCTTGGGACCAATGGGGTGCAGGTAGAGAGTATTAAAGGAGCTTGAAGCAGCATTGAAATGAGCTTGCTGCAGTGTTTCTCATCTGCTCCTGGAACCTGTGTTGTGTTAATGGAGTTATCTCCGTGCCACCTCATCTCCAACCCCTAAGACAGGGTCAGGTGTGAGTGGTCCAGGGCACAGGCAGCACTGGAGGGGCTATGTTGACTTACAATTCGAGATTAAAGTAACTCCTGGAAGGCACAGCTGAATTGACTTACAATTCGAGATTAAAGTAACTCCTGGAAGGCACAGCTGAATGTGCTCAGTTAAAGCTCTCCTTCCCCCCCCCCCCCCCCCCCCCCCCGTCTGTCCTGGACTAATTTTCTCAAATTCACAGCTCTGCTCTCTGCAGCCCAAGTGCTGGGATCAAAGGCATGTACCACCACTAACTGGCTTCAATTACTACTTCAGTGGCTATAAAAATTATTTCCTTTCCTTTGGGTTATTTTACTTTTAATTTAAGATTTACATGAATATACTGTAGCTAGCTGCCTTCAGACACACCAGGAGAGGGCAACAGATTCCATTACAGATGGTTGGGAATTGAACTCAGTACCTCTGCAAGAGCAGTCAGTGCTCTTAACCACTGAGCCATCTCTCCAGCCCTTGTGGATTCTTTTTTATGATACGTTCTGATCACTGCTTATTTTGATGCTCAAATTGGGCAACATTTGACCAATGGGAGCCTCTTCAAGATAGACCCTATGTCCCCATCAAGGTTTCATGTTACTTTTCCTCCTGCCTCAGCCTCCCAAGCACTTGGATTTACAGGCATGTTGTACCACATCCAGTGCCGTCAAAGCTTCAGTGTTTTTATGCTTCCTGACTGAGATAGTTAATATTGATTATCAACTGGACAGGATCTACAATCACCCAGGAGACAGGCCTCTGAGAACGCTTGTGAGGGACTATCTAGATTATGTTGGTGTCTGGCTATATGTCTTGATTAGGTTAATTGAGGTTGTTAACATTCACCCTGAAAGTGAGAACCCTCATTCCCTGGGCTCAGAACCTAGACTTGATAAAAAGGAGAAAGCTAATAGCTCTGCCCAAGCACGTCTCTGTTTCCTGAATGTGTATGCGATGTTTCCAGCTGTCTCAAGTTCCTGCTTCTGCACCAGGATGCTCCGCACCCCTGAACCGAGAGCCAAACTAAACTCTGCTTTTTTTGAGGTATTTTATCACAACAACAGGATCAAAGTTGGGTCATCAGGCTTGGTGACCTGCTACCTGCTGAACCATCTCACTGGCCACCAACAGGTATTAATATGAATACATCAGAGGATTTATTATAGATTTGGCTCTGTGAAGTCTGGTGGCTGAGGAGTTCTACTGTAGAGCAGAGGCCCTGAAATGCTGATAATGTTGTTAAATTCAAGACTGAGAACTTCAGAACAAAGGAAACCAATGCAACAACTCACAGCTGCATGTCAAAGCCTGAGATCCCTGGACATTATCACCGATTTAGATCTTGGAATCTGAAGGCACAAGGACCTGGATTTCTGCTGTCCGGGGCAGGAGATAAATGTGCTCCAGCTCTCAGGGGGAACAAAAGACCAATCCACTTGTGTCTTCATTAGGATTTCTATTCCTGTGAAGAGACACCATGATCACAACAACACTTGTAAAGGAAAACATTCCATTGGGGCTGGCTTACAGTTTCAGAGGTTCAGCCCATTATCATCATGGCAGGAAGCATGACAGAGTGTGGGCAGACATGGTGCTGGAGAGGGAGCTGAGAGTTCTACACCTGGATCAGCAGGCAGAGACTGACAGTGCCAGAGTTGAGAGTCTGAGAGCTCAAAGCCTACCCACTACTGAAACACCTCCTTCAACAACAAAGCTATACCTCCTCCAATAAGGCCACACCTTCTAATAGTAACACTGCCCGTGAGCCTATGGTGCAATTGTATCCACACTACCACAGCCTACATTGTCCTCTCCCACTCCTATGCTACTGGACAGTGCCCAGCCACACTGAAGATGTACCTTCTAGTCCTCTCAGGCCCATGTGTCAACTTTCTCTGGAAACACCCTCCAAAACATGCTTTTCTAAGCTCCTAGGTATTCTGTAATCTGGTCACTGCAGAGTTATTCCTACTAAAAACCTGATTTTCAGTTTACCTTTGGGCAATACTACATCAATCCTCGTTAACCAACTTTAATGTGATTGTAGTCCCAAGTTAGATGCTAAGGAATGTATTCCATTCTTTCTGGTGCACAGAGAGCACTAAATTAGTTTATGAGAAATCATGTGACCAAGGGTGCCAAAGGAGTAAGAATTTGGTGATTGAATGAAATAGGAGGTGGCACCCTGGGTCTTTTCACCGGAGCCAAATTAGATCAATCTTGAATGGTTTTGTTGTTGGTTGTTTGTTGTTGGAAATGATTTTTATTTGAAACTCGTGTGTCCATATTTTTACATAAAATCTTTTGGTTCTCTCTCTCTCTCTCTCTCTCTCTCTCTCTCTGTGTGTGTGTGTGTGTGTGTGTGTGTGTGTGTGTGTGTGTTGTGCCAGGTTTTGAACCCAGGGCCTCATTTACTGAGCTACAGCCCCAGACATAGGCCTTCCACTTACAGCTATACTTACCTGCCCTTAGAGGCATTGCAGGTGTGGCTGCTGTGTCACATGTGTCAGTCAGGTGGCAAAGAGGACAGAGGCTATGTCTATGCTCAGTGTTCTGACCTGTGAACATCTGAGTAATTCTTAGCCTAACACTCCCTTTAAAAAAGTTAGCCTGAGATGACCACCAGTCCGGTGCCACGCAGGTGTGTAGGCATGGGGTGAGGCAGACCATAGCCTAAATGACCCTTTCCCTGGGCCATAATGCACAAGTGGGGCATAGCACTCCTGAAACCACTCCTGAGATGACCCCAGACACCCATAGAACCTGGGAACCACTAAGAGGAGCAAGTCAGTGGTGAAGAAATGAAGAGAAAGAGAATCTTAGGATGTGAGCACAATGAAGACAGACAGAACTGGAGACTTGAGGGTAGTGAGGAACAGCCTAATGTGAGCACCTGGGACTATGGTGGGGTCCTGACCTGTGCTGCCACCAGGGGCCACATCTGGGTCTGTGGCCCTGCAGCAGCTGGGGTCTGCTACCACCAAAACCCAGGCAGATGTCCCTGGTCTGGCCTCAGCCTAGGGACATGTTGATGTCTGCAAGCTGTGCAGTACTTGCCCCAGTCCCACCCCCCACCTGGGCATTGTGGGAGAACCGGCCCTTCAGGCATGAGGGCACAAGAGCTGACCCCACCTCTAGCCAGCTGCAGTACTTGAGAGAGCTGGCCCCTGACATTTTGGGAATTGAGGGTGAGCCTGCCCTGAGGATATGAGTGTGGGAGAGCTGGCCCTGTCACTCATCTCCCCTGTGGTCTCATGGATGAGGAAAAGATGTCCTCCTCCCACCTTGCCTCTCACCACCTGCAGCAGGTGGAAGACCTGGCCTTGGGGTCATAAGAAAAGAACTGCCCCTGCCCCTTATCGGCTGAAACACTTGGGAGAGCAGGCCCTAAACCTTACCTGGACAGCATAGTAGACCTGACTCTGGTAGCAGGGCCACCAGTGGGCCAGCCCTGACAGCCAGAGTGCCTTTTGTTTGCTGTGGGGTGACATCAGTGAGATTCCTTCACTTCCCTTTTGCCCTCACCACTGGCAGCAAGTGGGCGAGCTGGCCCTGTCCCTCACCTGTTACGGCACTTGGGAGAGCGGGCCTTGTACCTTGCCTAGAGAGTACAGTAAGAGTTGGCCCTGGACCTGAAGTTTACAGGGAGCTCAAGGGCCTGAGTGCAAGAGAGCGGGTCTTGCCTCTTGTCTGCTGGGTGGTGTCGAAGAAGAGGAAGAAACACCCTCCTCTCCCTCTCCACCCTCATCTCTCATCGTCTATGGCAGGTGGGAGAACTGGTCCTGTCCCTTACCAGCTGCAACACTTGGGAGAGCAGGCCTTGCACCTTGCCTGGGCAGCAGGGTAGAGCTGGTCCTGGTTGTGGGGGTTGCAGGCGAGCCAGCCCTGAGGATGTGAGAGCAGGAGAGCTGGCAGGCTGACCAGCTCGGATACCTCTCAGGCCCAGATCCAGGGCTTTGAATTGTCTCATCCCAACATCAACTCCATCAGTGAACTGCTGAAGTGCATGAAGGGGCCAGTCCTACAGTTCCAAAACTACAAGGTCTCCATGACACAGGGCAACAACAGGATATCTGAGAGGAGTCCCAGTGAGGTTCCAGTATCATAGAGTAGCAGAAACCAGAAGCTTCATACCAGACCAACGGGTCTTTGCAGTGTACATTTGTAAGCAAAGAAGTATAGATAAAAGTGCATTCTGTGGGACACACTGTAGCTTCCACAATGACATTCTTTTTTTCTCCATTGAGGGGGAGGTTGAGAGTGGAGGGCGGGTATGGGGCAAGATGGAGATGAGTGAAATTGGGGTGCATGAGGTGAAATTCACAAAAAAACAATAAAAAGTAAAATAAATAAATGAATAAATAAATAAATAAATAAAATAAGCCGGGCAGTGGTGGCGCACACCTTTAATCCCAGCACTTGGGAGGCAGAGGCAGGCGGATTTCTGAGTTCGAGGCTAGCCTGGTCTACAGAGTGAGTTCCAGGACAGCCAGGGATACACAGAGAAACCCTGTCTCAAAAATAATTAATTAATTAATTAAAAATAAATAAAAAAAATAAAAAGGAGGCTGTACTTGAATATTGATCCAGACACCATTAAATAAATTTAGGGCCTTACCACCATTAAGGCAGATTGGTTAAATGTTCATCTAGAGCCACTTAGGGATTGGTTTGCCTGCATAATATGGGCAGTGTCTTGATATATACTCCTAACAAGCATCTAGATGAAAACGTTGCTTGCTAAGTATGGGGTGCACATCTCTAATCTCAAGATTCAGGAGGCAGATGTAGGCAGATTTCTGTGGGTGTGAGGCCAGTCCCGCCAGTGACATAGTGAGAACTGTCTTTGAAAGAAAAAAAAAAAACCTTTTAGTTCAATGCCAGTTAAGTAATTGGTATTGTTGTTGTTGCTCTTGCTCTTGTTGGTGTGTGTGTTTCTAATTGTAGTGGATTTATATAGTTTTGCTTGTTTGTTTGTTTGCTTTTGATTCTGGTTCTCATACAGCTCAAGCTGGTCTTAAATTCTGTAAGTAGCTCAGAATGACCTTGAACTTCTGATGCTCTTGCCTCCACCTCCCCAGTGCTAGGATTGGAGATATGTGTCACTATACATGGTTAGTTTAATGGTCCTGGGGATCAAGCCCAGGGTTTCATGTAAGCCCTCTACCAACGGAACCTTTTCCTCAACCCTAAAACATTCTTCTTTTAGGTTCCCTTTTGCTCCAGAAAAGACATTTGTTAAACAGTTGGCCTGAGTTAGGGTGCATGCTATAATTAAGGAAGCCAACAGAGATAAATGAGCCCCAGCTGGAACAAAACGTATGACCTCACCAACAAAGAGCTCCAAGCAACTGACCCAGGGATAATAAGGGAATGCTTCTCGGAACTTGCTTTTCTCCCCTTTCCACAAGTGTTTTCTCCTTAGTCACTAAAGTATGAAGACACTTTATTCTCTCTAGACTTCCAGTAGAACTCTTTGTCCCAAGAGAAGACATTCCAGCCTGTGTGCTATAACTAGTAAATAATGAAATGGCAATCAGGAAGTTGAAGTATTGGGGCCTCATACCAGGAATGTAGAAGTGTCTTTGGATGAAAGTCATACCAGGGGTATGATAGTGGGGAGTATCTGGCAAGTAGCATTACACCAGGATTCTGAGGCACACATCCTTATCTGAGAGCTTTTTGTTGGTCAAATTGGATGTGCTGAAAACAGGCATGCAGTTGTTTTTTTTTTTATTGGATATTTTATTTATATTTCAGATGCCATCTCCTTTCCCCATTTCCCCTCCCTAGAAAACCCCTATCCCACCCCCCTCCTCCTTTTTGCTTTTATACATTTTTTAATGTTAATCAAAGGCTTTATAAGTTTGGTAATACTCAATAACAAGAAACCCATACATTCAGAAGTGTAAACCAATACCCAACCTAGATATATCAACTATCTTTGACTGGTGGAGACATGCAAGCATCCGCCTCCATGTTCCTCTCTCTGTCTCTGTCTCTCTCTCTTTCTCTCATCACCTAGCTCCTCCTCTCCTCCTCCTCCTCTCCTTATTCCTCCTCTTCCTCTCCTTACTCCTCCCACCTTAGCTCCTCCTACATATCACCCTTCCTGTTAAAATAAAACTTTTCTCTCAAAATACAATTAGAGCATAACTATACCAATTTGTGTCAGTAAGGTACAAGATAGACCTAATATCCAGTCCATCATTTTGTTGACTAACCAGAACCTCTGTCATCTCTCCTAACTAAAAGACTTAGTTCTGAACCTGGCTTTTTTCTTGGCTTTAGAATGAATGTCAGCTGAAAACCATCCTCTCAAATCTTTTCTCTCAAAATAAATAGCCGGGATTGGCTATGAGACTATAAGTCTTCAACCCTATCAGAAATCCAGAATGATTGAGTTAACTGAAATTATGGGAAGCACAAAGCATAGCTTCTAAAACTTAGCCAATTTATAGAGACCGCTGAACACCTGGACAGTCTCTATACTGCAAAACATTGGAGCATCCAATCTTCAGCCTTCTGGCCCAGGATCATCTGATAGACCTAGTGATATAGAATTATTAAGGGCTGATTACTCTGTCTTGGCAGATATAATCAGTCAACTATTCTGCAAGTGTGTCCTTTTCTGGACAGTAATTTGTCTGTAGATGAAAAGAGGCAATTCTTGCCTAGTGGCTGTCTCACCACAACTGGAGTAACTCCAAAGATGCTCAATTTCTTCTTAGAATCCAAGACAGGAAGCTGTCAGGAGCAGACAGGTATCTAATCAAAATGAACATTAATACAAAAATGTTTGAAACTTCAATTCTGTGGATTTCTGATGTTTTGAAAACCAATTATCCATGTAAGGCAATCTGGACTGTTGTCTGTTAGCTCCTCTCAGCTATTTCTAAATAAAATATAGAAAACATCCTAAGAATAAACTCAGAGCCATGAATTTGCTATAGGCCCTTAACTCACAGGCTAACCATCTCAAATCAGTTAAAAAAGTTAAAGAAGGACTGGGTCTAAGCCTTGTATTCTTAAATGTGTTATATAGGCACAATGCCTATGAGAGTAACAATATTAATCTCACTTTTATATCAATAAGAAGCTCATACCAATGAAAACCTTAAATTTGAAATCAAAGTAAATTTTGTACCATTTAAGAAATGGTACCTGCGTGTTCGAATCCCGCCTTGTCCCATTTGTCTCCTCCCGCGTCTCATGGGAAAAAAAAAAGTTTGCTGGGCAGTGGTGGTGCATGCCTTTAATCCCAGCACTTGGGAGGCAGAGGCAGGTGGATTTCTGAGTTCGAGGCCAGCCTGGTCTACAGAGTGAGTTCCAGGAGGACAGCCAGGACTACACAGAGAAACCCTGTCTTGAAAAACAAAACAAACAAACAAACAAACAAACAAACAAAAAACAGAAAAAAAAAAGAAAAAGAAAGAAAGAAAGAAATTATAACTTCATCTTAATAACAATTATACATATTTCTACCAATAGGTTATGGCTATGCAATAAACCCTAGCTAATCCTCCCTGTTCCAACAAAACCACTACTTTTCTCTAGAAAGACAGCCAAAGATTAACTACCTCAGTTCCCAAGCCCAGGGAACAGGGGCAATGAATCTTCATTAACTTCTTCAAGCTGATTATGGGTGTTGAGATATTAGAAGAGGGGCAGGGGGAAGAGTAAATTGATAAGCTTCTGACGCTGTGTCTTCACTGCATCCAGCTGGAATTCCAGGGCATCAGAGGTTTGAGCAGGTCTACTCAGCTTGCTTGATGAGTAGATACACTAAGGCTATGTATCCTGCAATATACAATTCTCAAAACAAATTTTAGTATCAAGATAATTTTTTGTTTGAATTCTGGAATCTAATCTTCTTGCAGCCTGCCTCTGTCATGTCTAATCCATATAATTTCGGGAGTTTCTATGAGGGTGAGCTCCCACCATCCTCCCATTCCCACCTCCCTACTCTCTAATTCCCCAACAGTAGGAAATCCAAACTTTCAGGCACCAAGGCCCTCCACTTTCACTGATGCAGGCAAGGCCACACTCAACTACCTATACAGGTGGAGCCATGAGCCCCTCCCTTTGTGTTCTCGGCTGGAGATTTTAGAATGGCTACTCCAGTTTGTTTCTTAGGACCATTTACTTGAAAAATTGTTTTCCAGCCTTTTACTCTAAGGTAGTGTCTGTCTTTGTCACTGAGGTGGGTTTCCTGTATGCAGCAAAATGCTGGGTCCTGTTTATGTATCCAGTCCATTAGCCTATGTCTTTTAATTGGGGAATTGAGTCCATTGATGTTAAGAGATATTAAGGAACAGTGATTGTTGCTTCCTATTATTCTTGTTATTAGAGGTGAAATTATCTTTGTGTGGCTATCTTCTTTTGGATTTGTTGGAAGAGGATTACTTTCTTGCTCTTTCTAGGGTATAATTTCCCTCCTTGTATTGGAGTTTTCCCGCTATTATCCTTTGTAATGCTGGGTTTGTGGAAAGATATTGTGTAAATTTGGTTTTGTCCTGGAAAATCTTGGTTTCTCCATCTATGGTAATTGAGAGTTTTGCTGGGTATAGTAGCCTGGGCTGGCATTTGTGTTCTCTTAGGGTCTGTATGACATCTGTCCAGCATCTTCTAGCTTTTATAGTATCTGGTGAGAAGTCTGGTGTAATTCTGATAGGTCTGCCTTTATATGTTACTTGGCCTTTTTCCCTTACTGCATTTAACATTCTTTCTTTGTTTTGTGCACTTGGTGTTTTGATTATTATGTGACGGGAGGTATTTCTTTTCTGGTTTAGTCTATTTGGTGTTCTATAGGCTTCTTGTATGTTTATGGGCATCTTGTTCTTTAGGTTAGGGAAGTTTCCTTCTATAATTTTGTTGAAGATATTTATTGGCCCTTTAAGTTGGGAATCTTCACTCTCATCTATACCTATTATCCTTAGGTTTGGTCTTCTCATTGTGTCCTGGATTTCCTGGATGTTTTGTGTTAAGAACTTTTCAAATTTTGCATTTTCTTTGACAGTTGTGTCAATATTTTCTATGGTATCTTCTCCACCTGAGTTTCTCTCTTCTATCTCTTGTATTCTGTTGGTGATGCTTGTGTCTATGACTCCTGATTTCTTTCCCAGGTTTTTATCTCCAGGGTAGTCTCCCTTTTTGATTTCTTGATTGTTTCTACTTTCATTTTTATGTCCTGGATGGTTTTGTTCAATTCCTTCACCTGTTTGGCTGTGTTCTCTTATAATTCTTTAAGGAATTTTTGTGTTTCCTCTTTAAGGGCTTCTACCTGTTTACCTGTGTTCTCCTCAAATTCTTTGAGAGTGTTATTTATGTCCTTAAAGTCCTCTATCATCATCATTAGAAATGATTTTAAATCTGAATCTTGCTTTCCTAGTGATATGGGGAATTCAGGACTTTCTTGTGTGGGAGAACTAGGTTCTGATGATGCCAAGTACCCTGGGTTGCTGATGCTTATGTTCTTGTGCTTGTCTTTCGACATCTGGATCTCCTTAGTGCTACCTGCCCCATCTCTGATTGGAGCCTGTCTTTCCTATTATCTTGGTTGTATCAGAACTGTGTGGGGTGGGTGTTACTACTGGGGTTAGAGCTGGGGCCCAAGATCTGCTTAGTGCTTGGGTGCAAACAGGAAGAAACCAGTGCTCCAGACCAGGAGTGACTTCCTGAGTCCTAGTGGATCCCAGTTACTCCCTGTTTGGGGCGGGTGTTGCTGTCTCCTTACCTAAGATACTGCCCAGGTTAGAGCCCCTGGGAGGCCCACTTACTCTGGGTTCTCTTAGACTGGGGGCAGAGCTGCCGCCCAGGATCTGATCAGTGTTCGGGCCCAGACCAGAAGGAACCACTCGCATTTTTTAAAATGTAAATTTATGGAGATTGTAGATAATCTTTTTCCTCCCAGAAAACGAATAATTCCTTTGTACAGTTCTCATGACATAGGTCAACAATGAAACTTGTTAAAGAAAAGTCCTAAGATGTTCCTTGCTTTTGAAACCCACCAAGTACTTTTTAGAGTTAGTAAAGTCTGTTTTGAAAATCACCTCTAAGCTGTGTGTAGTGGGGCCTGACTTGAATCTCAGCTTTTGGGAGGTAGGGGCAGGAGGACTTGGAGTTCAAGGTCACTGTCAGCTACATGTCTTGTTTAAGGTTTGAGGCTATCCTGGACTAAATGAGACCCCTGTCTCAAAATATCAAAAAAGCCAGCAGGATTACCAGCTGGTGAGGACTCTTACCCAGTGACTTCTACACAGTGGAAGGAGCACACTCACTCTTGATGGCTCGTGTACGTGTTCACACACACACACACAACCACATACACTTAAGCACACACACAAATGAAACAACAAACTTACTTCTATTTTAAATGAATCATTAAGTGACAGGCTCGTATAAAGTGAGGAAACAGAGATGAGAGAACAGAACACAATTGTGGTTTGTAGGATTCGCAGCTGCCTAAGACTGTTGATGCCATTTGTTTTTCTCCCAGCAACCTGCATAGCAAATCCTTAAACCATGAAAGCCAGCCAGCAGGGAGGGAGCATCCAGCTGCATCCCAGCCTCCTCACTCTACATCTTGCAACAAAGGTGTGTGATGTCTTCAGCACCAGAGACCTCATATCTTTTAAAACTACAAATAACTCTTCACATAATCATTGTCTAATGTGCATTACAGTGGGAGAAGTATGCACAGGATTAAATATGAAAAGAGATAGTAGGAAATTAAAAAATTTCCTCCTTTCCTGGTCCTTGCTAGATGAACCAGGCTAGCTTAAAACTAGGTGGTTTTGTTGATTTGTTTGTTTTCTCATGTTTACTTATGACAAATATTCCCCAATTTTCCCTAGCCAGAAACTCTTTGAGAGATGCTGAAGATCTCTCTAACAAGCCCAAACACTGCAAACATGTTGCTGGCAGGGCCCTCCTCCTTTCCCTCTTCCTTGCTAGACAGATTTAGCCAGCCCCCAAGGTCTATTCCCTCATTCGGCAACTTCCTTATGCCTGACCAAAAGTCCAGGGTCCAATTATCAAAACACCAATGGCCAAAAATTAAAATTCATTATTTGGCTACACTGGCTAACCTGTCCAATCAGGTTTGAGGGTATCCTGGACTAAATGAGACCCCTGTCTCTTATTTTTTTTAATTAATTAATTAATTAATTAATTTATTTATTCTAGACAGGGTTTCTCTGTGTAGTCCTGGCTGTCCTGGAACTCACTCTGTAGACCAGGCTGGCCTCAAACTCAGAAATCCTTCTGCTTCTGCCTCCCAAGTGCTGGGATTAAAGGCGTGCGCCACCACTGCCTGGCCGGACCTCTGTCTCAAAATATCCCACTTGCCCCCTTTTCCTTAAAAACCCACTCCTGCAAAAGCACCTGCTGCTGTCTTTGTCTGATTCAGAGGCAAACCCCCTTCCCATCCCATCTCGCTTGTCCCTCCAGAGTAATAAATCTCCATTGTGCTCAGAACTTGGTGACTGGGTGTGTTCTGTGCTGACTCCTAGGTTCCTTCAGATCCCATCAGCCTTAGCCAACCGGAGACAAGAATCATCTGACTCTCACATCTGGCAAAATGGCCCCACAGAGGTAGCACAGGTTTTGCACTAACCATTAAACTTTCCTGTGACTTTATCAGTCTTGACCACATTCCTTTGGATAGATGCATGGTCCTTGGCACCAGTGATAAGCTTGATTGAAGCTCATAGAGGTCCAGGAACTTGCTGGGGTCAATTCTTCATGTTGAGGCTGTGCCTGCTTCTTCAAGGTTCAGGGTGAATAAAAATAGTTTTTTGAAATAGTAAAATGATGATTTTTGTTTTCTTGTTCAGTTTAATGTACTATTGTTCTTCTAGGGTTTTGAACTCCCCGCCCCCGGCCCAATGTTAGCAATTGAGGCCAGAACCTGTCACACGATAGACAAGCACTCCAGCTCTGAGTTGTGCCTCCAGTCTGATATTTTTTCTTTTGTGTGTGGGGTGGTGGAAGGGTAGTTGAGAGCATCTTTCTCTGTTGTTCAGGCAGCCTCAAGCTCTGTTTTATTTTATTTTATCCTCAACCTCTCTATTCTCCTATACCAATCTCTTAAATCCTTTGATTACAGGCTTGTGACGCCACAGCTGGCCTGACTGCAGAGGATCTGGCTTTAGTTCCCAGCATCCACACTGCAGCTCATAATCCTTGATAACTGTAGTTTCTGAGGATCCAATGCCGTCTTCTGGCCTCCTCAAGTATTAAACACACATGGTACACATAATACACGCAAGCAAAACACTCATACACACATAAAAACAAACCATCAAACAGAAAGCCTCTTGCTCAGTACAGTAGCCCACATCTTTAATCCCAGTACTCAGGAGGCAGAGGTAGGTAGATTGTTGTGAATTCTAGAATATCCTGGTCTATATAGGGAGTTTCAGGCCAGCCAGTGAGACCCACAGTGAGACTACATAGGAGACTCATGGTATAAATAAATATATCTTTTTATAAATAAATATAATTGAACACCTTGGTTTTTTTTTTAAACTAATTATCCAGACCTATTTTAATTTTAAAAGATTTTAAATTCAAGTAAGAGAGTCAGATTAAACTTCAGGTGTGAAAAATGTGTCCAGTCAGCATTCTAAGTCAACGTAAGTCAACAGTAATTCTAGACAATTGAGAATTTGTTTCTTGAAAGTGCTATACATACTTTAAAAATAAAATCCCTGATATATCTGCGTCCCTCTTACACAGGCTTTTGAAATATTCACCCATCCCTCCACATAGCTGAAGTCATGTGCCTGTCACGCTTTTCTCTAAAATAAATCAAAGTATAAAAAGAAGACAGAAATGGAAAGAATACAGCTGCATGGGCACAGAGGCTGACCATGCCCGGTATATTTAGAGCAAGTATTTGTAGCAAATGTGATTTATACTCGCCTGTGATGATCAAGTGTAACTAGAGTTTTTTGTTTGTTTACTTGCTTGCTTATTTTTGTTTTTTGTTTTGTTTTGTTTTTCTTTTTGGTTTTGTAGTAGTTGTTGTTGTTTTGAGACAGGGTCTCTCTATGTAGATTGGGCTGTACTAGAATTCTTGATGTAGACCAGGCTGGCCTCAAACTCATGGGGATCTCCCTGCTTCTGCCTCCCTAGTGCTGGGATTAAAGTATATGACATAGCCTCCAGTTAACCAGGTATTTTAACTGAGAATTAACACCCAAGTCTGTACTGCTACACCAGACATCAAGCTTATCACCAAGCCCAGCAATCATTTTAGAATTCTGATAAAAATTTCTAATAGATTTTCTTTTATTTCTTTCCTTCCTTCCTTTCTTTTTTTTTTTTTTTTTTTTTTTTTGACCTTGGATTTCTGACCCTCCTGCACCCCTTGTGCTGAGATTATAGTTGGTACCACAATGCTTGCCGCTAAGAGAATTTGAGATAGATAGGTAGATAGATAGATAGATAGATAAACATATAGATAGGTATATAGACAGTTATATAGATATAGACATAGAGATAGATATATCAATGGGTTTGCCACCACTGTTTAATCATTAGCTGTAAATTGTATTTGCTGCCATCTTGGGGATTCACAGAGCCATTGCAAATGCCTTTTTCTTTCTGTACTCTGCCTTCCATCCCCAGAAGTTCTCACTATGTATTCCAGGCTAGCCTCAAAAATCTCAGATGTCCTTTGGGTCAGCCTCCGTGAGTTCTAGAATATTTTTAAACAGTTACACTTTAATTAAATCAGGACTTTTGGGTGTTGAGTCAATATTAGTGGCATCATTATTAAGATAAATGTGGGGCTGTGAGTGTTAGCTCACTGAAACAGTAAATATTTTACATAAGAGATGCCTAAATTCAATCCCAAACACTTCAAGAAGTAAATGTGGATCCAGAAGACATTGTGTCTTACCATAAGAGTGTTTAAGATCCTTTCTGCCAGTGATGGTGGCGCACATCTTTAATCCCAGCACTTGGGAGGCAGAGGCAGGCGGTTCCCTGAGTTTGAAGTCTAGTTCTGGTCTACAGAGAGAGTTCTAGGACAGCCAGGGATACACAGAGAAACCCTGTCTTGAAAAATTCAAAGGAGGAGGAAGAGGAAGAGGAGGAAGAGAGAGACAGAGACAGAGAGAGAATATGCCTCCATAAGATGATTTTGTATATTCTTAGTTATAAATTCGGGAGGGCCCAGCCCATTGTGGGTGGCCCAGCCCAGGCTCTATAAGAAAGTAGGGGGAGGAAGCCAGTAAGCAGCAACCCTCCACGGCTTCTGCATCAACTCTTGCCTCCAGATCTAGACTCTGTTTGAGTTCTTCTCCTGACTTCCTTTGAAGTGATCTGGAACGTAAGCCAAATAAACTCTTTCCTCCCAACTTGCTTTTTAGTCATAGTGTTTCATCACAACAATAGAAACCCCGACTAAGACAATCTTTTCGAGGTATATGTAAAGTCAAGAAATTTCATCCCTGGGCTGGGCACGGTGGTATACACTTTTAAACCTAGCACTGGGGAGGCAGAGGCAGGTGGGACCAGTGAGTTTATTAGGTTTACCTAAGGAGCAATGGGACAGGGGTTAATGAGAGTCACATGGGTGAATTTAAAGCACTACAATGGAAAGGCTGCACCCATCAGGGATGATGGCTTCCCCATGGCTACATAGATGGACCCCTTTCCCTTCCTGTATCCTCCAAGCCCTCTCTTAAGATCCAGAGGCTACATACAATTAAGGCAGAATTGCATTTCAACTATTTCACTCAACAGTTTGGGAGGAGTGGGAGGATATTCATTAGTCCTGAGACCCTTCCCAACTCCTCCTCCAGCAAAGGTAAACAGTCAACAGACCCAGCTATGATGATCTTTTGCAAGCAGGCCCAGGTGGTAGCAGTTTGGCTTGAAGGGTAGTCTTGTACTACACCACCCAAGGCTACATAGACCTTGTCTCTAAAAGCCAACAACCAACCCAAAACAAGGAAAGAAAACCACAAATATATCTGTAAATACATACACACAGCCGGGCGGTGGTGGCGCACGCCTTTAATCCCAGCACTCGGGAGGCAGAGGCAGGCGGATTTCTGAGTTCGAGGCCAGCCTGGTCTACAGAGTGAGTTCCAGGACAGCCAGGACTACACAGAGAAACCCTGTCTCGAACCCCCCCACCCCCCAAAAAAAAACAATACACACAAAGCAAACATGACAAAAATGCTAATCTCCTGAAGTGGTTGGTGGGTCTGTCTGTCTATCTATCTATCTATCCATCCCAGTATCTGTTTAGGTGAGTGGGTGGCTACACACATGCCAAGGCTCAAATGTGGAGGTCAAAGGACCACTTGAAGGAGTTGGTTCCTTCCTTCCACCATGTAGTTTCTGGGTGTCTTGGAGCTTGCTCTGTTAGATCAGGCTGGCCTTGAACTCAGAGATCCACCTGCCTTTGCGTCCTGAGTTCTTGGATTAAAGGCACCCGCCACCACTGACTGGCTCTAACTCTGCCTCTTAAATGCCAGAATTAAAGGCTTGCACTACCATGCGCAGCTTTGGGAATTGTTTCAAATAATATTCTTTCTAGTTTCTCTATAAAGATGCAGAGATGGATTTCAGGTAATCAGGTCTTTTAATAATGCTGACTACTTTCATCGAGGAGCCTCAAATATCTCGATCTAGCAGCAACCCATAGGAAATTCATTATTAATGTAGACTTTATAGGGGAGAGGTCTCTGAGTTTAGCGGATTAATGAAGGTACTAGATAGGATATAAGGAATGGTGGGTTCTTGTCCCTGACAAGAGCATCTGTGATCTAACAGGTAGAGTGATATGCTTCTAGCCCCATTATTCTACAAGTGGAGTCAAGAGAATGAGGAGTCGTCAAGCTACAGGAGACTCTTGTCTTAAAAACAAGTACAAAGGGCCAGTGAGGACTCAGTGAGTAAAGATGGTGGCCTGAGTTTCATCCTAGGGACATTTATATTGAAAGGAGAGATCAGATTCCCATGGGTTGGCTGAACACACAAAACAAATAATAAATGTAAAAAAAAAATCAAAATAGACAAACTCTGATGGGTGGTGGAGGCGCACACCTTTAATCCTAGCACTTGGGAAGCAGAGGCAGGTAGATCTCTGAGTTTGAGGCCAGCCTGGACTACACAGGAAAACTCTATCTCAAAACCAAAACCAAAACCACAACAAGAAAAAAAAAAAACAAAACAAAAACTGAAACAAGGACAACAAAAAGACACCCCCCCAAAAAATGTAGCATAAAACCTAGAGATAACATAAACCACCCTGCCTCCATTTTAGACTTGAAAGCCATCTTATAGCAAAGACAAACCATTCCTGTTCATGATTGAATCTCTGTTTCTCATGGATTGCACTATGCCTCACCTATCATCTTTACTACTAATAGTTCTATAAGGCCTATTACAGGGAATAGCAACCGCCTTTGTTTCAGGGGGTTGTTCTGATCACCTGGCAATCACACCTTTGTTTCAAAAGTGTTGTGACCACCTGTTCTGACCAACTTGCAACCAAGACTTTGTTTCAGGTTGTTATGACCCACTTTTTATGTTCATGTTCTGCTTCTGTAGCATCTCCTATTTGCCTGCAAAATCCTGCATTTGGCAACCCTCTACTCTTGGACTATAAAAGCCCATATCTTCTCCACATCCAAGGCTGATCTCTTGGACCCAGCCCTTAGAGACAGCCTGTGTGCATGAATTTAAAAAAAAAAAAAAACTTGCTTTAATTAACTTGATCATAATTTCGGTTGGTGGTCTTTCTCCTTGCATCTGTGGTATTAACAGTAACCTCTTTAAATGTTTTGATGAATACACACATGCACACACATGCAAACATATACACACAAAAGCTATTTTATATTCTGTACTTTTTTGGTCTAATTTCGTGGATATCTTTAGAATTATATATTTATCTTGTGTGTGCCTGTGTTTGTGAGTGTAGGAGTTTACATGCCATAGTGCCTATGTGGAGGTCAAATAATAACTTTTTGGAGTTGGTTCTATCCTCTCAACTCATTGGATGCCAGGATCAAATTCAAGTTTTTAGGCCATCACGGTAAGCACCTCTACTCTTTGAACCATCCTGGCTCATTGTGGATATTTTTCTAAGTCAGTTACATCAGCAACAGTTTAAAAGATTGACACCCCATTGTGGGAGACTTCTGAAATATTCAGACTTCCATTATCAAATGTTGCAGTGACTCAATATATGTACATTTGATTCGTGCACCTATTTGCTTAAAAGGGGAAGGTAAAATAGTAAGTTCATAGACTAAAACAAGTAAGTATCTTACTGCATGGCCCTCGTTGTCCTGGAGCTCTACAGACAGGCTGGTCTCGAACTCAAAGATCCATCCTGCCTCTGTCTCCCAAGTGCGGTGATTAAGACTTGAACCAAACAAGAGCTTTTACTTTTTACTTAAATCGCAGCTGCTGTTGCTATTCCTATCTTTAGGCAAAGAAAACAGACACAGATAATGCAGATTGCCCAGGTTACTCTGCTAGTGAGGATACAAAGTCTGGACGCAAAGCAACATTCATTCCGCACTATCTCCGCAATTTTGCAAACAAGAAATCGTGGTGAGACGCTAAACTATAATCCAAGATCTAATAATGAACGGCGACAGCAAAAGCTAATATGGACTTGATTTGTTCCTCTCATCCCCAAGCAAAGAAAACGTACTGACCGCTTTAGTAGACTCCTTATACCCTAAACAAGAGAGGCATTCACTAACTCCCAACGCTGTTCCCTAAAATGGTCAGTTTGCCTGTATTGAGCGGATTGGCAGTCAGGGAGGAGCTCGGCTCTGCAACTCAGTAATTAAATTCCAAGAAACGCGGGAGCTCCCAAGCCAATCCGCTGGATCTTTCCGGCCGTCTTCAGAAATCTAGACAGCGGCGTCATCAGTTTCGGGCGTGACGTTAGCTCACGCACTGAGCCCGCCCCCTGGGATCGCTCTGCGCTTGTGCACCTCCAATAATCCGGGAGTTGAGCCTCAGCCCCGCCCATTGTCCCGGAAGTGAATACGGAAGCGCTTCACACCCCCTCAGCCGGCTGGGGCGCAGCCATTTTAATTCATATCTGAGTGGGCGGTGGCGATTTTTTGCGGCGGCTCTGGCTCTGAGGGACCGGGGGTAGCGTTACTGGTTTCGGTGGGGTTGTTTTTAGTTTAATTTTTCCTTTCTAGCTTCCCATTGCCGGCCTGTGTGTACCTTGTAATCCCCTGAGGCCATGTCAGGAGACGCAGCCGCGGAGCAGGTGAGGAACGGAGCGGTGGGGCCTCGTGGCGACGTCTTCTCTCTCCAGCCCTGTGGGTGCGAGCACTCCAGCCCAGTTCGTGCGAGGAAGGGCCCTGGAGATCCAGTGAACCCGGAGGTCGGGATCACATTCCCTGAGGTCTCCCAGATTTTGGCTTTTCTGTGGCGTTCATACGAATAAGTATTTGACTTAGACAATAGCCGACACGTTGCTTGGTACTGTTCTTTGCAGTTTCTTCGGTCGGGACGGTTTATTTTATACCATTTTAGTGTTCCGGTAGTACCGGATTATTTTAACGTGTATCTGCGTTGGCAGTATTTCCCTCTTCTGCTCTCCAGTCCGCTGTCCCCAGAAATAAAAAACGAAAGCAGTCTGGAAAATTCGGCCCCCGAGAGAGCGAAGGTAAAAAGCAGCAGTCCAGAAGTAGAGCATGTCTATTCCGAGCTTTGGGGGAATTTTGTAGGTGCGCTTTCTTTCTCTCACGTCTAGGAACACTTTATTTTTGCTTTTACGACCATGCAAACATTGCAGAATTTGGTAAACTGAAAACTGGAAATGTGCTTTAGTCACTGTAGGCACCATCCGTTTGGACGGTTAGATATGAATAATATCTAAGTATTTTACAAATCGGATTTTTAGATATGAGATCTCACCCGTTTACTGCTTGTTTGTTTGTTTGTTTTGGATAGGGTTTTACTGTGTCAAGTTTTACTTGACTAGACCAAACCTTCTGACAGGCTCGCTTCCTTGGCCTCCAGTGCTGGGAATACTGGCGTGCATCTCCGTGTTAGATTCTTTTGCTCTTTTATATCCTAAATTTTGTAGGCTAGTGTTTGCCTTTAATTGTAAAAACCAAAGCTGACTTTATAAAAGATGTGTGTTTTGATCTTGATCCTAGTATATTTAGTTTTAAAAGAACGGTGGTCCTACAAAGTCCTAAATTTTCTATTGCTATAGCAACGAAATACGCTTGTATTTTTTTTCTTTTCTTTTTCCCCAAATCCCCAGCTTATAAAGTAAAATTATTGGAAGTTGACGGATGAGGTAAAATAGGACTGTATGTTAATGAAGTGTAGGTAAATTAGAACTTAATTACTTTGGGCAAAGTGAGTGAAACGCTTGAGGACCGATTTAATTCGGAGTTTTGGCAGTGCTTTTGCATTTTATCTAAAGTTAGGATGCCCACGAATGCAGTGTTTTTGAACTATTTTACTAAAACTGTTTCTTTTACTTTGCTCTTACCGGGCTGGCATTTTTATTTTCTGAAAGTGAAGGAGTGGTATTGAGGTTTCATTGGATGTGTCTGAAATTCATTGTTTTATATAAATTTGTAAAGACAAAAATATTGCCATGGTTTTCTTTTAGAACTGTGTGGATTTTCGTCTTTGTTGTGGCTCATTCTGTCCCGCCCCAGATAGAGACTGAACCCCGGGCCCTTGTGCATGTAGGGAAGCACTCAACCGCTGAGTTAAAAGCCTAATTAACACAGTGTGTGGTGTTTCTATGAAAACTGTGATGAGACCTTGTAAACCTTCATTCTCCAAACCCCTTTTATTTTGACAGTTGTCACTATATAGTCCTGGCTGGCATGAGACTTGCTATGTAGACCAGACTGGCTTTGAATTAATTAATGGAGATAGCCTACCTCTGCCTTGCTGAGTGCTAGGAGTAAAGATGGTACACCACCACACTTAGCAATTTTTTTTTTTTTTTTTTTAATTTAGGAGTACTCTAACTCAGGCAGGCCTTGAACTCATCGCAATCTGTCAGCCTTAGCATCTGTAACAGGCATTTCCTCCTTTGAATTTTATTGGGCCGTTTACAGCAAAAAAAGTTGAAGGAAAAACTCATGAACACCCATTATAATTTTCACCAAATCCAGCTATGGTTACAGGTTTTGTCATATGTATTATGGTATTGCATGTATGTGTTCATACACATATTTCTTGTGTATGGCGGTGCTGTGACTTAAAAGCTAGAATCTTCCTCATATTAGGCAAGCTCTACTATGGACATATACCTCAAACCTTGACATATTTTCTTTCTCCATACACATTTCTTTGAAAGTTGACATATCACATTTCAGTCAAAACTGTTTCAACATTCTCTTATATAATGACATTAGTGCTTTTATGTAACTACCATACCATTATCCCACTCAAAATCTAGTAATACCTATTTTTTGTCTTTTCAGGGGCAGGGAGAATTGTATAACAGCTCTGGCTGTTCGGGAACTCCATTGGTAGATCAGGCCCACCTTCAACTCACAGAGATCTGCCTGCCTCTGCTTCCTGAGTGCTGAGATTAAAGGCACATGGAACCCCTCCTGGCTTCTGTATTATTATTTTTTGAGATAGAGTCATGTACAAGTTTCAGAGCAAACTGGCTCAGTTTGTAGCTCATAATGACCTTGAACTTCTACCTCTCAAGTACTGGCAGCATCATAGGTTCTTTCCAGCCCACCAGGCTCAATAATGATGTGTTTCTAACATATTCATATTAGGATTTGTCATTGCCTCAAGAATATGATATATAGGGCTGTGGATGTTGGTGCTTGTGTAGCACGCACAAGGCTCTGGAATCCAACCCGGAGTAGTTCCTAAGCACTAATTAAGCCAGGCTTTGTTGCAAAAGACCTGTAATACCAGCACTCAGGAGTTAGAGGCCAGAGGATTATAAGTTTGGAGTCATTGTTGGCTACATAGTAAGTTAAAGAGTTAAAGGCAGTCTGAGCTATAAGAGACTTTGTCTCAAAAAACAAGACAAAAAAAAAAAAATCCAAACATCAAAATATAATCTAGGTAAAACACTGAATCCTGTATTTATGAATTTGATTACCTCATAAATAGTCTTTCTGTAGACTGTACCTTCTCAGCTATGTTGTCTGTTTGAAAAGACAATTATTTTATCATTTTGAGATTTTGTTTGGGGAATTTTTGATGGTGCTATTTAATATATCTTTTACTCTATTTCTCAGAGAATTTATACTTAGGTCTGTTCTTAATCTTGGTAGTTTTGGAGTTAAATATCTTGGATAGAATATAGTACAAGTCATTTAAATACTCTTGTGAGAGAGTATGTGAGAGAGAGTGTATATGTTCAGGCTTGAGTGCTTGGGCTTGTGGAGGTCGGAGGAGGTTAGGTTCAAAGGAAAACATTTGAAAGTAGGTTTTCTCCTTCCACTCTGTCTGTCCTGGAGATTGAACTAAAGCTTGGTGGCAGTCACCTTTACCTTGAATCATTTTGCTGGCCCAAAAGTTCAGCTATGTGTGGTAGCATATTCCTGTATTCCCAGGACTCAGGTTGAGACAGAGAGGCTCCTGCTGGATACAGATAGTTATAAGTCAGTGTAGATGCTGGGAACCAAACTCGACCCTCTGGAAAGGCAGTTTTCACTCTTAACTGATGAGCCCTCTCTCCAACCCCATTTAAAAAATGGCATTCTGTCTACAAATCAAACAAAAACAAGGTAGCACTTTTTACTGATTATTCCACTACCAATGATAGATAATGTTTACTTGGTTGGTGTTGATGATTGCTAGATGTCTTCACTGGACTGTTTGCCCCTATTAGTAATCTGTGTTGATACTGTCCTCAATAACATCAATCAACAAATTTGGAGTAGTTGGTTATTAATTGTAGGTAACAAATAGTTGGCTTATTTATTTATTGAAACAGTGTCACTATATAGCCCTGTCTGTAAGAAACCTTTATGAAAACCAAGCTTTCTGAAACTTGCTACCATCCCCCTACCTCTGCCTCCTGGATGCTAGGTTTACCGGGGGATGTGCTACCTGGCTTTTTTTTTTTTTTTTTTTTTTTTTTTTTAATGTGTTTTTGAGTGTTTTGCATGTTTGTATATGTACTGTGTGTACTCAAGGGCTTTAGAAGGGGCTTGTGATCACCTAGAAATGGAGTTACAATTGCGAGCTACCATCTGGGTGTTGGGAACTGAACCTTGGTATTTTGCAAGAGCTCTTAACCACTGAATCATACTCCAGCCTCTCAGTCCCTCTGCAGATTTTACATGAAAAAGAGTGTAAAGTGTAGTGTATTATCATAGAGCTCTTCCTCTGCCCTCATTGCATTGAAGTAAATCTCAGTTGCTGTGTTATTTGACTTTAGCTAAAGTAATAATTACATGATATTTTAAAAGTGTAATGGGTTTTAAAATGTGAATTGGCTGTACAGTTCTTGGTGTTTAAATCAATGGCCAGTGGAAATCTGGAGAAATTAATTACTAAAATGACCTCGTATGACTGGAAGGATGGCTCACTGGATAAGAGGCCTCTCTATAGTTTAGAGAACTGGAGTTCAGTTCTTAGTGCTCATATAAGGCGGCTCACAAGTACCTGTAACTTCAGCCCCAGGGGATCTAGTGTTCTCTTGGTCTCCTTGGGCACCTGTACACATCTCATGCACATAAATGAAAACAATGAAAAAAAAAGTGACCCTTAATTATGGGTGAGAAAACTTAAATAGAACTGAAGACTACTAAGAAACAAGCATGGTGGTACACACCAGTGATCCAGCATTTTAGGAGACTGAAGAAGGAGGATCTTGGGGTAGAGGCTAGTCTGAACTATACAGCAAGTCTTTCAGAGAAAAAGAGAGAGAGAGAGAGAGAGAGAGAGAGAGAGAGAGAGAGAGAGAGAGAGAGAGAGAGAGAGAGAATCATGTTGTGACTGTTCTGGATTTTTGTTTGGTTGTTGTTGTTGTTTGTGCTGTATAGAGCGAGCTGATTTGGAACTTGTGGTGGGACTCTTGCCTCTGCCAGTCTTTTTCAACCAGTGTTTTTTCTGTTAGTGAAAAAATAGCTTGCAGAGGCTAGAGAAAACAGGAAAAATATATGTAATGTGGTACACTTCTTAATGAGAAGAAAGTTGAAGAATCTTTGCAGTATTATCTGAAACCTAGTTTATTTTGTTAGTACTTAGAATCTGTTAAAAAGTAACAGTATTACCAAATAGTGTAAAAGTCAGGGTGGATGTGAGGAGAGAAGATTGGGAAGAAAGCAGGATAATGAAATATGCTAGGCAATGTATTTTTTGGACCCAGTTATTTTTATATATTTAATAAAATTTCTCTGTTGTAATCTTTTCTGTGTTGCTCCTGTTTTAAATATTTGTTATAAGACAATTTTGAGTGGATAAATTGGTTTGATTTTAATATTTCTTAGGAAAACCAGACTTCTACTTTATTTGGCAATAATTGTTCCTAGGGGTACTAGATCTGTCTTTGTTCTGTTTTATTTGTCTGTTTGTTTTTGGGGGTTTTTGTTTGTTTGTTTGTTTGTTTCCTTTTTAGAGTTACAGCAAAAAAAGAACTTAGTAGAGATTGTATTTGCTGTTTCTGGATATAAAGGAATATATATATCTATCTCCCAGGTAGAATGGCAAAAATCAGTATTCAGGTTTTTTTTATGTTTTACTGTTGTTAAAAACCAGTTCATTGTTTTAAGCTTTTCTACTATATTCCATATCTTCATTTCTCCTTAAAACAGAACCCAGTTGTAAATTTGGGTCATTTTGTTTGGGCAATTGGCAGTTGTATGGGAAAAACTCTAAAAGGGGGCCAGTGAGGTTTTACTTTTTGTTTTATTTATTTAGTTATAGAGTGTTGTTATAGTCGAGGCTGGTCTGGAACTCTTGCACATTGAATACTGGGATTTCAAGTATATGCTACCTTACCCAGCTATTTAAGCTTTTTTTTCTTATGTGTGTTGATTTTTTTTTATTGGATATTATATTTACATTTCAGATTTTATCCCCTTACTCCATTCCCCCCACCACCCAGGAACCCCCTATTCCATCCCCCCTCCTCCTGCTTCTATGAGGATGTGCCCCCACCTACTCCCCTACTCCCATCTCCCCACCTTTGAATTCCCCCCCCACTCGGTGTTCAGCCTTCTTGGGACCAAGGATCTCCTCTCCCACCTATGCCCAACAAGGCCATCCTCCTCTACATATACAGATGGAGTCATGGGTCCCTCCCTATGTGCTCCCAGGCTGGTGGTTTAAACCCTGGGGAGCTGTGGTTGGTTGGTATTGTTGCATTCCTCCTGGGGCCACCTTTTCAGCTCCTTCAGTCTTCTCTCTAACTCCTCCATTGGGAACCCCTTGATCAGATCAATGGGTTAGCTGTGAGAATCTGCCTCTGAATATGTCAGACTCTGGCAGACCTCTAAGGAGACAGCTATATCAGGCTCTCTCAACTGAGGAAACTCGAATGGCCAAGAAGCACCTTAAGAAATGCTCAACATCCTTAGTCATCAGGGAAATGCAAATCAAAACAACCCTAAGATACCACCTCACACCAGTAAGAATGGCTAAGATCAAAAACTGAGGTGATATTAGATGCTGGTGAGGATGTGGAGAAAGAGGAACACTCCTCCATTGTTAGTGGGATTGCAAGCTGGTACAACCAATCTGGAAATCAGTCTGGTGGTTCCTCAGAAAATTGGACACAGCATTACCTGAGGACCCAGGTATACCACTCCTGGGCATATACCCAGAAGATGCTCTAACATATAACAAGGGCACATGCTCCACTAAGTTCATAGCAGCCTTATATATAGTAGCCAGAAGCTGGAAAGAACCCAGATGTCCTTCAACAGAGGAATGGATACAAAAAATGTGGTACATTTACACAATGGAATATTACTCAGCTATTAAAAATAATGAATTTGAGAAATTCTTAAGCTATTTTTAATTTGATTGATAATTCTGTAAATATTGAATAAAATTATGACAAAATGTATGTTCTTTATTTTTTTTAAAGATTTATTTATTTAGTTTTATGTGTTATGAGTGCACTGTAGCTGTCTTCAGACACACCAGAAGAGGGCATCGGGTCCCACTACAGATGGTTGTGAGCCACCATGTGGTTGCTGGGAATTGAACTCAGGACTTCTGGAAGAACAATCAATGTTCTTAACCGCTGAGCCATTTCTCCAGCCCTACTCTATTTTTCTAATGTTCCACTTAATCTAGTGAATCAATAGCTTGGCTACTTTTGTTTGAAAGAACCTTGATAGTCAAATTCCTAAAGGTTAAGTTTTTGCTTTTTTTGTTTGTGTGTGTTTTTCCTTCTTTTGTTGTTTCTTAACTGGGTCTTTGGCAGCTCTAGCTGGCCTTGAACTCCATCTTCCAAGTGCTAGGGATTATAAGCATGCTCTCAGCTCAAAGATTTACTTTTCCATGGGTAACCTTCTGTTTTAGTCTCCCAGATGCTAGATTACAGGTTTGTGCTAGCACCAAGCTAGACTGTTTCTTCTGTGTTTTGTTAGTATTGAGGATTGAACCTTGGGCATCGTGCTTTTTTGCTTCCCAGGGGATGAGATGAATATGATTAATATTTCAGCCAGCACCTTTTTTTTTTAAGTTCTTAAATTGAATAGAATTTTTGTTTTTGGAAAAATTGGAGGGATTATTGCTATGTAATACCGATATAGACTGGTTTTCTTGAACACAGTTCATTTATATTGGCAAAGGAACATAGATCCAAGCTAGCATCTAATTCTTCATGTGACACCTGTCCTGTAATATATTTTACTCATTGAATATGCTCAATTAAGTTTGTACTTTCTCTAAGAAAGTTATAGAATACTGCTCTGGCCTATTTTTATTTTTTTATCATTTATTTATTTTAGTTTTATGAGGCATGTTTTTTTTGTGTAGCCTTAGCTATATTGAAACTAGCTCTGTAGACCAGACTGTCCTCCAGCTCAAAAAAATCCATCTGCTTCTACCTTCCAAGTGCTTGGAATAAAGGCATGTGTCACCACTGCCTGGCTGTTTTTCTTTTGAGGCAGAGTCTCATTGTGTATTGATTGGCCTGAAATTCACTGTGTAGACTATGTTTTTGGAAGAAGGTTGCAGAGAGAAATGACTTCAAATATGTACTGTCTGCAGTTTTCTTAGTATTTTAGCAAAAATTCAGTTAGGATCATTTGGGTTTGGTACTACCTTGTATTTTCTAGATTCATGATATTTGGAAAAGTATTTAGAACCAATAGAGTAGATAATAGATAATATGTTTTATGATATTCCTGAGGTGATTTTTGTCATGTTGAACATTGTACAGTGAACATGCTTACACAAACTATCTGTTACATCCTGGGGTTTTGAGGTAGGGGTGTATTGTACATATATACATATAATAACCTATGAGCTCACTGGTATAAGTTAATGGCTAAATGGCAGAATCCTATTAGCCTGTTGCTCTAAAGGGCACAATTGAACAAAACAATACAAGATAAAGTGGGCAAGAGCAGATGATGCAGTGAGGAACACTGCTGTTAGAGTATGATAGAGGACTTCCCTGGAACACTTAGGCATTAAGTTTGGAATTCAGCTGGGGATCCAAAAATCCAGGGGAAAAAGAGAAAAGTAGAGAGAGAAAGGAAGCTGCTTCCTGGCCTAATGGGGCATACTGGTTGGTGTTTTCCATTGTGTTGGGTGTGGAACTCAGGGTTTCAGGCACACTAGTCATATGCATTCTGTCTTGTTGGTGAGACAGGGTCTTACTCTGTAACCTGGGTTTCATAGAATTCACTATATAGCTTAGGCTAGCCACAATCTCAGAGCAATTCTGCCTCACACAGTCTCCTAAGTATTGTTATAGGCATGAACCACTATGCCTGAATAATATTGTTGTATAGTAAACTTTTTTGACAGGGTCTGGCTATGTAGCTGAGGATGCTCGAAAACTCTTGCTGAGGTTGCCCAGAAACTCCTGATTGATTTTCTTGTCTCAGCTTTCTGAGTAAGACAGGGTCTAACTTTGTAGCCCCAGCAGACTGGAACTTACAGAGATGTGCCTCTCTAGTGCTGACATTAAAGGTATGCCGTATCATACCAGGTTCACACCTTACTGTTTTGTTCGTCTGAGACAGAGTCTCACTTTGTAGCTCTGGCTGGTGGCCTGGAACTCACTACAAGACCAAGACATTGTAATCTTCCTGTTTTTGCCTCCTGAGCACCCATGCTTGGCTACCCCTTACTTTTTAAGGATTTTTTGTTTGTTTTTGTTGTTGTTGTTTGATTGGCTGATTTTTGGTTTTTCAAGACAGTGTTTCTTGGTAGTCCTGGCTGTTCTTGAAATTGCCCTGTAGACCAAGCCAGCCTGGAACTCACAGATTAGCCTTTTTCTGCCTCCTGAATACAGGATTAAAGGTGTCTGCTACTACCACACTTTGAGTTGTTGTTGTTGTTGTTTTTTCTAAAAACAAATGAGTATGTGTTATTCTGTGCTATCTGGCAGCAACCCAGTTGTTACATATGTGTTAACATATAATAATATGTGCTAGACCTCTGTTCTAGCATCACTCTCAACACCAGCATTGAAACTGATGGTCAAGATGTCACTAAACTCAAATGTGGGATTTTTCAACATCATTATAGAGTCCTATTTGATATGTGGCATTGATTAAAATATTATACCATATTCTGTTTCTCATAGTTGAGTTTGGTAGTCATTTTTGCCAATTATTTATGTGCTTTATGAAAGTACACATGTCTGTGTGACAATTCAGATTGCTGTCTATAATTCTGTTGATAGACTTGAAATTTTTGACTTAAAACGTCTACTAAAAAAAGAAAACATGTACTTGAAGTGATTTTAAGTAAATAGAAGTTTGAAAAACCTCGGAATTTTAGGGAGGGGGATTATTGCCTTAATTTTATTCACCAGCTCACACTTTATGATAGTCTCAGCATATAGAACTGGCTAGCTTTGAATTCAGCTTCTGAAGTTATAAGATGAACCACCATGCCCAGCTATTAATTGCTTTTAAGTATATACTTGATAAAAAATGAGTAGTAAAATTGCAAAGTATTTGAATAGTATTTTACTGATTTTCCTCTAACTCTCCCTAAACTATAGTTAATACATTTAATAATGGAAAATACTTTATGAGAATTGAGGTTTATCTCTGTTTGTTCAGTAGGCCATGGAAAAGAGTTTATTATTCAAGCATAGGTTTAAATCCTCTTAACTCTCCATCCCCTTTTAAAAATTCTTTTCTTCTCTTTCTGTATATAGCTACATGTATCTATGTATCCCTCCCTGTCTGTGGTATCCTGGAACTTACAGATATCTACCTGCCTCTGCTTCCCAAGTACTGGGATTCAATAATGGCTTGTGCCACCACGCCTGAATCATTCATATTTTTTAAAGCTTTATTTTAAAATTATTTTTAATTATGTGTATGTTTATTGTGTTTGTGTATATGAGTACAAGTGCTTTCAGATGTTAGAGCCATCTGAGCTGGAGTTTCAGGTGCTTGTGAGCTGCCCAACATGGGTTCTGGGAATTGAACTTAGGATTTAGGGATGAACAGTAAGTGTTCTTAACCACTGAGACTCCTTACAGCTCCTTCCCCTCTCCCCATATTTTTGATATGTATGACTTAGATGAAGCCAATCTTTTATTTTTTAAAGATTTAATTTTTATGTATGTGAGTACACTATTACTGTCTTCAGACACACCGGAAGAGGGCATCAGATTCCGTTACAGATGGTTGTGAGCCACCATGTGGTTGCTGGGAATTGAACTCAGGACCTTTGGAAGAGCAGTCAGTGCTCTTAGCCGCTGAGCCTTCTCTCCAACCCTCATCTCTTTTTTAAATTGTGTGTACACATACAGCCCAGGCTGGCCTTTGAGTTTGCTGCAATTTACCTGTCTCAATCTCCCAAAGTGTTAGGATACAGGTGTGAGCCCCACATGCCTACCTAAACTAACTTCTATTTCAATTTCACTTTGACCTCCTATATAACAGCCCCTCCAGTTCACCCTGAATATCTGTTCTCCTATCTTTTTTACCTCCCTAGTACAAACAGAAAAACTGCATGTTTTCATCTGTTTTTGTTTTCATGATGCTGGGAATTAAACCCAGATCCTCATTCCTGGGTAGGCAAATGCTTTAGCACTGAGCAACCCTCAGCCTTTGTTATTCTTTTAAAAGTTATTACTTACTGGGTTTGGAGAGGTGGCTCAGCAGTTAAGAACGCTTGTTGCTGTTGCAGAGATTCAGTACCCTCAGCACCCATATATCAATTAACAGCCACCTGTAACTTCAGTTCCAGAGGAACCGATGCCCTCATCTTACCTTCATGGGCACTTCATGCACACTGTACACATACATACATACATACATACATACATACATACATATATACATACATACATGGAAAACATCTATACATAAATAAAAATAAAGACTTTTTAAAAAATACTTGTCTTGAGAGCTGAAGCTCAAACATGAGCTTTAAGCTTGCTAGACAAATGTTCTATCTTTTACTAAGTCACAATACCCATCTCCTTTTCCTTCTATTAAAAGAAATGTTTATTTTGTTTTATGTGTATAAGTGTTTTGTCTGCATGTATGTTGGTGCCATGTCTGTGCCTGGTGGCCTGAAGTGGGCATGGGGTCCTCTGGAACTGTAGTTAAGAGATGGTCGGGAGTCACCATCTGAGTGCTGGGAACTGAACCCAGGTTTTCTGGAATAGCAGCCAGGACTCTTAACTGAATCTTATCTCTCCAGCCCTTCAGTTAGATGCTTAAAAGATCACCCAAATAAACAACTGTTGGTTGGGGAATAGCTCAGTAGTAGAGTTCTTGCCTGACATGCACAATACCTAAGCTTGATTGCTCTGTGTACAAAACAACAACAGACATCTTTTTCTTGTAACGTACATTTTTATAAAATGCATAGTGATTTGGTGGGCGTACAGGGGGTTTCAAGACAGGGCTTTTTGATTAGCTCTGGCTATCCTGGAATTGACTCTGTAGACCAAGCTTCTGAGTTCAGTTCTTTGAATATTTTAAATTCATTTTTAATTTCTAATATAAGCATTGATAAAGCCTACATCTGTAAGAAATCTCTTTGGATATCTTGGCTAGACAGAGTGGGTACTCCTTGGGATGCAGAAGTGAGTGGGTCTTGAACTGAAGGCCAGCCTGGGCTGTACAGTAAAATCCTGTTTCAAAACAAAGAAAAAAAAAATGGCAATGTACCTTTTAAAAGTGTGGATTGTATGGTGTGTGATTCATGTCACAAAGTTATTACTAAAAATAATTATGTTATAATGAAACCCAGTAACTAATAAAACACATAATATATTTAGTATAACTTCCTTTCTTGTAGTCAGTTGTGATGTAAGTTGTTTATTTACAAAGAAAATTAAGTGATGGGTAGAGCCCTGGGAATTGGTTTAGCTTTTGTTGTAATCATTTAGTTTAGTGTTGCTACCCTTTTTGTTTCACACTAGTGTTGCCTGAAGGCAAAAGCAGGAACTTGGTAATTTTTTTGAGACATGGTTCCACTATAGAGTTCTGGCTGTTCCGGAATTCAGCTGTGTAAACAGGCTAGCCTCAAACTCAGAGATACACCTGTTTGCGCCTCTGAAGTGCTAGGATTAAAAGCCACCTGTACTTTTGTTGAGCTGTGTAGGTGTAGCCTTAGTCCCTATTGCGGATGGGCACTAGAAACTTTCCATGAGTTTTCTTTCTGTGTCCTATTTCTTTCCTTTAGCAACAGGGCCAGGAAATAAATAACCCAATTCTTTATGGAGACTCAAGTCTGTATTTTTAAAATTTTTTTTAGCATATATTAGTCATACTGGTTTCCATTTTGTGTTTTCATACATGTATATAATGTATTTTGATCATATTTACCCCTTTAGCCGCTTATGTCCCTCCTCCCTCTGATTCTCTTCTTGAGCATGTAATCCCTCTTCTGTACTTTATGTCTTCCCCTCTCCCCCTTTATGGGGCCTGGTGAGTTTCATTAGGGCTACTTAGGAGCATGGCATCTTACCAGTAGTTATACCACTAAAGAAAATATCTCTTCCTGTCCCAGCCACTACTAACTGCTCGTAGATGCCTAGTGAGCCCACACTCATTTACAGCCCTAATGCAGGTAATCACAGCTGCATTATGTTCTAGGATGCAGTGACCATGTCCTGCCAGGAAAGCAACTTTCTGTACCACATCCCTTTTCTCTGGTTTTCTGATCATATCCACTCCCTCTTCTGAAGTGAGCCTTGGGGAAGGTGATGGAGGTGTCCAGTTTAAAACTTGAGCATTCAGCAGTTACTTGTTCTCAACATTTTGATCAATCATGAGTCTGTGATAATAGCTACTGCTCATTGCAAACAGAAGCTTCTCTGACCAAACCTGGCAGCAGCACTAATATATGGGCACAACATAATTATTTAGATGGCAGTTTGACAAGTAGATTATGCCCATTTAGCAAAAAATAAATAAATAAAACAATTGTAGCTTCCTCATAAAGGCCTGTGACCTTCCCTGTCACATCTATGCCACCACATCTCTTTTTTGCATATCCTAGGAAACAGTTTTCCTTTGTTCCGAAGTAAGTGTGCCTGTGTTTAATGTAAAGTAGTGAGTGATGAGTAGCTAGCTATTCCTTTGAGGTGGGTGCTGGGATCTGAACTCCAGTCCTCATGAATGCAAAGCAGGACAAACTTTGAACCATTTCCTTAACCCTCCTTCTTTTAATCATGCTTTATTATTATTATTTTATTGTGTGTATGTGTGGTGCTCATGAATGATATGTATATGTCAGTGCATAAAAGTCAGAGGACAACTTTTCTGGGTTCCAGGTATTGAACATATCAAATTATCAAGTTTGCAATCTTGCCAGCCTCCTTAGTGCTTAGTTAGTTAATTTTAAGTGTTTTTTTGTTTGTTTTGTTTTTGTGGTTGTGTGATTATGGGTGTTTTGCCTGAGTGTATGTATCTCTGTACACTATGGGCATGCCTGGTGCCTGAGGAGACCAGAAGAAAGCATTGGATCTTCTGAAACTAGACTTAGAAATAGTTGTGAGGCTCAATCTGGATGCTGGGAATTGAACCTTTGTAAGAGTTGCAAGAGCTCCTAACCACCGAACCAACTTTTAGGCCGTTTTTTAACCCATGATTTGAGGCCATTTAGGAACTCTTCCCTCCCGCCTCCCCCTCCCGCCTCCTCCTTCCTCTCCCACCTCCTCCCCCCGCCCCCCAACACACTTCCAGTCTCTGTTTTTGTTTTCCATTCACCCCTAAGCACCTTACTTCTGGATGCCTGGGGCTTATAGATCTGTCAATCTCTGCCTTCCAAGTCCTGGGGATTAGAGGTGTGTGTCATCACACCTGCCTGTAATTACTTGTTTAAAGTTACCTCAAAACCACACTTCTTGGTTATTTAATTGCTTTTGTATATTTATGTGTTTCGTGGAGTGGTATGTTCCCAGGGAAGTCAAAAGAGACCGTCAGATCCCTTGGAGCTGGAGTTACAGGCATTTGGGAGGCATGTGATGTAGGTGCTAGGATTGGAAGGATTGGAATGTGGCTCCTCTGAAAGCAGCAGTTGCTCCTAACTGCTGAACCATCTCCAGCCTGCTTGGTTTTGTTTTGCCTCCTAGGTTCTGACATTGCAGATATGAGCCACCATGCACCTCTAAAAAACTTTTTTGATTGGTTTTTCAAGTAGTAAACCTTTTTAAAGAATTCTCTACTTTGTCAAGTGCAGGGACTCAGTCTTCAATAACATCTAGAACATACTTGGCACTGAGCAAGTGTTTCTCAGTTGGATAGTGAAAATTCAGAGTTCTAAAGGTATGGTGTTTTAATAAGTATATACATTATGTATATGTGCCCCTGCCAGCCTAAAGTCTTATTTTAGTCATTATTATGGAGATTGTAATATTGCTACTTATACTTACTGTTTTCAGTGTTAGTTATATAACATTTCATTTCTATCCCATTGAATAAATTATATTTCTTTGGGATATTTAAAAAGTTATTTGCCCTTTGTCCATCAGTGGTTCCAGGTGAACACAGGCTTTCTCTATTCTAGGCAGTCACTCTGCTACTGAACTGTTTACCTGGCTGCATTCTTTTTGAGTCAGTGGGCTTTCACATTATTGACTGAACTTTATGCTAGTAAGCTTAGTGGCTGCTACTATTTCATATGTGCCCCCACCCCCACCCCATACCCACCCTCTAGAAAACTCCATTTTAGAGACAGGGTCTAACTATGCATCCTTGACTGGCTTGGAATTCACTGTGTAGACCAGGCTGGTCTCAAAAACCTACAAAGATCCTCTTGCCTTTGCCTTTCAAGTTCTGAGGTTATGTACCACATGTCTGCCTGTGTCTTGTCTTTCTTATACTAAATTTAAACTTGATGTAGTTAACTTTATTTAAAAGCTTATGAAAAACTTAAGATGTATCTCAGAATATTGCATAGTTTTGTGTGTGTGTGTGTGTGTGTGTGTACCAAAGATGGACCCCAAAGTTTTGCAAATGCTAAACATAACATTTTTATCATAAGCAGTATTTTTAACCCTTGTTTTTATTTTGGGGGCTTTTTTTTTTTTTAAATGATGACTCTTTGTTTTATCTTTATTTTGGTGAACAAAAAAGTAGAAATTTGGCTTTATTTTGATAAAATTGATTTCAGTTATTTTTTTACATTTGCTGGAAATCACCATTCTGATATAAAATGCTATCTATTATTTGTGTTTTTCCATTTATTCCCATATTTTGGGGCCATATTGGTTCAATGATTAGTTTGTTACCATTACCAAATTTTAGATGTTTTAATATATAGGTGGAACTACTTTTCTTAAGTTTCTTATACTAGTCATAAGGCTCTTATATATTAGTAAAGGATAATTTTGATTTAGATTGCAGAAGTCTTAGAATATGTTCAAGCCAGTGTGGTGGCTCATACCGGTAATCCTGGTGCTTTGGAGGCTGAAACAGGAGGTTCACCAGCTTTCAATGCCAGTCTGATAACAGAGTGAGATCCTAACTCAAAAAACAAAATATATAAATAAAAATTATTTCTGCCGGGCGTGGTGGCGCACACCTTTAATCCCAGCACTTGGGAGGCAGAGACAGGCGGATTTCTGAGTTCGAGGCCAGCCTGGTCTACAGAGTGAGTTCCAGGACAGCCAGGACTACACAGAGAAACCCTGTCTCAAAAAACCAAAAAAAAAATAAATAGATAAATAAATAAAAATTATTTCTAAGTAAATTCATATCTTTCAGTAGTTAAGGCTAATCTATTTCTAAGAAAAGACTTTATTTCTCACAGGCAATTTTATTCTAAAAGGATGACTTTTAAAATTCTTCCTAGATTGTTGCTTGACTGAATTATTTCCTAATAATTCACTTATAAAAAGGAACATTATCAGGTATGGTGGCGTATGCCTTGTATCCCAGCACTTTAGTCCTGGCAGAGGCAGGTAGATCTCTTTGAGTTCAAGGCCAACCAGCCTGGTCTATATACTGATTTCCAGGACATCCAGAGCTTACGTTAGTAGTTGTAGATTTCTTTTGAGTATAATTTTTTATTTTAATATGTAGAATATTTGAAACAATTTGTGAAATAATATTTTTTATTCATGCTGTTTGGTACTAGGTGCTGCTTTTTTCTTTCATTTTTAGATATCTTTTTAGTGTGTGTGTTTTTCCTGCTTGTATGTATGTGCACCATGTATGTACCTGGAGTATGTAACTGTATGTAACTGGAGTTATAGACAATTGTGAACTGTCATGTGTGTGCTGAGGTCTGAACCCAGGTCCTTTGGAACACTAGTAAATGCTCTTAACTGTTTTTTTTGGTTTTTCGAGACAGGGTTTCTCTGTGTAGTCCTGGCTATCATGGAACTCACTCTGTAGACCAGGCTGGCCTGGAACTCAGAAATCTGCCTGCCTCTGCCTCCCAAGTGCTGGGATTAAAGGCGTGCGCCACCACCGCTCGGGTGCTCTTAACTGTTAAAGAAACACTCTAGCACCCCTCCCCTTGTCTTTTAAAAGGTGTGTGCACACATGTGTGCAATGCTAGGATTTGAACTTAGGGCCTCAAATGTTTGGCAAGTTCTCTAACAGAAAACTATACTCAAAGCACTAAGAAACATTTCTGCATTAAAACTAAAACCAGTTTATTAAACGACTGAGAAGAGTTGGGGATGCATGTAATTAAGTGGTAGAGCACTTGTCTATGTGTAAGGATCTGGTTATTAAAACACGGGGGGGTTGGGGTGAAGGAGTGTGAGGGTGTTTGGAGAATATAAGTTTTTAAAGATTTTCTTGGTATGTTTATGTGTATATCTGCATAGGTTTACATGTATCATGTATATTTAGGTGCTTAGAGAAGCCAGAGGGCTTCCTATCTCCTGAAACTGAAGTTATAAGTAGTTGTAAGTCATTCTTTGTGGGTTCTGGGAGCTGAGCTCAGAATATCCCTAAGAATAACAAACAATCTTAACTTGTGAACTATCTCTGTTTCTTGTTTTGTTTTTAAGAGTTTCACCATGTATCCCTAGCTAGGCTAGAACTCTTAACCCTCTACCTTCTTGTGCCTCCTATGTACTGGGATCAAAGGCATATATACTACTATGCCTGGCTTGGCTCTTATACCCACCATCTAAATGGGACCAACATGAGTATCTTGGTTTCTTTTTAGGACAGGCTGGATACCTATAATTCATGCTCTTCTATCCTCAGCCTCTCACATGCTAGAATTACAAATGTATGCAGCCATGCCTGATTTAATATATTTTAAGTTTTCTGTTCATTGCATTCATCTTTATATGTAGCACATCCCTCTCCACCCCCCAACTTTGAGACAAAGTGTCAGATAGCACAATTTGGCATAGAGCTCATGTAATCAAGGATAGCTTTCTACTGTTTTTCCTGTTTCCACTTCTTGAGTGCTAGAATTACTGGTGTGAACTACCACATCCAGTATGTGTGGTGCCTGAGACTTCATGCATGCTAGGCAGACACTAAAAGCTACATCTTAATCTCTTTTGTGTAGTATTCTTTATGCTGTATAAAAAAACTACAAATTGTATCCTTGAACAAAAATGATCACTCTTTTTATGCAGTCCTGGCTGTCCTTGAACTTGCTATGTAGATCAGGCTGACCTCCCTCAGAGATCCTCCTATCTTTTCTCTTCACTGCTGAGATTAAAGGCATGCCCCACCATGCCTACCTGTAACTTCTGATAAACTATACTGTTCACATAGTCTACATAATGCCTTCTTTTAAAAATGACATTCTAATACTTTGTACTAGCGTTGGATCTAGGAATAGATGTGTTTGTTCTTGACTTAACTGGACATGAGATTTTTAAATCAGTAACTTCAGTTTGTTATTCTTCTTCCCCCTTCAGGCAGCTGAATATGTCCCAGAGAAGGTGAAGAAAGCGGAAAAGAAATTAGAAGAAAATCCATATGACCTTGATGCTTGGAGCATTCTCATTCGAGAGGCACAGGTTTAGTGATATAGGATTACATTTCCTTCTCTATGGGTCCAATCACACTACTTGATTCTGCAGTAATAATATTTTTATACTCCTAACATTGTAAATGCTGTTTATTGATTTTCAATTTTAGAATCAACCTATAGACAAAGCACGGAAGACTTACGAACGCCTTGTTGCCCAGTTCCCCAGTTCTGGCAGATTCTGGAAACTGTACATTGAAGCAGAGGTTAATTTTTTATTTATTTTTTCTTATATAGCATCTGATGGCTATTACAGCTTACACTATAGTGATAGAAAAGAAGTTAGGAGTATAGTATAATCAGGACAAGGAGGATTTAAATGTCTCTGCCTTTATTTTGTAAAATAGGTATGAAGGAGTAATTAAAATGACTTTGAAATTTGGGTCTTTCACAAGCTGATGATTGTTGCATTTTGGAGTTGCAACAACATTAAAACAGTTTCAATGGTGTTGGAGTGCTTTAGCCTTTTATTTACTTGTCATGTGTCAATTTATTGCCTCCTGTGTCATTTATTTAGAACTCATTTGTCTTTTCCTATAACAAACTAATATGAAAATACAGAAATGTTGGCTTAGTTTAATAGAGTATTGTAAATGTCTGGTGAAATGAAACATTTTGGAGAATAATTATTTCACAATTTTATGAAAAATGCATGGTTTGTCAGTTTAAGGACTTCAATAATTTAAAGTTAATTTTGCCATATGATAAAGCTTACATTCTACAGGAATAAGCTAATATGACTCAAACTTCTTAACCATAATTTACCCCAATGATACTGATTTCTCTTTCTTTTTGTTTGTCTTAACTTGAAGTTGGGCATGTTTATGTTAATGAGTAATGTCCCATTCTTGATTATGATTAAAGAAAAAAACCCAAAACCTTATTTTTTAAAGACTGGAATTAACAGCCAAAGCTGTAATAAAGTGTCAATCGGCACTAAGTAATCACTCACAGACTATAAATTAATGGGATAGAAGGGAGAGGTAGAAATAGTTGGAATATCCACATTAAGCTGAAAATGATGACCATTTCTTTTTATTTATACTACTTTATGCAGTACTTTTAATATTTTGTAATATGAATTCTCAAGTACTCTGCAGCCCCAATTGCTGAAATGTGCTCTGTGGATCTCTTTTGAGCCTCTCTATCATCAGTGATACTGAATAGACTCTGTAGCACAATACCACCTTTGGTGCATCCTCAGAATAGTCCCTATAGCCACATATTTACACAGAAGCTCAGGTGTACTCAAACTGAAGCTGTACATAGTTTGGATTGTGTTATTTTGGAGGAACAGAAATAACTGGGCAGTAATAGGAACATTTGTGTGGGTGTGTGGGTGTGGGTGTGTGTTTTGCATATTTGTGTTTGTATGTGTGAATGAGACTGTAACTTACGAGGAGTCTGGTAGTTTGACACATAATCATATCTTTATGGTTTCATCACTTACCCTCTGGAACCATTTTGTTCCTCTGTATATTTAAATCATCAAAGTAGATGGGCTTGAAACTCAGTAGGCCTGTCTTGAATATGCTGAAGACATTGCTGCTTCCTATTACCTGATAATACCAAGAACCTGGATCACATGCACTCGTTTTACCTCCTAATCTGACTTTACAAACACATTAGTTTGTATTTAAACTCACAAGAATCAAGCATGATTATATCGAAAGATAATTATTTTTGGAAAACAAAGTAGGATCTTCTGAGTTATGAACTTCTCCAAAATTCAGATGCAAAGTTAAGCTGAAATTGCCAGTGAGGTTTTATGTCTGTACTTATAAACATAAAAAGGTTTTTTTCTCCCCTCCCCATTTCTTCCCTAAGTATAAAATACAAACTGTATTCTGAAAAAGAATTGCAGGAGAGTAGACATTATTCCAAGGGGCTGAAAGTTATTTAAATAACAGATTTGTTTCATAAAACAGTTCAGAGCTGCTAGGAGTTGGCTGGTTTGTTTTATGTTTGCAGCTATTTTACATTCAGACACACACACACATACACACAAATATATATGTATGTATGTATAAAATACAAGCACAGAAAAATGTGTATGTATAAAAAACTATTATTGAGAAAAAATGATACCAAATATATGTGTGTTTCCTTTTTTTATATTTCTGGTTTAGTAATTACAATGTTAAATTAAATGCTGGTTTCAGAAATACCTAAGCTGTCTTTCTCTTTCCTGGTTTACTCTTCTTATTTTCACATTTATCTTTTGACCCATACAAGAAGCTAAAATTTTCTTTCATCATGTCACTCAATGTGACCTTTATTTTTGTTGAAGACATAAACCTATTTACGGTGCTTATAATACTATACTATACTATACTGTTTTAAAACATCCTGTATTCACACTCAAGAAAATAAAGCTTTGTTAATACATTGTTGTAACTCGGTATTTCATGGTGGGGCAATTATGATGTTACATTTGTTTAATTCAGCTAAACTAATCTGTAGCTAAGTACATTAGTTTTTTTCCTACTAGAACAAACATCTTTAGTAAATATGCTTCTTTAGGAACAATGCTTCCCATGGAAATTTTTTGTAAATTCTGTTTCAATACAGAAAGAACAAAAGAAAACAGTTTAAAGAGTTATTTTAGTTTTGAAATATGAGTTAAAAAAGTTTTTCTCATGTCAGTGACAGCATTGTATATATTTATTGATGTAAAATACATGTTTTTACATCAGTGGGATCCTTAATTTGTTACTTAGGTGTTTGTTTTCCTGTTTTGCTACAGTTTAAAAATATTGGAGGTAAATTCTCCTAAGTGGGTAGACATTTAGAATCAAGTTGAGTATTTTTATAAAATTTGAAAATTAGACTAACATACTTACTGTGATATATAATATTTAGGATCATTTTTTCCTCAAAATGCATTGCTTTTCTTTTGCATTTTGTAACTTCTACCCCCAGAAGATTTTAGAAGAAAATCAGGAAATAACACGATAGTGCATTATTAGGAACGGTGTCTAAATATGACTGCCTAGTTTTTATATAAAAGAAACATTTAAGTGTATCTATAGCTTTATGGAGTTGCATGTAATGTCTTAAGTGAATTCTAGTCTTCTTTCAGCTTAAGGAATACAGCTTTTTCTTGTTCAATATTTTAGGGGTTTTTGTTTTTGTTTTTCGAGACAGGGTTTCTTTGTATAGCCCGGGGTGTCCTGGAACTCACTCTGTAGACCAGGCTGCCCTTGAACTCAGACATTCGCCTGCCTCTGCCTCCCAATTGCTGGGATTAAAGGCATGCGCCACCATGGCCCGGCTATTTTAGGGTCTTTTAGCCAGAATTGAGTCTCTTTTAAATTATAAATTCCGGTGCTCTTTACAGAGCCACCTTTTTTGAGAATTTAAGTTATGGAATTGAGGAATACATTACGTAATACTGCTATATTCCCTTAAATTTCTCTCCCTCTTTGTGGTTTCTGTAGCTTTTCACATAATTAGGTGATCACTGTGACAACATGTAAGGTACAATATTGTTTCAAGTAATTTGAATTGAGCCACATTCATAAGACTTTGTGAACGGAAGGATGTTCTCATTGGTAGCTGAAGGAGAAAGAAGTTATGCTGCCCGTCATAGCAATGATACACCTTGCTGTCTGTGAAAGCTGTGATTTAATAAAACATGTAGAGAGTTGATGGCTTTTCATTTAAAATTTAAATGTGAGTTCTTTGATCTATACTTGTTTTTTCTTTCCTTATAAATAGTAGGTTTTAAAGTACAATTTTTACTTTTCTCAAAATAACCTTACTTGGAAAATGGAAATGAACTCAGGATGGAACATGAGTGACTTAAATTGAAATAAACTTCTCCATTCTTGATTCTGTTTTAATGCCTTTATAGCACTTTAAATTACTGTATTACAATGTTTTGTATCTACTCAGCTTTATAGCCCTATATTTACAAATCTGTACTCTTTAGATCTACTTTTCCTGTTTGTAATAAATGTTGGTCCATGTCTGTGTGATTATTCAGATTTTACTCTAAAACTCTTCTTATTCTATTGTTTCACAAATGCATAAATAGAGAAAAATAATAGAAATTACATGCAACCATAACAACAGATATCTGAAAGTGCTTTGGTTATTATAGTACTGTTACAAATGAAAGAAGTATTTGCATACTTACTGTTACAAATAGTAAATTATTTTTGTTTTATTGTATCTTTTTCCTTTTTCCCACCCACTGGTGTAGCACTGATATTTAAGTGTTGTCACTACTATTAGCAGTGTATAGTTTTTTCTCCTGTGAGCCAAGGCTTTTCATACTAAAACTTTGCAAAAGATAATAGTTGTTTAGATAGTAGTTTCTTTAAATAAAACCTATAATTTATACCATCTAGGAAAGATTCTTGTCTCTGACATTTAGCCATTTCTTGTTTTTAGGTAAAGTACTCTGTTAATTAACTAAAGTTCTTTAAAATTTTCAACTTTAATTTTATATTATCTGTGTGTATGCATGCTCACACCTGTGCCATCACTTGCTTGTGAGGGTCATTAGACAATTCTCTTTCTACCATGTAGGGACTAGGTAGGAATCAGGCTCGAATTGTCAAACTTTGTGGCAGGGCAAGCAAGTTTACCCCCCTGAGCCATCTCATCAGTCCTGTATTTTTCAACTTATAAAGCAGAATTAAAGTGCTGGGTTGTAGTTTACACCTGTATTCACAGCACTTAAGAGTCTGAAGTAGGTAGATTGTTACAAGTTCTAGACCAGACTGTGCTGCTAGTAATTTTCATCCTAGTCTGGGCTGCAATAAGAAAGATCTGTGTCAAATACTCAAAAATAATCTGAAAATGAAGGAAAGGACTAAGTAAATTTATGATATATGTACAAATCTAAAGCTAACTGAACCAGAACTCACAGATCATTTAGTTTGAAGTTTTCCTGAAGATATTAGTGTTTTAGCCTAAATTTACACCTTTGTAGAATAACATAACACTTAACTTTTTAAAACTCAGTGAGAATGTAGACATAGGCCTTTGAGATCAAGTGTGACTGTGGTAGAGGAGTTTAGTTTCCAGTACTGGCATCAGGAAATTCACAACTGCCTATAACTCCAGCCCCAGAAAATCCAGTGATCTCTGTTGAATTCCAGTGTCAACTGCACTCATTTGTACATGATCCCCAAACAGAATACATACACATAATGAAAATAAAATCAATCTTGTTTTTAAAATATTTAGGTTTTATGTGTTAAGAATGTTTTACATGTTTGTGTATGTATGTATGTATGTATGTATGTATGTATGTATGTATGTTGTGCATCATGTGTATGCCTAGTGAGTGTCCATAGGCCAGAACAAGCCATCATATTCTCTAGAGATGGGGTTGCAAATTTTTGTGAGCCACTCTGTGGCTTCTGGGAACAAGACTCATATTTTCTTGTTGCTCTTAACCTTTGAATCATCTCGTGTGTGTGTGTGTGTGTGTGTGTGTGTGTGTGTGTGTGTGTAGTGTGTGTAGTGTGTGTAGTGTGTAGTACGTGTGTGTAGTGTGTGTGTATAGTGTGTTTTATGGAGGATAATTTGGTATATGGGTTCCTCTCATCCCAAGAAGTGAGATATACCCCAATATGCTGTCTATGAGTAAATAAAATTGCTCAAATGTTCAACGATACTGTCTATTCAACTTCCATATTTGGAAGTAGAAATAATTTCAGCACACAAAAGACTTTTCAAGTTCAACTATGAACATGTAGCAGTTGACTTTATTAGAAAGTAAAAGGGCCTTGGAGTCCCTCGATTCCTTTTCTTTTTCCCCTCTTAAAGACATGATGCCTCAGACTGCTTTGCAGCTCTTAATTATCCTGCCTCAGACTCTTGCATGCTGGGATTACAGGCATGTGATGTGCCACATGGTGATGTTTTGAATGAACTTTGAGCTGGCAGGATGTAGGCACTCACCCATAAGCTTGACTGCTTGAGTTCAATCCTAAGGTCCTCCCATTACAGTCATAAGTCTACTACACTGGGGTGAATTAGCTTGCTTTTAAATTATTGTATATGTGGAGTACCACAGCATTCAGAGGTCAGAAAATTTGGGAGTTGGTTCTCTCCCTCCACTGACTGTTTCAGGGATTGAACTCAGGTTGCCATGCTTGTATGGCAAGTAATTTTATGCTCTATTGTCATTGTCTCTGTGGTCCTGTTCTATTTTGAGACTGTCACTCTGAAACCCAGGCTGGTCTCAAACTCTCTGCAGTCCTCCCTCAGCCTCCCAAATGCTGACATTATAGATGCTACTATGCCTCAGTAAAAAGCTGCACTCTTAAGTGGTTGTGGCCAACAATGAATTAGCTTATTATTGAACTGTTTTTCTCTTAGGGAATTCCTAGCGGGAAGCAAGTAGTTGGCTAGTGTAATAGGTTAAAGACTGTGAATGCTCCTCCTAATGCACAGCCATTTGCAAAGATAGTGAATGTGTGCCTTGACTACATCTTGTTGAACAAAACCACCTGCTTTTCTTAGGCCCAGGAAAGCTTAATATGGGTAAGTTGCCATTTTGTATGCCTTTGACTTCCAAAGGAAGATTTCCTGTTTGGAGATGTTGATCAGTAGTTCTTAAGACATTTGTGACAAATGCAAAGATTGAAATGTAGTTTTGAAATAATGTGTTGTAATGCTAAAAGTTAACAAAGTCCTAAAGTTATGGTTGCTTTTAATCATAAATCTAAATATTACTACCTAAAGTATTATTTCCTAAAGTTGTAGACATTGTAGATAGGAAATCATACCTTTTTCATATAACCTATGACATTGTTTTTCTTTACCTTAAAATTCACATGTGGGAGATGACTTTTTTTAAATGATGGTAATTTCTGAATCCTTTTATTGTGGATTTGAAGAAATAGTGTTGACTATTCAATGATAATGGTCTTGTATTGTTGTATTGTTATTACTCCACACCTTAAATGCTGGAGCATTGCCATATTTAAAGCAAAGGAGGATATTGTTTCAAGGATAAATTGTAGATCAAGAAGATAAATTAGGTCCCTCACACATAAGTGCATCAAGTTATTACCCTTTGGAGCTATAGGCTTGAGTTTATGTAACCAGTATTGTAATTTGATGTTCTGACAATGAACTCATGGTAAATAAATGTTTGTAGCTGCCACTTTGGAGAGCTGAGGTCTTAGAGGGCAACAGTCAACTTTTATTACTGGCTTAACATTTTCTGTCCTTGTAAGAATGGTGATTTTACTCTTTCTTACATAGACAAGAAGTGTTCTGAAGTGTCTATCAGGTGTTTGGGGATGTTGTAGCTATTTATTAGATCTACTGTCAGGGGTAGGAATACATTCAGTTATTTTTCACCATTACCACCCTACTTTTTAGACAGCTGTACACTATAGATCTAGGCAAGCATGAAACTGTTCTTGCCTGCCTCCATAGGTATGTGCCTATAGAGGCTTTTTATTTAATAAATTTATTGTTCATTTTTAAAAATTGTGTCTATATGTTTGTGTGTGGTTTTGTACACGAGTGCAGTAACTGGTAGAAGCCAGGTGAGGATATTGGATCCCTTAACTGTACAGAGAGTTGTGGACTGAGAAAGGAACTCTGCAAGAGCAGTGAGTGTTCTTAACCACTGAGCCCTTGCTCCAGCCCTTGTTCCTTTTTTTTTTTTTTTTTTTTTTTTTTTTTTTTTTAATAAAACTTTCCAGCAATGGTGCTGTCTACCAGAATTCCAGCACATAGGATGGAGAGACAGGAAAATGAGTCAGGAAAAGGCCAAACTCTGCTGTATGTTGTATGTATGGGACAGGAAAAGGCCAAACTCTGCTGTGTGTTGTATTAGTCCTGTCTACCCCCATACCTCCAAATAGCCAAGTAGAGGGCTCAGCCAGGCTAAGGCACTTGGCCACCTGAAGATCTGAGTTTAGTACCCAGGGCTCACAAGCTGGAATAAGAAAACTAATGCCCCATGTGTTCTGTGGTACATGTTTCCGCTCCACAATAAATTAATATTCAAAAATTTTAAAAAAGTCAGCATAACATTTATATCAAACTCTTTAGAATCTGACAAGCTTCAAGGAAGTGTGTTTTATTAGAGAAGCACTTAAACTGTAGAAAATTAGTGACATCATTTTATAGTAGCTAAAGTTTTTAAAGTTTAAATAATTACTAAATCATAACTTACGTTTCTTACAAAACATTCCTTTCTTTTGTGCACCAGTTTCATTGGTTATCAGTTTTGGTTTTACATTGCAATTAAAGTTTGGAAGAACTGGGGATGGCTCAGCAATTAATACTAGTTGCTCTTCTAGGGGATTGGGGGTTCAATTCCCAGCACCCATATGACTTCACAACTGTTTTAAGTGCAGTTTCAGGCGATCTGCCTTAGAAGGTCCCAGGGTTACAGGTGATGCACAGATAAGCACGCCAGCAAAACACCCATACAGATGAAAAATGTTTAATCTGCTTTTGTGTCATAAACTGATTATTAATGTTTGCACTTAAGGGGGGGGGGGCACTAATTTCTCTAGATTGCTTTTCAAGTTGGTGAGTCTCCTGCCTCAGCTGTCCCAAGTACTAGGGTTATAAGTTTAGATCACCAAGCCTCTAAAATGGAAGCTATGTTTATAGTGTATTTTAAATTTATTTTGAAATTATTTAATTTTAAATTGGATGAACATCTCAAACACTCCCAACAGATTCTTTGCATTGATTGTCCAGTTTTTAGCATTTCCCTTGTAGTCAATTGTAGGATATTTAATTACATTGTGAGCCCTGAGATAGTGAACTGGAAAAAATCTGTTTCTTGTGGTGTACCTCAGACCTAACACACACCATTAACCCAATAACTAAATTCAACAATAGGTCAAAAGGCCAAGCAAACAACCAGTTGACAGTGAAACTTAAGAAAACCCAAGAAAGAAAGGAAGAGGGTTCTTGAGTTGAAGGGTACTTAAGACATGTGGAGAAGGAATTATTTTTCTTTTGGGATGTTGGAGTAGTAGTAGGCAGTTTTACTATGAGAGTTTTACAGACATAGATTGAACAAGCTAGATGCAGGTGAAGATAAAATTAGCCAGAAAATGAGAAGAAGCAGAAGATAAGAACATATTGCCAAAGTTAGTTTGAGGCCAAGCAGAGCAATTCAGAAGAAGCTGAGAGAAGTTAACATTCAGCTTGGAGAGGAATTTGAGCTAGAACAGCTGAGCTAAAACAGCCAGTTAAGAGTTGAGAAAGGATAAACAAGAGTGAGCTTATTTAAACAGTCCCAGAGGCTGAAAACATCCTAGGCCTAGATAAGATTGTAAGGCTAGAAGCTTCCAGGAGTTAGCAAACGGAGGCAGTAAGCATTGGAGACAACAGTTACTACAGGGGAATAAAAGTTACTGTAATAGTCACCCCTTGATACCCATGGAGGTACTAGATTCCAAGTCCACAATTGTTCAAGTCTGTAATTTAAATATATTTCATTAAATATATTCCAGTTTCTCTATATGTTTTATTTCTTCTCTGAATTGCTTATTGCCGTGGAAATACATATTCTTGTTAAGGGGTGATACAGAAAAAGAAATACTCAGTACTAGTGAAAAATTTTTGTTGCATATTTTCAGTCCATGGGTACAGGTACATTTAGAGGATCATGTAATCTCAGATACTTGGGAGGCTGAGGCAGGAGGATAAGGTTTGTCTGGTCTACAGAGTGAGTATAAGGCCAGTCTGGGCAATTTAGACTTTGTCTTAAAAAGAATGAAGTGAACGGGGGAATGTAGCTCAGTGGGATTTTCCTTCTGTAGCCTTGGATTAAATTCTAAGTACCCAAAATGAACTATTCTAAGCCAGCATAGTGGGCCATGCCCTAGTCCCAGCACTCGGGAGGCAGAGGCAGGTGGATCACTGATTTTTGAGGCCAACCAAGAAATCCTATTTCAAAAATGAAAATTGTGTAACACTTAATAAGTATCTTCCTGTTTGTTATGTGTTATCCTGGTTAATCGTAATTTACTGTTTTGATAGATGGGTAGACAGTTATTTGAGATACTTAGTTTAAGCAAAGCTGGGGATTTAAATCTAATAATTCTAATTCCTTAATCTGGGCTCTTAATCATTGTCTACTGAGAAACTGAGAGTAAGTATGAACATAGGTATGTTGCAGGTTAATTAATTAGTCACGGGCTGGAGGGGTGCAATTAAGAGCACTATCTACTCTGCAATTCCAGAGGTCCTGAGTTCAGTCCCCAGCAACCACATGGTGGCTTTACAACCGTCTATAATGGGATCTGATGTCCTCTTCCGGCATACAGGTGTTTGTGCAGACAGTACACAAATAATATAAATAGGCAAAATCTTTTTAAATAAGTAATTAATTATATTAAATAAGTAATCCATTTTTTTCTTGCTAGATTTTCTTTTATTACCTGTGTTCATGTAAGACTTTGAGAATTTTAGGTGCACTTAAAAAGTAGTTAACCACAAAATTGCTCTAAAAGAATTTTCAGCAAATCTTTTAGAAACTATCCGAATACAGTAATTTACATGCAGCCTCAAATTCTGCTTTATTTTAAAACATTTTATTATTAATAGCCTCAGCTTCCCAAATGCTAGTATTACAGATGTGAGTCACTATATCCAACCTGCTTTATATAATTTCTTATCTCAGAATTTCTTTATACTATTATGTATACTTTTTTTTTCCAGCATCTTTATTGTAAATACTTGATTTGAGGGAAAGGTGATTACTGGTATGAACCACCATGCCCCCTTTATATAGTGCTAGGTAATTGAATGCAGGGCCTTATTTGTGCTAGGTGAACACTCCCAGCCTCCTATGTACTTTTTTCAAGTGAAGATTGTGACTATTTTTCTCAGAGTAAACACTTTTTTTCTCATACTTTGTCTTTCTTTTGAGACAGGATTACTTTTTGTAGAGCTGGCCATCCTGGAACTTGATCTGTAAAACTCTGTGGAACAGGCTGGTCTCAAACTCAGAGATTGGCCTGCCTTGTAGATGCTGAGCTTAAAGGCTTGAGCCACCATGGCCACTCAGCCTCTCATTTACCTCTAAGAAATGTTATATAAACCCTCCAAGTGATGATAATAGCTACTTTTGAGGTTACCCATTTTTTCTTTAGACATTTACCTCTTCAGGATGTATTAATAGGTTACCTGTACCTGCATGGGTCTAATTTGAAAAGAACTTTGTACCCAAAGGGGACAGACAGGGTTTGTTTGTTTGTTTGTATAAGTCTTTCAAAGAATTGGAGAGAATACATTTGTTATTTTAACCTCAGGGGTTAAACCCAGGGCTTGGTGCCTTACTACTGTCTCCAGCTGTGGATATTCTTAACATTCCACATTTTTATAAGAATAACAAACCCATTTTATTTTAGTGACAAGGATCATAATTAAAGTGATACCAACGTAGAGAAAGTATGATAGTATACTAGTATGTCTTCTTACTTGTGCCTAACGAGAGTTGCACATAAGCCTCTACCACCATTAGGTTAGCCTTTTAATACCTTCTTGCTAAACAGTTGTCATATTTTTTCCCAGTTAGTAGAACTGTCTTGCAGAATAAGTTTTTGATAGAATAAATTCTATGGAGTATATAGTGGGAATTTCTTTAAGTTATTTGAAGCTAATGATAGAAGCTTTTTAAGGAAAAAGAGAAATGGAAGGTTTGACTTCTGTCTTTAGAAAGTTCTATAAAAGAGTCTTCTGTAGAGAACGAGCACCCCACATTTATTGAAACTATATCAGCATTACTAGTTACTTGACTTTGATACCTAATGTAGACTCTTAAATTCTGGGATTTATATTTGTGCACTGCCATACTGGCTTTCTATTACTCTTGATTTATGGTTTATTAGGCCTCTAATGAGTATTCGATTTTGTGGAAATTTCTTCATTCAGATACCTTAAACTACTATTGACTTGGTTCTAAAAGGCCATTGTATTTTATAACTGTACAACTTTCAATTCTGTTTTCCAAGTTTGAAAAACTGTATAATTTTACTTTTAATGTTTCAAAGTATTTAATGGGTAGAAAATTATGTAGTAGTTATACTTGAATGAGATTGTGTGGCAGGCAGGATTAAGTATGGTGGTGTTCACCTTTAATCTTAGCACTATCAGACAGTTGGATCTCTGTGAGGTCAAGGACAGCCTTGTCTACAAAGTGAATGTAGGACAGCCAGGGCTCTGTTACACAGAGAAGCCTTGTCTCAGAAAAGAAGGAAGGGAGGAAGAAAAGAAAAATGAACTAGCTAGCTAGAGGGGGGTTGGGGTGAGAAAAAGAGCATTTAGTATTTTTCAGGCCTTACACCTTCTGAATCTTTTCAGAGGTTTTACATAGCTATAGGTACAGAGTGAATGATACTAAAAATTTACTCCTTTGGTTTCAGTTTTTACTTTCAAGTGGTAAAAACTAAAATACTATAAAAACCCCTATCTGCTTGAGTTGTTTTTGTTTAGATTGAGAAAAACATGAATTAATATCCCAAAGTCTTATATTTTGAGAGAAGAAAAATGTTTTTATATGAGCTCCCAACTCTAAAGAAACTACTTTGTCTAGCTGATCCATTGACAGTTTCTAAGTTGACTTATTTTGCACAGAAAATAACTAGTTTCATCTGCTGTATACATTTTTAAAAATTTTATTTTATATGTATAGATATTTTGCCTGCATGCACAGATATATGCACTACATGCATGCCTGGTATGATGGATCCCCTGGAACTCCAGTTACAGACAGTTGTGAGCTGCCATGTTGGGTACTGGGAATTGAATTCTGGTCTTCTAGAGCAGACAGTGCTCTTAACCACTGAGCCATCTCTCCAGCCTCGGCTATATGCATTTTAAGATCTATTTTTATATGTGTGAGTATTTTTTATTTATGTGTAAACATGTGTGCAGATAATCAACAGAGGTCACAAGAGGGTGTGAGATTCTTTGGGACTGGAATTACAAATGGTTGTGAGCCACTGTTTGGGTGCCAGGAACTAATAAACCCAGGTCCTCTGAAAGAGCAGCCAGTGCCCTTAACCAATGAACCACCTCTTCAGTCCTGTAATATACATTTTATTAATGAAAAAGATACATAGTGTACACTGAAAGAGACAGATCTCAAAGAAATGGTAATTAAGATAAAAGCATACCAGTTGTTTTTTTTCATCCTAGTATCAAAAGTTGAAACCTAGCTTTAAATAGAATCCACAGCTGTCATGAAGTCTTCTGAAATACGTGGATACCTCTGGAGTACCTGAAGACCTACAGGGAACCTAAGTATGGCATGGTTAAAATTTAAAAAATGAAAAGCACAAGAGTTGTGGTAACCAAGTTTCTATCAAAAAGTGAAGCTGATCTTATCAGATTCCAGATTTTACTAATGATGATCGAGGTATAATAAGAGTTATATTGACATACTAATGCTGTATATGTTTGTTCATTTGGGGATAGTGTCTTACTATATCTGAGTAGCTTGGAACTCAAACCAAACTAACCTCAGACTTGAGTCATCCATCTGCCTCTCAAATCCTGGGATTAAAGGTTTGTGCTACCATGTCCATGTTGTCTAGTTTTGTTTTTAAGTAAGAGTGGTGTTGTGTGAATACATTATTTAAGGCAGTAGAATCAATAAGGGATTTTTGATTTCTGAATTCATGAGTGACAGTTGTTTTTTGAGACAGGGTCTCTCTTTCAGCTCTGGCTATCACGGAACTATGCAGACCAGATAGGCTTTGAACCTACAAAGACCTTGCCTCTGCCTCCCAAGTTCTAGGGTTAAAGGCATGCATCACCATACCTGACATGAGTATTGGCTCTTGATCACATTTAGTTACTTTATATAATACCTAAAAACATTAGAATAACCAGAATTATATTCCAACTAAGTAGAAATTATAAAGGCAGGATTTTGAATATGAGCTTGATTGTATATAGTATATGGTAAAACCTTGTCTTAAATAGATGGAGTGGGGGTGATTTATGTTGGGAAATTACATGCCTTCCAATCCTGAGTTATTATTTTAAAAATTAGGTATATGGGTGTTTTGCCTGCATATATGTCTGTGTACCACGTATGTGCCTGGTGCTCACTTAGGTCAAAAGAAGGTATCAGAATCCCTGGAGATTGTTGTAAGATGCCATGTAGGTTTTGCAAACCAAACTCTCTGGTCTTCTGCAAGAACAAGTGTTCTTAACCTCTGTGCAGCTTTCTGGCCCCAAATCATGAATTTTAACTTCTAAAAATTAGAATATGACAATAGTTTCACTTATACAATTATAAAATTTTATATGGCTGATACTTTTACTGCTAACATACAGATTTAGAAAAAAATCTGTTTTTATACTCAGGCAATAAAGAGACTTTGAAAAGGTGTTTTAAAATAATTATATAATGCACACTCATAAGCAGATGATGATAATATAGGAGTTGTTCTCTCCTTAATCTATGTGGGGCTGTGGGATCAAATTTAGGTTATCATGCTCAGGGTCAGGTGCCTTTGTTTCCTGAACCATCTCATGTGCCCCCACAGGCTGTTCTTTTTTAATTGTCTGATATCCCTAACATTTAATTTTAGGGAAAGATTCTTTGCCATTTAGAGTTATTTCTTACACTCATTCAACCCCCCCCCCCCCCATCTCTTCTTTCCATCTTCTCTTCATTTCAGTACTGAATTACTGGAACATTATATCCTATGTCCTTATGTCTTAGTCCCTGGAGTTCTGAGATTTTAGATGTATTCTAGCTTTAGAATTATCCTTGTAGGGCTGGAAAGATAGCTCAGTGGTTAAGAGCACTGTCTGCTCTTCCAGAGGTCCTGAGTTCAATTCCCAGCAACCACATGGTGGCTTACAACCATCTGTTTGGGGATCTGATGCCCTCTTCTGGTGTGTCTGAAAACAGCAACAGTGTACTCACATACATGAAATAAATAAATCTTAAAAGAAAATTATAGTAATAAAACAGTAACCAGAAAAAAAAAAAGAATTATCCTTGTATATAGCAAAAGGTGGGAGGTATTTTGTAAGATTATTCATTTAAACATTATACTAACCTAAAATTCCCAAAACTGACTGATTTTTAAGACTGAAGTCCTTACTGGCTATAATAAAATGTATCTGCATTGAAATAAAAATCCTGAGACACTTGCATGTGTACTTAATGTCATGGGTTGTCAAATGTCATGGGCTCAATTGCTGAATTAGAGGATAACCATTTTAACTTTTCTATACCCTATTGACAAGTTATGACTGGTACTGTGTATTTCCATAATGCCACTATGTAACTTGTAAGTGGAATTTTTTCAAAAATATATGGAAAATATGGGCCTAAGGCAGGCAGATCTCTGTGAGTTTGAGGTCCCCTGATTACCTAGCTGGTCAGGACTACATAGACCCTGTCTCAAACAAAAACACCCTCCATGATGGCTTAGCAGACCATGGTGCTCGCTACTTAATAATTCTGAGTTCAGTTTCTGGAACCCACAAGGTGAAAGGAGAGAACCAACATCCATTAAGTTATCCTCTGAGCTCATACAATGGTTCAAGTGACCACACTCATACATTAGATATTTTTAAAATATACTTAATTTTTGTTTTAACTTAATCATAATACTTAAGAGTTCAAAAATCTGAAAGATTAGCTTTTGGTTTTACAGAAAATATTGGAGGCCTATATTTAATATTGTTTTTAAATCTTAAGGCGTTTAATCCAAACCTTTAAACATTAAAGATTCCAAATTGCTGACCTAACATCTTTTAGTGTACTTAATTATACTAAATTTGGAATTTTTATTTTACAGAAAATATACTTGGTTAATAGAATTTTGCTAAACCTTAATTTTTTTACCTTTGGAATTTCAAGAATGTTGTCGTAATTTCCAAGACAATTTGCATAAAATGTGAGGGGGAATTGATGTTAATGAAGTGTACTACAGGAGAGTATTGGAAAACAAGTTAGGATACATCTTTTTTTCTGAAGTTAAGCTGCTGGATAGAGTTTTTAACAGCATTTTAAGGCATAGAAGAATTGTCAGTACAACAAAGAATTGCAAAGATCAACGCCTCATTGGGAGGAAAAAACGGAAAAGAAATTCAAAGGATTGATTAAACACTGTCTTGAGAGCACTTGCTAACTGGGAGAATCTGAGCTGCGATTGGAAGTTTTCTGATAAAGACCTGCCTGCATTGGAGGTTCAATGGCTTATCTTTGAGGATTCTGTGCCCAAAAGCTACACTTAGAACAAAAGTGGTGAACCAGTAAGTCTGTGTCATTTACAAACTGAAAAGGATGAAAGAAGTTTCTTTGATCTGAAGAATGGAATGGGAAAATCCTGATGTGACAGACCATTAAAAGTGATATAACAATGTTATATGGGTTGAGTATTGAAAAAAAATCCATCAGTTTAAGGAGACATGGTCTAAATTGTGATAGTGATGCTGGGTAATCATCTATTCAAACTTTTCTGAGGGAATGCACTTTTATATAAGACCTACAAATCTGAGACATGGAACATTTTGGTTGTTTAAAGTTATGTAAAGAAACTGCCTGTAGTAGCTACAGACTTCTAAAGATTTCAGAAGCTAGAATTGAGTTAGGTTAATGGACTGTACACCAGTGAAAGAAAGGATAAAGGATAATCAAAGGAGTCCATTTTGGAGCTTTATCAGAACAACAACAACAAAAAAATCTTGACATTCCAGAAGTAGAAGACAAGCAGAATTTGAAGAATTTTCTAGAATTTAGATTTCAGACAATAGATTCCTGATGCTTATGGACTCTCAGGAAGGACTGAGGGTGGGGGAAAGCTATACCCAGACATGAGAACGAAAGTTAACAGCAACAAAATGCCCTCAGAAGTGAATGCAGAATGTCTATTTGACCTTCAGATGGATGACAATTAGCTTTACAACTAGAGGAAGCAAGAACACAGTGGAACAACTGCCTCTTCAGTTTGCTGAAAGAAAACACCTGGCCACTTAAACCAAATTGATAGATGGAGTATTTTTTTTTTTTTTGCCACAGTTTATAAAATACTATTAAAAATGTATATTTGAACATTCTTAATAGTATATCTCACAAGTGCTAGGATTAACAGATGAGTGACATCATAACCATTTTATATGCTGGCGATTGAACCCAGGCCTTTGGACATGCTTAACTTGGGACTTCACTAAACTGAGCTACATTCTCTGCTTTTTTTTTTTTTTAACTTAAAAAAAAAAAAAAAAAAAAAAAAAAACTTAAGAGCTTTGCTGCTCTTAAGTTATGTAGATACATCAGGAGGTATGTGTGCACATAAGTACAGGTACCTGCAGAGTACAGAAAAGGGTATCAGTTTTTGGAGCTGAGGTTAGAGACTTTGTGGGTGCTAGGAACAGAACACCAATCCTCTATAAGAGTATTATATGCTCCTAACTGCTGAGCCATCTCTTCAGCCCTATTTAATTTTTCTTTTTTAAATGTTCATGTGTACTGTATATGCCACGTGTTTGGGTGGTTGTGGTGGGCAGAGATTGTCTGATCTAGAGCCATATGTATATGCTGAGAATTGAACTTAAATCCTCGGCAAACAAGTACTCTAACTACTGAACCATCTCCTCAGTCCATGATGGCTTTTATTTTTAATAAAAGACTGTACGTATTTTATAAATAATTAGTTTTTTAAACATTTAAGTATGTGTGTATGTACATATAGTGCATGCATGCTATTTCTGGCGATCAATGGATGACAATCAAAGAAGTTGATTTTTTTACCATGTGGGTTGCAGGAATTAAACTCAGGTCTTCAGGCTTGGGAGCAAGTACCCTTACTGATTGAGTCATCTTACTTGACCCTTGTAAACTTTATTTAATTGGTTTAATCCAAACGTTTGATTTGTTGCATCAAGCAAGTAGCTTCTTAAAGAAGATGTTGGCCCAAATTTCATTTATTTTTTAATTAGTGTGAACCCCAGGCTGACCTTGAATTTGTGTTGTAATCCCAGCTAGCCTTGAACTATCACCTCCCTGCATCAGGCATCCAAAGGCTGGAAATATATTCCTAGTTTCTAATAGATGTTTAGAGGCTGAACATAATCTCCTTTTAAATAAACACCATTAGGAGCTGGAGAAATATCTAAGGAGTTAAAGTGTTTGTTATGCAAGCATGAGGACATGAGTTTGGATCCCCAAAACCCATCTAATGCCAAATACAGTGGCATGTATCTGTCTAATCTCAGCCCTGCCAAGGTGAGATGGGAGGTGGAGCCACAAAAATAGGAAGCCAAAAAATGGTATTTACCTCCTAAAGGACATCTTTAGCATACATGTCAGTAAGACTCAAAGATCCTTGAGGTGCAAAGCCTTTCTTCAGTAACATTGTTCAGTTTCTCAAGAACTTTAAGATGTCTAATGTGTTTATCTGCATGCTTGCTCTATTTTCACCTTAACAGATGACTATTTCATTTTGGGTTTTTAGTCTGCATTCATATCTGCATCATGTGTGTTCCTTCCATCAGCTCTCCTAGAACTGGAGTTACCATGAGTTGCCATATAGTTGCTGGGAATTAAACCCAGATCATCTGGAGAAGCAAACAGTGTTTTTAACCACTGAACTCTCTCTCCAGCCCCAAATGTGGATACTTTTTATTAGCACACAATATACTGTCTTATTTATTTACTTTCTCCTGTGCTTTAAAATGTTGAAGTGCTTCCCCGACTTGTTTTATTTCAGATTTTACTGCAGTGAATAATTATATACATGTCACCTCCAGTTGTATGAATATAGATTGAATTCCCAGAACTGTGGGGCTGGAGCAATGGCTCAGTTGTTAAGAACACTTGACTGCACTTGGAGAGGATCTGAGTTTGATACCCAACATTCACATGGTGGCTCACAACCATCTCTAATCCTATTTCCAAAAGATTTGACATCCTCTCTGGCTTCAGGCATATACTGCTTCAAGAGCACACTCATCCAACAAGGGAAATACTTCAGGCTGCACTCAGTACAGTAGCACAAACACATCTGTGCAAAACATTTATACTCATTTGTTTTTAATTCCTAGAAATAGAGATGTTCTATCGAAGACTCTAGAAGATTTGTTAGAAATTTCTCAAGTCCAAATGGTCCTCCAACACTACTGATAATTTTTGAAAGCACCTAGTTTCTTAAGTAATTTTTAGACAATGTGTTATTATACCTTTTAACTTTGCCAGTACCTTGGGGTAATAAATTATTTCACATAATGAAATTGTCAAAATAAATCTGGTAAATTAAAGGTCATTTCAGGGAAGTTTTCATTTGCATTTTCTCTTATAAAGAAGATTGAACATATTTTTGTATGTTCAGAGTTCTTTCAATTTCTTTTTCTGATAGCCAGTTTATCTTAGTTCATTTTGGTCATCTTTTCCCCCATATTTGCACAAACACTGGGTAAGTCAAAGGAAACTTTTGATTTTAGTACAACTTACTATTAGAGATTTTGAGGGGTTTTGGAGGTGGATGGTGCAGAGGGTTGAAATGGTCTTGTGCAATTCAAGCTGGCCTAGAACTCCCTGTATAGGCAGAAGGTGATCATAGACTCCTGGTATTGATTCCTCCTTCTACTTCCAAGTTCTAAATTTGTAGGCATATACTGCCATGCTTTGCTTAGAAGTTTAAGTGCTTCTGGCAGTATTCAAATTATCAGTGCATTATCATATGTATTGCCTTTGCTTGTTTTTCTAATGTCAGTTGTGGGAGTGATCAATATAGTTTAAGATATAGGACTAAATATTTCCTTTTGACTTAGTGTACTTATTGACATAAATATTTTTCAGCTAGATGTTTTGTACTTTTTTGTTGGTGGTGGTCAAACCCCTAAAAGTCTTGTTTTAATCATTACTATTATTTGTGTGTGCACACACAGATACACATATAGAGAATTTGGAGGGCATAGGCCAGCTTTATGGAGTCAGTTCTCTCCTACTTTGAAGTTGATACAGGAATTGAATTTGTTGTTATGCTTGGGTGACAGATGCTTTGTCTGCTGAGCCATCCTACCAACTTAGGATCATTTTATTATTACCTTTTAAGATTTTTGTATTTTTACAATTCAACACCAAACATAAGAAGATTTCAGTGTCCTTTAATATAGTTTTTAAAGGTCATATCTCTGCTGGTTGTTTATAAAATATATGTCAGAGTCAGTTGCTCCAGTGCTACCTTGTACTTCTATTGGGTGTGTCCTCCTTCCTGAGTCTTTATTCAAAAGTTGTAACTTCCTTTTTTTTTTTTTTTTTTTTTTAAATATGCTGGCCAGGGCCTAACTATGCTTTCCCTAACACTTTGGGCTTCCTTCTCTTTGGGGAAGCTTCTTTCCTCTTGTCATGTGGCTCTTTATTAGCCATGCCGCTGACCTCCATGCTTAACTGAAATGGCATGGACTTCCTTTTTTCTCCTCCACAGTTGCTAAAATTTATAGCTTGTTTGCCTTGAGTTTTTAAATCTGGAGTGAAATTGTTCTTGATTACCTCTCCCCCTCCAAAAATAGAAAGTTTGTGAGAAAGACTTCAACTTATTTCTTGTGAGATTTGGGTCATTTTTATGGAAAATCGTTGATATTAAATCATAATGGAATCTTTCAATAATTAGAGATCTTTTGAAAAACTATTATATACAAAAATTATATTCTGCTTACTAACATTAAACATTTCAATTCTGGTTTTTCTATTGGTAATCAAATACTAAGTAATAGAATCTGGTTTTTAAAAAATATAACCCACTCTATCCAATGAAAATCTTACCTGTACAATATTTGTCTCTAGATTTTATACTTTATATACATATTATGGTAGGACAGTGGGGTATAAGGAAGGGACACAGCAATAGTTTTGTACATATTCCTCTGTCCCCATCAGGTTTAGGTAATGACTGAGAAAGAGCTGCTGGTACTCAATTCAACACTATGTAATTTATTTTTCTGTTATTTTTATTATATCTGATGATAATTTGATCATCATTTTGAATTCACAAAGGTTTATATTTATAGAAATTAGATTATTTTCCTTTTTTTGTCTTTGTTTTTCTTGTAAGGAAAGTTTATTAGTTATATTTCACTTTCAGTCTCTAATTTCTCCTTTTTTATGGCTACTTAATGGCTTCTCTTCAGTAGAATGAATGGGAAATGGAATTGATTTTTATTATACTCACATAAGTATCTAAATCATGGAAATCCACTAAATTTAAGACTCCATTATTTGGGCCTATAGTATAGCTCAACAGGTAAAAAGATATCTTCCATCAACCCTAACAACTGAGTTCAATCCTTGGGGTCCACATGCTGAAAGGAAAGAACTGGTACCTGCAAGTTGTTCTCTAACTTCCATACATTAATATGTGGTATGTCTGCATGCATGCACAAGTAAAACAAATTGAAGAACATTTTTAAAACTACTATTTTCAGAATCAAAGACCTTATAATGAACTTTTAGAAATTTATAGATTTTTACATTTCCTGATGTACTTAAGACAGTAGTTTATGGCTAGGCATGCTGACATATGCTTCCTTTTAAATGGTTTATTTTTGTTTTGTGTTCATTGATGTTTTTCCTGCATGTATGGCTGTGTGAGAGTGTCAAATCACTTGGAACTGGATTACAGACAGTTGTGAGGTGCCATGTGGGTGTTGGGAATTGAACTCTTGTCCTCTGGAAGAATAGCCACTGCTCATAACCACTGAGCCATCTCTTCAGCCCTGTGATCTATGCTTTTTTTAATCCTAGTAGAGGCTGCCATATGTTGGTTTTTCAGACCCTGTCTCAAAAAACAAAACAAGATAGTGGTTTTTATAAGTAATTTTTACTATAATGTATAAATACGGATATTTGTATGTATGAGTATGCAGACAGCTGGTAGAGTTTTAACTATATTGACTTAATACTGTCATACATTGTTGTGGGAGCTACAAGAAAACTCAAAGAATCTTAAAGGGGATTGTGTGTGGGTATGTGTGCAGGTCAAAAGACAACTTTCAGTAGTTCTTCCATCCACTTTGTTGTTCCTGCTGCACACTTCAGACTAGCTGGCCTACTACCTTTGGGTGGATTCTCCTGTCCCTACCTCCCCTATCACTGTTCCAGTGCTGGAATTACAAATGTGTGTCACTGGTTTGTATGTGAGCTCTAGGTTTAAACTTGCATTACTAGGCTTTCATTGTCAGGGCGTTTACCTGCTGAGTCATTTCCCTGGTACTCATGGTATTTTGATAATTACATTGAGCTGTGTGTGTACATGTTTAATCCTAGCACTCAGGAAACAGCTAGATCTCTGAGTTCAAGGCCAACCAGACCTAAAAAATAAGACCCGGAATCAGAAGGAAAAAGAATTATCTTAAATCTTGTTTCTGATGAGTGAGCAGAATAATCCTTGGATGAGTTAGTGGAAAGACGTGATTATCACAGTCTTTCATTTACACTTATTACTGAAGCTTAGTACATGGATAAATAATTTTAAAATCAAAAGACTAATTTTAAAAGGCAAACAAGACTATACTTTCAGGGATTATTTCTATAGTTCATTAAAAAAGCAAACATAATGAATGGTACCAAGTAAAAGAAAGATGGGAGGAAAAGCTGGAACCTGTTTTGATTGATAAAAGGAAAACTATTTTTCCATCTATCTGTCTGTCTATATCTATCTATCTATCTATCTATCTATCTATCTATCTATCTATCTATCTATCTTTTTCCTTTTTTTAGACAAGGATTTGTTGTCTGTCCCAGACTGTACTGAATAAAATTCATCATCCAGGCCTGGGCCACCACCTAGCTACCTTTTACCTTTAACCTAATCACTCTAACTTCTAGGTCTATAAATTCTTAAAACTCTTTAAAGTGTTATTATTATTAGGCTGGAGAGATGGGTAAGTGGTTAAGAGCACTTCTTCCTCTTGCAGAGGACCAAAGGTCATTTCCCAGCACCCATGGTGGCTCACAACAATCCATAACTCCAGTTCCAGGGCATCCAACAATTTCCACATATATGTATGCAGGCAAAATATTCATATACATAAAATAAATCTTTAAAGTCTTTATTTTTATTTCCATCTGTATGTGTACGTGCATGCATGTATCCACAGAGACCAGAAGTTAGATTCCCCAGAACTAGAATTAAATGCAGTTTTGAGCCACCTAATATGGGTGCTGGGATTTGAACTCAAGTCCTGGAAGAAGAGCAAATGCTCTTAAATGCTGAATCAGTGTCTGTACTCCATCTCTTAATGCTTTATTGGCAGCTTGTATTTTTCCCATGGCAGAGTATGTTTCTGGTGCTGGCAACTGAACACACCCTCACATGCTGGGGAAGTGCTGTATCACAGTTAAGCCCTAGACATGGTAGCATACTGTTGTATATTTAAAAATTCACTTGCACTGTTCATACAGCTGTCTGTTTCAGGTTAATGCTAATTAACCAGTTTTATACATTCATTATTTCCAGTGTCTTGCTTTATTAGAAACAGCTGGATGTGGTAGTACATGTCTTTATTCAGCACTCAGGAGGCAGAGGCCAGCCTGGCCTACATAAGAGTTTCAGGCAGATGGGTGCACACCTTTAATCCCAGTATTCAGGAGGCAGAGGCAGGTGGACCTCTGTGAGTTTCAGGCCAGCCTGATCTACAGATTGAGTTCCAGAACAGCCAGAACTCCACAGAGAAACCCTGTCTCAAAAAAACAAAACAAAAGCCAGCCAGAACTACACAGTGAGACCCTGGAGAGAGAGAGAGACAGAGACAGAGACAGAGACAGAGAGAGAGGAGAGAGGAAGGGAGAGGAGAGAGGAGAGAGAACGAGAACACAATACAACTTTTCAGTATTTTTATACATTCATAATGTTTCTTTAATCCTACCTTTTATTATTTGTATTTCACTATGAATGATGGCTGGTAAGATCTTTCAAATTGGGCCATATTGTGATTTTTAAAAGCTACTTTGGAATTTAAAAAATAGCTAGTAAGTATTTTGGGTACAAGGAATGGAATTAAATGTATACTTTGGTGCAGAAGATGATTATGTTATTTGGTGGGCATTTAAAGGTATTTGTAATTTAGTTATTTCTATAATAAAAGCAGAATGGGTATTGGATCATAACCCAGCTGGTTATTTACTTAAGCGTGTTCAAGCAGCAGTATTGATTTAAAACAAAACATGGAATATTTTAGAACATGGATATACTGTTAAGTTTTTGAATATTTGTAAGGTTTATTTCACAGTTGCAAGTCTTTGGTGATATAACTAAATTCTTGAAAAGTGGAAAAGTTGCTTTTAAAAATATAGGTATGTAAAGTCTGGAGACAGCTCAGCTTGGTTAAGTTCTTGATAAGCATACACAAGCCATAAAACATGGCAAACATGTAATCCTAGCACTAGGGAGCCAAAGGCAAGATAATTTTGAGCTCAAGGCCAGCCTATGATACCAATTAGTAAGACATTGTTTTTAAAAAGTAAACACTGAAGGTTGATTATGCTTTGAAGGGTAATAATTGGATTGATGATGACAAACTACTTTGTTTTGTTAGCTTAAATAAAGTGCTAGCATAAATGTTCAGTGATACATATTGCCAATGTCCTCTAAGTTAGGACAAAATCAGGTTTAGACCCAGCTTTGAGTTTCACAGTCTTGGGTGAAATCAATATACTTGGCAGTTATTTGACTTTGTTAGCCTGGGTAAAAATCTGAGAGCATTTAAAAGTAGTTTTATGGTGGGGATGTTTCTATACATAGAAAAATGCCCATGATAGTTGAAGAGAACTGTTGGGAATCACTTTGACCAAAACCAACCTAACTCTCTTGACTATTGTAAAATTTGTCTGGAAATAAAATATTAGAAAAATATAAACTGTTACAGAGAAATTGTCTCAGCCTTCCCAGTATGCAATTTGGTCTACAGTTCTGTTATATTCTTTTTGTGCCGTTGCCTTTTGCACTATAATACATGCATAAATTAAATTAATTTTATTTAATGTGTGTACTACTTAGTGTGTTATTTATTTTTAAAACAGCCTCTTGAGTGCTTTGACATTTACGTTTTCCATTTAAAATTATATATTAAATGGATAGATTTCCATTCTTCATGGGTTTTTCTTTGTTTGTTTTGCTATTTTGTGAGGGCTATCATGTTTTCCAGGCTTCCCAGTCTGCTAAGCTCAAGTGATTTCTTGCTTCATCCTCTCAAGTACCTGAGATTGCAAACATGCATCACCATATCTGAGTATGCTTTTAGTATGCTCTTTTTTAGTGTGCTTGTTTGTTTGCTTGTTTGAGACATCATCTTGTGTAGCATAGGCTGGCTTCAAACTTGTTCTGTAGCCAAAAATGACCCCAAAATTCTGATTTTCCTGCCTCTACTTCTCCAGAGTTTGTGAGTACATGTGTGCCACCACAAAGAGTGTTTTTTAATTCACTTCAAAAGACCAAAAGTGTGGACAAATAACTTAGTAATGCCTGCAGCCCATTTATTTGGTGCTAGAAGTCAACCCAAGAACTTAGTGAAGGCTAGGCAAGCACTCTACAAACTGAGGCACATACCCACCCCTTTCCATTCTCTATTGTAATGTACATACTTGGTTTTTGTTTTCTTAAATTTTATGTGTATGGGTGTTTTGCCTGCATGCATGTCTGTGCATAGTGTGTGTGCCTGGTACCCGTGAAACCCAGAAGAGGAACATCAGATGTCCAGGGACTGCAGTTACAGACAGTTGTGATTGTGTCACTGGGGGTCAAAACTAGGTCTTCTGCAAGAACAGGTACTTTTAACCACTGAGACATTTATCTCTTCAGTTCCTGTATTTGTTTTAAAGTATGTGTGGGAGGTGAGGTTTTGAGGCAGGAGGATCAATAATTGAGGCTAGCCTGGGCTATATAGTGGGAACTTATGTCAAAAAAACAAAAAACAAAACAAAAAACCTCAGTCTTGGGCAAGTCTAAACATCCCTGTTCCTCATTTTCTTCCTTAAACTGGATCATTTTTCTTTTCTTTTTTTTCTAAGTGTGTGTGTGTGTGCACACCATGACATGCATGAGGAAATTGGAGGACAGCTTTCTGGAGTGAGCTCTCTCCCTCTTTCTCGTCCCAGGGATTGAACTTAAGTGGGCCAGTTTACTAGCCACAGACTTGATTGTTTTTCTTACAATTAATTAATGCACATAAGCTTGTTGAGTGTCTGATAAATATGCTGCAGGTGTTACCAGGATTTTGTTACTGACTTTTCTTTAAGTCCTAAGAAGTTGAATTGCTTCAACTTTCAAATTGTAGTAAGTAATGACCTTATTGCCAGATCCCCTTGTCTTTTGTGTACTCTCCTTCAAAAGGATGTAGCATTTCCCACCATCCACTAAATCTTTTTTATTTTATATTCTCTGATACTTTAATAATACTTTTCCCTTGTTCTCTTCTCTTGGTACTTTTTATAGATCTTCCTTTTCTCTATCTGAGAATAGACAATTTAGAAAGAGTCCTGGTGAGGCTCAATAACTCAAGTACTAATCCCAGCACATGGGAGGTTGAAGCAGGCAGAACTCTGAGTTCAAGGCCAATCTGGTCTACATAGTGAGTTTAAAGACAGCCATGGCTACAAAGAAGAGACTTCCCCCTCCCCCCCAAAAAAACCCAACAATAACAAAAAAAAAGGTTTTTTCATGCTTTTTTATCATGCCTTTATTAAGTCAATATTGTCTTATTTGAAAATGGTCTATTTGCTGGCATGCATTGCTACCTCAGTTACAGTTTCATAATGTAATACAAAGTAAACTTTACTATGCAACAGCTCTCAATAGTTCTCTTGTTTGCTCCATGGAAAACTATTTATTCTGTTTTCCTCTGTATTACTGGCCAAGGCCAATATTCCCTGATATATAAATAATAGCTATTCTTGTAACTAGTATTCATGGTACCAGAAATTATACAGTGTTTTCTTTGATCTGTAAACCCCACCACCACTTTTCTGATGAACCACCTTTTCCTGTGATTACATCATCACCTGCCAGAAAAATGACAATGACATGCAGGTGTTTTGTGTCTCAATTTTAACTCTGTTTGGCTCTTTTGCCCTCTGAGTTAGATCTACACTACAATATCTATGTAAGTAAGAATATATATTGGAAAAACAATTGGCCAACCTGTTTTTCCAATATATATTCTTACTTACATAGATATTTTCACTTTTCTATAGAAAACCTGAGACTTCCATGTTGGCTTATACAAAACCTGCTTCTCATGGTGGCCTGGATTCCATCTATTCATTGAAACCTTTACTTGTTACAAACTCTGCTTTTCATTCTCTTTCCCCTGAATTTTATAGGATTCAGAACATATACAAAGTAATTTAACGTTAAGTTCATTTCTGTATTGTTCTTAATATTGGTTTTATGTTTCTAAGTTATAAGATTTTTAATAGATTGTGGTTACAGTATTCTCATATCCAATTGGTAAATCACAAGAACAAACACATGATGAACACTTTCTTGAGAGAGGTGTTGGGAATCAAGTCTAGACCCTTGCACATGAAAAACATGTTCCACCCCTTGAGCTGCAGCTCCTAGCCCTCACAGACATTTTAGTTGACTTAGGAAAGTAAAGGGTTCCCCCAGACAGAGTTATTAAATTAACAGGCTGGCAAGCCAAGGACTGGTAAGATTCTGCACTGAGCCTTACCAACCTAAGACAGAGGTGCATTGCCTTTGATAATGCATATTCCATGACGGGTAAGGAAGGCATACTTATCAGAACGACCTAAGACAGGCTCAGTCTTGTTAATGAAATTAAAAGAGGTGGAGAGCTTTTGGGGCTGCTTGGCAAGAAGCTGACATGGGCCAAGGACAAGGAAGTAGGCTTCAAACAGGAATCTGACATTAGACTAGAACAAAGAAGTAATTTCAGGTAGGAGTCTAAATCGTAGGCTACAACAAAGAAGTAATCTCAGGCATGAATCTAAATATTAGGCCAGAACAAAGAAGTAATTTCATACAGGAATCTAAGTTTTAGGCTAGAACAAGGAAGTAGGCTTCAGACATGAAAATGACCTTGGGCTAGGTTAGGAAAGTAGGCTCAGATACTTTGGTCATCCTAATAAGCCTTCAGAAACAGTAATCACGGAAGTGTTCACATAACTGTGTTTAATGCCTTGCTTTTTCTTTGACTATTTGTGTTTATTGCATTGCTTGTTCCTTGACTATTTGCATCTATTGTATTGCTAGACCCTCGACCTAGAACTGACCTTAATACATGCATGTAATCAAAATTGTATAAAAGCATAAAGGAAGAGGGGGTATAGTATAGGGGATTCTAGAGAGGGGAAATGGGGAAAGGGGATGACATCTGTATTGTAAATAAATAAAATATCCAATAAAAAAGGAAAGTAAAGGGTTAAGTAATACTCTGATTTGTACAAATAGCCCAAAAAAAAGTAAATTTAGTTTAGGCATAATTTTATAAAAATGAATAGTTTAAATACACTTAATTATAATTCATAAGGGTCTGGAATATCTGGTTATAGTTTTAAGTTAATATGATTACAGTGATATGCTTAAAGTATATGAGCATCTACCAGTATGGCCAACCTATTAAATCTTGTTGCTGTGTACACCACTATATTATATTCTTTTATCTATAACCTTTATCTTTTTATTTTTATAGTATGAGCACTCTACCACTGAGCCGTAGCCCTTAGCACCATTCATAGCTATAATATATAGAAATATTATAGCTGTCTTAAGTAAGGTTAGTATAGGAAAAATTAAGAAAGAAATATAGATTGGCAAAGCTTATAGTTATCTTTTCTCTTGAGTTGTTAAATTATCTTTACCACAATTAAAATATAACTTCATGAGTTAAGGCCCAATTTTGTCTTCCAGTGCTTGGAAATGAAGATGAAACAGGAAAGACCTGCCACATAGTGTTCATGTAATTGCCTCCTGAATGCAATTTGGTTTATTTGTAGATGCTTCTCTCTTGACAACTTTACTGTAAAACTTGAGTGAGACACAAAGGAAAACTGTCCCAACCACTTAAACAACTTGAAAACTTATTTGTATATATTTATTTATTTTGAGTAGTTTTTAAAAATACATTCTCCTTATATAGCCTTGGCTGTCCTGGCTTTGTAGGTGAGGCTGGCATCTGTGCTCTTACTGCCTCTGCCTCCTGAGTGCTGGGATTACAGGTATGTACCACTATGCCTGGCCCATTTGTAAATTCCTTTTTTGCTTTTTTTTTTTTTTTAAGATTTATTTACTATATATGTATAGTAAATTTTATTTTATGTATATATATTAAATAAATAAATCTATATACACCTGCATGCCAGAAAAGGGCATCAGATCCCAGGATAGATGGTTATGAGCCACCATGTAGTTGCTGGGAATTGAATTCTACCTATGGAAGAGCAAACAGTGCTCTTTACTGAGTCATCTCTCCAGCCCCTGCACAGTCCTTAAAAGTGTTTATATTTTGTAATCTTAAGAGACAGTTTTCACTGTGTTAGGGTATTAACGAAAAAAATGTTCAAGATAAGGATTTATATTTAGGAATCTATTTGTTTTGAGGTTTCATGATTACAATTAGAATTTTATTATTTTTTTTTTTTAGAGACAGGGTTTCTCTATATAGCCCTGCCTATACTGAAACTTACTTTGTAGACCAGCCTGGCTTTGAGCTAAGAGGTTGCCTGCTTCTGTTTCCCTAGTGCTAGGATTAAACAATTTTTCATAATTAGAATTTGACATCTTCATCCCTCAAACTCACATTAGTTTGACTCATAAAGTGTATGGATTGCACTTCAGAGTGGAAAAGATTCTGAGAGCAGATTAGAAGTATAGATTGCAATTTTTTTGTTTATCATTGTAAGCAGCTGAGTTCCTGTTTGCTCAGTACTGTCCAAAAACATGTAGTTTGACTTGTTCCAAATAGTGGACTTGCAAAAACCCCAACAAAATATATAGTCTGAGATTGTTTTGCCTAGGTTTTTTGTTTTTGTTGTCATTTTTTGGTGTGTGTGTGTGTGTGTGTGTGTGTGTGTGTGTGTGTGTGTGTGTGTGTGAGACAAAGGACATGGACTCGCTATGTAGCCACTTGAACTTTGTGGTCTAATTCTGTAGGTATCTGGTTTGTTTTACATAAATGAAAATTCCTATAGAGGCCAGAGGTGTTGGATCACCATCTTTAAGGATAATTAGGTAATTTTACAGAAGATTGTGAAGTAGAATAAGATTAATGAATGTGAATGAGAATTTTATTTATTTATTTTTTTTAGACAAGGTCTCACTGTGTATCTCTGGCTGGGCTAGAGCTTGCTATGTAGACATGCCTCTGACTTATTCCCATCCCCAACACACCCCAGGTTCTGGGATTACAGTAGTGTGCAGCCTTGCTTGAAACTAAGAATATCTATTAAATGTGCTACTGTAGGTAAGGTATTTCTCACTAAAAATTTATACTTCTTTGATAATTGGCCAGCTTTTTCAGCACCTGGACCTTCTGGATCGTTTATAATTTCAGTCCTTGAAACAGCCTTTTAAGGTGGATATTACCATTTCCTATAGAGTAAATGGCAAAGCCAATACTGGCAATGCTTAAATAGTTGCTACTGTATGATCATATTCTTTTCGTTTTATTACACTGCAGATTTTACTCCCAAAGAAAATTGAAAATAATTACTCAATTATTTTTGAAGAATATTTTTAAGGGGCTGGAAAGATGGCTCAGCAGTTAAGCACACTGGGTGTTTTCCAGGGGGCTTGAGTTGTGTTCTCAGCATTCACATGGTAGCTTGCAATCATATTTAACTCTTAGCTCCAGGGGATCTGACACTTTATTCTAGCCTCTGAGGGTACTGCATGCACATGGTGCATAGACACACATGCCACTAAAATACCTATACACATAAAATTTTCCTTAAAATTTTTTTTAATAATGAAATTATGATGGGAATTTGACACAGTTAGAAAAGTGCTTGCTTTGCAAGCATAATAATGATCTGAGTTTAAAAGCTCAGGGTTAAGAGCATATATTGGTTCTTGTGAGTTTGATTTCCAGTACCCACATTAGGCAGCTCACAACTGGAATTCCAGTTTTAGGGAACCAACACCTCTCTTACTTCTTTAATCACATAGACAGACACATATATTCACATTAAAATATATGCTTCTGAGTTTAAATCCTCAAAGGCCACATAAAAATCGAGTACATCATATGTGGAATCTTAGGCAGAGACAGGTAATAGATCCCTGGAACTCATTGAAGCTAGCCTAGTCTAGTCAGTAAACTTAAGGAACAGTAAGAGACCCTGCTTCAACAACAGGACAAAGGTCAATGAGATGGTTTAGCAGGTAAGAGAGAACTTTGCACATGAAATCTGATGATCTAACTTTGATCCCTAGGACTTCCATGGTGGAAGGAGAGGAAAGACCCCGAAAGTCTCTGGCAAATGTACATGCACACACACACACACACTTATAAACAAAGAAATAATGAGATTATATCTGTTGCAGTATTTTTATCAAGGTTGGCTTACTAGAGGAATTCTCAGTATTCACTTGTGAATTAATGATTGACAGTGACCGTGTACTAAGTGCCAGAAAATTAACTTTACATTAGTCAAAAGTATCTTTTTCTGCTGTATTTGTTATGCTAATACAAGTTAAAGAAATAATAAGCCTGGTGGTGGTGCACACCTTTAATCTTAGACAGATGGAAGACCAGTATAGCCAGGGTTACACAGAGAAACCTTGATTGGGGGGGGAGGGGGAAGGAAGGAAAGAAAAAAAGAATCAAAGAATTCAGGAGACAGGACCAATTTGTGTAAGGGAAAAAAAATTATATATAGACCTTTTGAGAAAATGCATAATTTATCACTGTGACAGCTCTGAAAACTGTTTAACAGCCTTTTTATCCATTCCATGTTTTTTTCATGGTCATAAAAAAATTATAAATTATTTTGACCATTGTTTCGTAAAGATGAATTATGTTACACACATTACTAACACATATTTATCATGATCTTATGGAAATCCCCCTTAAGTAGCTCATGTAGCTAATTCATCTTATATGAGTACACAATAATCCATGATGTGGGCACCGTAATTGATTGTACTGTTTACATCGTGGGCATTTACTTTAGGCTATTTATGTTTGCAATAAATAGCCTTATACAAATACTTTCTATAACCTGCTGCTTTTGTTTCTTTGGGTGGATCTCAAGAATGGAATTGTTGAGTCTCTTTAAACTGAGGTAGGGTTTCATGTGTCCCAGGTTGGGTTTAAACTTGCTATGTAGCCAAGGATAGCTTTAAATTTCTGATCCTCCTACAATTCCCAAATGTTGAGGTGACAAGCATGAGCCACCATATCTGATTTATGTGGTACTGGGAATCAGACCCAGGGCTTCATAGCACTAGGTAAACACTCTACCAACTGACTGGGTCTTTTATTGTTTTTCTTTTAAGGGCTGTTAACAGTGGCTTTCCTTAAAGGGTATTTCATGCTTTGTCCACTAGTGTATAACTTTTCCTTGCTTGTCTTTAATAGAATTAATATCTTTTTTTTTTTTTCCTTTCTGTTTTTTGTTTGATTTGTTCTGTGTTTGAGACAGGGTCTGGCTATGTAGTCACTTTGTAGCTCAGACTGATCTCAAGGTCAAATAGATGCTCCTGTCTCTGCCTCCTGCATGCTAAGGTTAAAGGTGTACACACCATCCCCTGCTCAATACCCTTTAACGTTTTACCGTTTTGGTGAGTGTAGGTTGATACATAAGATCTTAGTTTGTCTTTCTCGCTTTGGAAATTTGTATATACTGCCACCTGTTTTTTAACTTTACCTCTGCTGGGCGTTGTATATTCATATCCTTGGGTAGTTTCAACAATGAGTAATTTGGTTTTTCTAACTAATTGTAAGAACTAAATAATTTCATCTGTATGTAGGAAGCTGGTGAGTTAAATTTACCATCTTTCACACTTAACTTCAACTCCACTTTCAGATGATTAGATTGTGGCATTAGGTTTTATGGATGTCTCAGAGGGGCTTTCATAGACTAGAGGGAAAAGACCAAAAAGCTGACCCACACTGTGACTTTGAACCTGTTAATTGCTGCCCCCAAGGAAAGTTATCACTAGTTTGCCTTTCTCTTCCTCCTCCTCTTCTTCCTTCTCTTTCTCCTTCTTCTTGGATTTCTTTATTTTATGTCTATGGGTGCTTTACCTTTGTTTATGTCTGTGCACTACCTGGATACAATGCCTATGGAAGCCAGAAGGTGTCAGATCCTTTGGAACTAGGGTTGTGAGCTGCCATGTAGATGCTGGGACAAGTACCCTGCAAGAGCAGCAAGTGCCCTTAACTACAGCCCATGCTGGCTTTTAAGAAACAACAAACCTGAACCAAATAGGCAGGCTGAGTCCTTCCTACCACAGCATGTGTTCCTGGTTGCTTGGTAGAGGACTAGCAGCAGCCTGCTTACTGTCTATATCTACTCCTCACCTGTCAGATCTGCCAGCACAGCTCCAGAAGTCAGAGAACAAAGTGTAGCAACCAGAAGAATGTAAACTAAAATGGACACAACAGGCTCTCAACAAAACAGCTACTATAGAAGGACAATTGGAAAATACATGATTCACTGATGCAAACTTGATGCCAGAAACCATCTGTGAGTCATACAGCACAGTAGGTCAAAGGAAGTAGGTCGTACAAAGACTAATTGCTTGGAAATCTAGCAAACTTTGAATAAAAAAGTAAAACTAACATTCTGAGCCTATAGTCAGAAGACCTTAAACACAGAAAGAAAAAGGAGCACTGAAAGGCAGACCATAAGTCAAAAAGAAAATGTGTTATTGTTTTGTTTGTATTGCTTTTGTTTTTCAAGACAAAATTTCTCTGTATAGTCCTGGGTAGCCTAGAACTGGTTCTGTAGAGCAGGCTGGCCTGGGACTCAGATCCACCTGCCTCTGCCTCCTGAGTGCTAGGATTAAAGATGTGTGCCACCATGCCCAACCTAAAAAGAAAAATGATTTTTGAGTGAAAAGACATAAATTTACAGGTTCACAAACACTTTTGATTTGGATTTAACACCCAGTCTATGAGAATGTACCTTTACTAGGCAAAGAACCTGAGACTAGATGGGTCTTGGGCCTAAGGGGGAACTTACTACAATTATTCTGACAGTGCATTGCAATAAATCGACTCCCCATGACATACTTCTGTCCACACAGAGCAGAGCATCACTTAGCCTTCATCAGAGAAGCTTTCTTTTGCAGTAGATGAGATTAACACAGAGAACCATAACCGTACAGTGAGCAGAAAGTGAGAGATTTTGGAGTATTCAGCTCTGAATGGAATGTCTTTATTGTATCTTGACCCTCAGAGCTCAGAGATCCAAGTGGAAGATGCACAAAGGTTATAAGAGCCAGAAGTATGGATGATTTTAAGGAAACATCATTTTGCAGACACAACAGGGCAAATGCACATAGATCTCACGGAGACTGATAGGGTGCACAGACCTGCACTAGCTCAAACCTGACAAAATCCTAGCACAGAGGAGGGGAAGTGGGTGCAAAGTCCAATCCCAAACCAAAAAGCTGTTGGCAAATGATACATCCTGGGAGAGGGAGTGACAGCATATCAACTACACTCCAGGGTAGACCCCATACTCAGGAGTAGGTAGTTGGCTAACACAAATCAGGCTCCATAGTTTGTAGTGGCTTTTTTTCTTCTGTTTTTATTTGTTTGCTTTTTGTTTTTCTTTTTTGAGAGGGAAAACATGAGAAGTTGGGTCGTGGGAAGGATATGGGAGGAGTCTGGGGATGGAAAAGAGTATGATAATTAGCTGGGCATGTTGCCCACCTCTTTAATCCCAGCTCCCTGAAGACAGAGGCAAGTGGATCTCTGAGTTCAAGGCTGGCCCATCTATACAAAGTATTTCTGGAAAGCTGGAGCTTCAGAGTGAGACTCTGTCTCAAAAAAGATAATATTTTAGGAGTGTCTTGGACAACGTTGACCTACAGCTCAAAAGACGGTTTCTCATGTTTAGTGTTCGGGTTTATGTTAGATGATCCAAGAAACTTGTTAAAGACACCATGCACTTCAGATGTAGGACCCAGAGACCCCTGAGTTGGATCTAAACTGAAAGCCATTTCCCTGCGGACTAGCTTTCATGGTATCAGAAGGTGTCATGTAAGCTTCCAAAGGAGGGAAACAACCAGTACTCCTATCCAGCTGTGTTGCCTATGAACCACAACAAAGACCATGGCACCTAACCCTAACAGTGCAGTAGTGGCATGCAAATCTTGGCAGCAGCTAGGAGCTCTCTAATTGGACTTTAAACCTGTTCAACAATAGGGAAATCACTCCTGGTATTGAAAACCTAGGCACTCCTAGCACTTGGGAGGCAGAGGCAGTCGGATTTCTGAGTTCGAGGCCAGCCTGGTCTACAGAGTGAGTTCCAGGTCAGCCAAGGCTATACAGAGAAACCCTGTCTCGAAAAACCAAAAAAAAAAAAAAAAAAAAAAAAGAAAGAAAGAAAAAGAAGGAAGGAAGGACGGACGGAAGGAAGGAAGGGAAAGAAAGAAAAAAAGAAAGAAAGAAAGAGAAGGAAAGAAAGAAAGAAAGAAAGAAAGAAAGAAAGAAAGAAAGAAAGAAAGAAAGAAAGAAAGAAAGAAAACAAACCTAGGCACACTATACAGGGGGCTAGTCAATTCAGGGATCTTGGAGGAGAACCTACAATCTCTTCTAAACCAGCACGACCCCTCACTACATTCTAAAGATTTGTCCATATAACTACAGAGAAGTGTAGTCCTCAGCTTATCAAGAAAAATGCTCTTTGCAACAGAGACCAACAATCAATTACATGTAAACCACAATCAATCACATGTAAAGCTTATACCCAACTGGTAAATCTACAACACAACTGGACCTTAGACTCAAGGGTTAGTGTGGAAAAGGGGATGGAAAGATTGTATCTCCTAGGGATTTTAAAAACTGCACCCATAAAGTGTCACCGACGTGACTGCCTAAACATCGGCTGAGTTAGGAGGCTACTGATGGACATGCTAATGCGGATGGGAGGAAGCTCAGAAGGCCTCTGCCCTACACAGAGAGCTACAGGCAACTCAGGAATGCTGAGAGCAGAAAGTCGTCAGTTACCCAGTATCAAACGGTCAGTCCTGAAAATACAAGTAACCTCAAAGAGACTGAGCAGGTTGTGTTTATGTATTTAGAAATCTATATATATGTAACAACAGTGAAAAAGAGCCATGAATTTGAAAGCATAAAAGGGTATATGAGAGGATTTGGAGGTAGGAAAAGGAAAGGAAAAAAATGATATAATCACACACACAAATGTATGTGTATGTATACATACTGTAGATCTCTCAATAAATCCTAAAAAATTGCTAGTTTAAAGGGCATACTTAATTCTAAGCAAAAATGTGTGCAGTTATAATAAGGTAATAAGTGATGACTTTGGAAACCAGTACTCTCCTTCACAACATGGATCCTGTGATTGAAACTTCTGGATCACATGTGTGTACCTTTATACCTGACTTATTTGTTATTTTGAAGGAAAGATTTCTAAGGTTGATTAAAAAATGGTCAAAAAATTAGTCAAAAATTCAGAAATAGTATGTTGATATTCTAAAAATAAGTAACATTAATCCTGTTTTCTTTGTTTCTCTTCAGATTAAAGCTAAAAATTATGACAAGGTTGAAAAAGTAAGTTCCCTTAAGTATATTTTGAAGTTTAAGAGTTTCTATATGACCAATATGGTAAATAGATATGATAAAATGACTTAAATTACTGCATCCAGGTAGTATATATTGTAATAATATTTTGCTTTCTTCAAAGCTTAAAAATTCTTTAGCTTTCAGGAAATGTAAATTAAAACTACTTTGAAATTCTAATTTATTCTAGTCAAAATGGCTAAAATCAAGAAAAAGAATGTTAATAAATCCTGTTGGGAGCCAGGAAAGGGAAGTGCTTAAACACTGTTAGTGGGGTATAGAGTAGTACAGCCCTGTGGAAATTAGCATGCAGGTTTCTAAAAAAAAAACAAACAAACAAAAAAAAAAAAAAAACAAAAAAAACCCAACAACAACAAAAAGTGAGCAGTGGGAGCTGGGGCGCTGCTCACTTGTTGAAGCTCTGCCTTTAAACACCAGCACTGCACAAAACCAGACACTGTATGCACACCTATAATCCTAGCCTTGAGGAGAATTAGGTAGTCATTGTTAGTATAAATCATCTAAAGTTGAGGCCCTGCCTGAGAGATAAAACAGCAGCAAAGTATGTTAGATTATGCTTCTAATCCCCACACTAGGGAGACAGAGACACATGGATCCCTGAGTTTGAGGTTAACCTCTTCTACATAGAAAGTTCCTGGACAGCCAGGGATATGTAGTAAGACCCTGTGTCAAAAACAGATAAATAGCTGTTATGTGGCCCAGGTATACAACACTTGGCTATATACTCAAAGGATTCTAATTCCTACCAAAGAGGTATTTGTACATCCATATTTATTGTTGTACTGTTCATAACAGAAGAAATGGGCCAGCCTAGGTGTCTATCAACAGGTAAATGAAAGAAAATACAGTACATATGCAGAGTGGAATCATTACATTTGCAAGAAAGTGGATGAAACTAGATACTAGATATCCTGTGTTAAACAAAATAAACCAGAAGTGTGTAGTATACACTGGCCATGAGCGCACAGGGAGCCACTGGGAGACAGGGACTCAGTAGTAGGAGTGGGAGTGGGGAGGAGTAAGGGCCAAGGTCAAGAAGAGCAAAATATGAAAATGCCTCAATGAAATTTGTTTCATATCCTAATTTGAACTAAGGAAAATATTACAAAAGAAAAATAATTGTTTTTATTTACTTATATATTTACTTATGGCTCTGGGGAAATGAAAGAAAATGACTATACTTGTGAAATGCATGGGCATGATTTTGATTGTCTAAACTGAAAGGAGGATTGTTATTTTCCTTTTAAAAGAATTTTAAAGAATTTTTAATTTTGCCTGTGAGTATATATACATGCACCACATGCATGCCTGGTGCCCACAAAAGTAGACATCTGAATTGCTGGAACGGTGCTGTGAATGGGTGTGAGGTGCCTTACCAGTGCTTTTACCACAGTCATCTCTCCAGCCCTCTTATTTGCCTTTTATTTATAAGAAAATTAATTCCTGAAAAGACTGACTTTATTTTTAATATGTCGTTTCATTCATGCAAATATGAAATGTATTTATCTGAATGCTGATATTATTTTCTTATATTTAAAGCTATTTCAAAGATGCCTTATGAAGGTTTTGCACATTGATTTATGGAAGTGTTATCTTTCATACGTCAGAGAAACCAAGGGTAAACTGCCAAGTTACAAGTGAGTGAACTCATGGTCTTAAGAATGCATATTGAGCTGGGTGTGGTGGTGCCCTTCTATAATCCCAGCACTGAGGAGACAGAGGCAGGTATACCTCTGAGTTTGAGGCCAGCCTGGTCTACAGATTGAGTTCCAAGACAGCCAGGGCTACACAGAGAAACCCTGGGGCAGTGGCTGGTGTTAGTGCATGTTGTCTCTAGATGCAGTCATTTCCACATGCCTCACACCAGCTCTGTCTCTGAGTTACAGGTGGGAAGAAACCTAAGTATTTGAAAAGTCAGAATTCTCCAAGAAATCAAGAAAAGTGTTTAAAGAAAGCTGTTGCATTTATCTTCCACTTGAGAACTGACTCATCCAAATTTTTCTATATTAAGCACTATGTATTTACAACATGATAGCACTTTTTTTGACAGGCTTGTCAAACTTTTCAAGAAGCTTTTTAATGATTGTCTCAGCACATGCCTGTCAAGTTACAGTATGGTACAGTGTGCCACTTAAGATATCTAAGGCAGCTTCTTGATAGTTAACTCCGCACTATGACTTATACCTATCTTCAGTAACTCCAACTTGGATGTTCTCTGATATATTTTGATAATAGTTTTAGGTTTTGATTGGCTTCTGATTTGTTTTCAAACAGAGTCTTGCTTTGTAGCTCAGAGCAGTATAGGGTATATACTACATATCCCAGGCTGCCCTTGAACTTGTGTAACCCAGAATGGCCTCTAGCTCAGGGTAGTGATCCTGCCTCAGCTTCTTGGAATAACAGGTATGGGCCATTATACCCAACTGATAAAAAATTTATAAAAATATTTTTTATGTTCATTTCAGAGAAAAAATGGCTCAAGCTTATGACTTTGCACTGGATAAAATTGGAATGGAAATTATGTCCTATCAGGTAGAGTTCAGTTAAATATATACACAAGGGCTGGGAATATAGTTCAGTGGTAACATATTTACCGAGCACGCATGAGACTCTGGGTATACACCTAAATATGAAAATGTCAAGAAAGATATTAACATTTTTTTTTATTTCTTAGATTTGGGTGGATTACATCAATTTCTTAAAAGGCGTGTAAGTATTGTTTTAATTTTTAATATATAAACAATTGATTTAGCTATAATACAATTAATGATATTTTTATCCAACTTTAGGGAAGCTGTAGGATCTTATGCAGAAAATCAGAGAATAACTGCTGTCCGAAGAGTTTATCAACGAGGTTGTGTTAATCCAATGATCAACATTGAACAACTCTGGAGAGACTACAACAAGTATGAAGAGGTAAGCCAAGCCAGAGTTTACTACAGACTGGCCATCTTAATTATTATCTATTATAAACGTAGAGAATCTAGCTTCTAGTGTTACGTACCTGAATGTTAGTGTTACACAGTGTCTGCTGCTGCTACTGGCTTTTGTTTAGTTGCACCATGGATTAAACCCTCAGCTTTATGCATATGAGGGAAATGCCCTACCATTGAACTATATATTCCTAGACATATTGTTTGGTATTTATTCCAATAAAACAATTTATTTTTTAAAATAGTACTACAATAAATATTAATTTGCAAGTATCTCTTTGATATGTTGGCTTCAAGTCCTTTAGATCAGTTCCCAAGAATTGTCTAGCTGGATCATATAGTAGTTCTATATGTAGCTTTTTAAAGAAATCTCTATGTTGACTTTTGATTAATTTACATTCCTACCAGTAGTGTATAATTGTTCCTTTTGTTCACATCTTTGCCAACATTTATTGTTTGTTTGCTTAATGACTGATTTAACTGGGTAAGATAGAATCTCATGATTTCATGTCTATAAAAATTCCTGGGCCAGGAGCTTGAAAGATACCTACCTCAGCAGTTAAAAGCACTAGATGCTCTTCCAGAGGACCCAGGTTCAGTTCCCAGTACCCACATTGTGGTTCATAGCCATCTATAACTCCAGGTTCAGAGAATCCAGCTCTTTTTTATGGCCCCCATGGGCACCAGCCATAAACTGGTGTACAGGCATAGCTCAGGCAAAACTGTTATACACATTTTTTTTTTTTAAAGAAGAAAGTGAAACAAACAAACTCTTGTCCAGTAAAATGGCTCAATAGGCACTTACTGCCATGCCTAATGGCCTGAGTTCAGTATGCAACCCACATTACAAAAGGAGAAAATCCACTGCTGGAAGCTGTTCTCTGACCTCCAGCGTGTGCTATTGTGTGTGCATCCACCCATCCATCACACGAAGTAAAGTAAAAAGGTTTCCTATTAATAGGACTGTATAGCCTACTCACAATTGACAGAGTAGATACTTTTGTAGGGGTGAAAGAACACATGTGCCATGATGATCTGTAGAGGTCACCAGACAACTGTATGGAGTCAGTCTTCTCCACGTTTACCTGAGTTCTAGGGATGGAATACAAGTCACCAGGCTTTTATGACAAGTGCTTTTACCTACTAACCCATCTTTCATGCTAATCTACTTATTCTTTCCAGGCTGCATGTGTAGTTTAGTGGTAGAGTGTTTGTCTAGTTGCCTAGCATACAGGAGGCTGTGGGTTTTGTTTGCAGAACTGTAAAAATCAAATATTTTAAAGAAAAGAAAAAAAAGTTAATAATGATATTTTTTCCTTAGGGTATCAATATTCATTTAGCTAAAAAGATGATTGAAGATCGGAGTAGAGACTACATGAATGCTAGACGTGTAGCAAAGGTATGAATGGGCTACTTAGTTTAATGTGACTGAATCATCAAAATAATTAGCAAAGCTTACCCATCTGATAGTACTCATGATATTTTCATTCATTTGGAGTCTTTTTTTTTTTTTTCATCTGTCAAAATTTTAATCAGAGAACTGTCTTCTGGTGGGACTATCCTTAAACTCTCATTCATAACCCAAACTCACTGAGAACATCACATGGGAAGCTTTCCCATCTGATATTACTCATGATACTTTCATTCATTTAGAGTCTTAGAGTGCCAGGCAGTGGTGGCACACACCTTTAATCCCAGCACTTGGGAGGCAGAGGCAGGCGGATTTCTGAGTTCGAGGCCAGCCTGGTCTACAGAGTGAGTTCCAGGACAGCTAGGGCTATACAGAGAAACCCTGTCTTGAAAAACAAACAAACCAAAAAAAAAAAAGAGAGAGAGAGAGAGAGAGAGAGAGAGAGAGAGAGAGAGAGAGAGAGAAAGTAAGTCTGGAGTCTTAATTAATGACAGCTAATTATAGCTAATTGATACCTGTCTGAGATGATAATTTTTGGCTTTGTTTTGCTTTGTCGCAGACAGGATCTTTCTATGTAGCAAAGGCTGTCCTAGAACTCATGAAACAAACCAGTCTGGCCTAACACTCATAGAGATCAATTTGCCTCTGTCTCCTAAATGCTGGGATCAAATGCCTGGCAAAATGATATAGTTAAATTGAAATAGTTATTTAAGTTATATTAAATGACAAAATATATGTTGGATTTGGAAGAAATTGTGGTGTGTGTGTGTGTGTGTGTATGTGTGTGTGTGTGGATTTCCATACATTAGGAAATGTTTTACTACTGAGTCACATCCCCAGTCCGAAAAGTATTTTATTTGTTTGTTTGCTTTTGAAACAGTCTTGCTATACAGTGCTGACTGCCCTGATTCTTTGTAGCCTAGGCTTCCCTTGAACTCTTTGCACTCCTCCTGTGTCAGCAGCTTCCCAAGTGTTAGAATAATAGGCATGAGCCACCATGCTTGGCTAGAAATATTTTCAAAACAGAGATTTATATTGAATTATTGAAGTAGTTGATATTCTCCCTTCATATTTGCTTATCTGGAAATTGTGTTACTCTGCAGTCAGTGTATTTATAAAATAACATAGCTCTCTGGGACAGATTTTGTGCTCTGTACCTAGCTTTTTATTCATTGGGAAAATAGCCAAATAGTACAAAAACTATTAGCTTCTCCAAAGTTGTCAATAACAGTGCTATCAAATCTCTACTCATGCTATTGTTTACGTCCTACATCCTGCAGAGATAGTCTGTGGATGTTCTCTTTACTGCTCCTAGGTATCTATCTGGTTTTGTTTTGTAATACTCTATTATGTTTTTCCTTACTCTTGGGTTTTGTTTTGTTGTTTGTGGATGTTGTTTGACTTCTGTTTCTTGAGACAGGGTCTTATGTAGCCCAGGTTGACCTTAAATCCCCTGTGTATTTTAGGATAACCTTGAATTCTAAAATCATAATAACAAAGTGATATTAGGGGTAAGAGAGTAAACATTTTAAACTAAGTGTTTCCAGCTGATTGCCTAACTCCCTATATATCTGAGTGGGTCTAGGCTCATCAGAAACCTTTACATGTTTGTTTAGGAATACGAGACAGTAATGAAAGGTTTGGATCGCAATGCTCCTTCAGTGCCTCCTCAGAATACTCCTCAAGAAGCTCAGCAAGTAGACATGTGGAAGAAATACATCCAGTGGGAGAAGAGCAACCCTCTTCGTACAGAGGACCAGACCCTGATAACGAAAAGAGGTAACAAGAGTAGCCCGCGAGGGACTCCAGCTGGCGTGTCTGGGACCTTTGGTCTCAGCCTCCTGGACTACTCCAGCTCTGCTGCTGCTTCTCCTCCCACCCACCAACCACTCTTGCCTGTTGCTCTGCAGGTTAGGCTGGCTTCCAGCTCACTCTGTAGCCCCCGGTGACCTCCAACTCATTACCCTCCTGTATTAGCTTTCTGGGTGTCAGGTCACAGGAATGAACTACCGTGCCCAGAGGAGGCTGGGGTTGTGTTTTGTTGTTGTTTTATTTTCTGAATCTTTTGTTCTCCCACTTGTGTGTGTGTTTTTTTTATTTATAATCATTTCTATAGATCTGTCTTCATGATCACTTTCTGCTTGTTTTATTATATTCAATCTGATGGTAAAATAATCCAGCAAATTGTTCATTTTATATACTGTACTTTTTAGTTCTGTGAATTTCCAGGAAATGTTTATAACTTTAATTTCTCTATTGAGATTCATGTGTCACAATGTGTGTGGGTTTGTTTTGTTCTGCTTTTTAATTGTATGAGTGTATGTATGTTTAAATGTATGTGTGTGGATGTTTTGACTGAGGGAATGTCTTTGACCAGTTACATGCTTGCTGCTCAAAGATACCCAAAGAAGCCATTGAATCATCTGAAATTGGAGTTACAGATAGTTATGAGCTGCTATGTGGGTGTTGGCAATCGAATCCAGGTTGTCTGGAAGAACAAGTCCTCTTAATCTCACAGTCATCTCTCTAGCCTCTATAATGTCTTCTTTAGATTCTTGAATAGGATTATTACAATAGCTGTAAAGTCCTCATTGGCTCATTCCTTCAGTCAGTGGACTTTGTGAGATTGGTTTCCTTTGACTTTTAACTGTTAGTCACTTTTTCATGTTTTGTTACCTGGATAATTTTTTCTTTAAACATTTTATAATTTATATAATTTATATATATAATTTATATAATTTATGAATAATAGGTTGTAAAGACTGGATTCTGTTGTCTTCTCTGAGTTTTCTTTAAAAGGAAGTTGAATTATCATCTGTTTGGACTTTGTATGAAATAAACCTTACCTTTGTCTCTGGCTCAGTCCACTCTAACTCCTGCTTTATTCTGCTGTGCACTTATGCTCTGGGGTTTTGTTGTTTTGTTTGTTTGTTTGTTTTGTTTTTGTTGCTGTTATTGTTTTTGTTGTTTTGGCTTATTATTTCAAAGTGGTGCTTTATTTCAGTTTTCTTATATAATATGTGTATATGAAAACATAGACACATCAATGGAGACAGAGAAGTGCCAGGGACTTTACCCAAAGCCTTGTATAAATGTATATGCTAAGCATATGCTCTGTCAAAGAGAAACTTTCTGTTTTCAGTTTATAATTTTTAATTTCAGAAGAGTTAGTCTTTTCTGGTTCTTTTGTTTTGCTTTATTGTTTAATTCTTGTTTTTCAAGACAGGATTTCTCTTTGTAACAGCCCTAGCTGTCCTGGAACTCACATTGTAGACAAAGCTGGCCTCAAAGTCACAGAAATCCATCTACCTCTATCTATCAAGGGCTAGGATTAAAGGCATGCATCACTGCCACCCCCTAGAAGGGTTAGTTTTGTACAAATCACTGTTACTGCTGGATTGGAATTTCACTGAATTCTTCAAGTTGCAGGCTCACTTAATGGCAGGACTTTATGAGTACTGTTTCTTTGCCTACATCTATTTTGGGGGCTTGGAGATTAAAGCCAGAACCACCTGCACGCCAAACAAGAATTGTACTACTGAGTCACATTTTTGCCAACCTCTGCTGATTTGTACACACCCTTCCGTCTGTCCCATTTCTCATTGACCAGCTTCTGCCCCTCTGATCTTCAGATACCAATTACTTAGTGAAGTCACTCAGGATTTCTTTCTTCCTGTATTTTGTTTCCTATAGGGGTGTGTGTGTGTGTGTGTATGTGTGTGTGTGTGTGTGTGGTGGTCAGAGGACTTTCATCATGACTGTCCTCTGTGTTGACTATGTCCTTCTTAAATGTTGAAACTAATTATCACTCATTGTTAAATACTATGTCTGAGTCTAATAATCTAGCTGAGGGGCTTGTGATGATAATGTTGTTAGTGCCTTTTATCTTAACTGAGTGTTATGTGTTTGTCTTCCCTTAGTTATGTTTGCCTATGAACAGTGCTTACTTGTGCTGGGCCATCACCCTGATATCTGGTATGAAGCTGCCCAGTATCTGGAACAGTCAAGTAAACTACTTGCAGAAAAGGGGGTGCGTATCCCTCCCCATCCTCGTGTGTGTGTGTGTGTGTGTGTGTGTGTGTGTGTGTGTGTGTGATTTTGATATAGCAATAAGATTTACTGACAAAATATAACATCAACTTTAGTAATAAAGTGTAAATCCTATCTATGTTTAAAGGCATGCATAACATTAAATGGCAGAAGGGAACTATTGGGAGGTGAGGAGGAGCCTGGACAGGGCTGTGGGTAGACTATAAAGAAAATACAGTGGGATACATGGATGAAAATAGCATAATAAAGCTCATTGTTTTATATGCTAAATTTATTAAAAAGTTTCTATATAAGAAGTATATGTTGACAAATTTAAGCTTGCCAGGTAGTGGCATGCACCTTTAATCCCAGTCTGCTCTAGCGTGAGTACCAGGATAACCAGGGCTACACAAAAAACCCTGTCTTGAAAAAACAAAAAAGAAAAGGAAATATTTAAACTTATGTTAGTATGAACTTTAGTAACAATCATAATTCCTTAGAATTAAAATATGATGGCTTTTAAAACTCTCAAAGTGACTTGTCATTTAAAGCACAAATGGTAATTAATTTAAAGTATGGGGGCTGGAGTGTATAATCGAGTGGCAGAGGCCCCTGGGCCCAAGCCCTAGAAACTCCCCTCTGCCCAGAACAAGAAGAGATCCTTAGTAGTTCTATAATTCTTACATTCCAGTGTGTATTTGTTTTCATAGTAAGTACATTTTAAAGTGGATACCGTCTCATGTTTACTATTTCAACTACATTGACATTATTGAGGATGTGCTTTCTTTTCCTCTTAGGATATGAACAATGCCAAATTATTTAGTGATGAAGCTGCTAATATATACGAAAGAGCCATAAGCACTTTATTAAAGAAGAACATGCTCCTTTATTTTGCATATGCAGATTATGAAGAGGTGAGAAGAGTCGGAGGATTTGGAACTGTGTGTGTGTGTGTGTGTGTGTGTGTGTCTGTGTGTGTGTGTGTGTGTCTGTGTGTCTGTGTCTGTGTCTGTGTGTATCTGTATCTGTGTCTGTGTCTGTGGCCCTTAAGCTCATGTTTTTTCCTAAACCTGGTGAATACCAGCTACTGCTTACAATTTTACTGCAGGACTGAAATTTTTTTCTGGTAGTGTCTTTGTTTCTGTAGCCAGAGATGGTAACAATAAACAGTTGTTAGCCCTTGAGTTCATATAAGTTTATGTGTAGTATAGGTGCCTTGTATGTGTGTGTGTGGGAACAGGGATACAGTCTTCAGGTTCCATAAAGCTCAGACTTGCTCATCTGTGAGTGTATACTAATATTCACTTCTGCCGCTTTAGAGTCGCATGAAGTATGAGAAGGTTCACAGTATATATAACAGACTTCTGGCAATTGAGGACATTGACCCCACCTTGGTGAGTAGCCTAACTCTCTCTTCCCCACCATCATAATCTGACTTAATTAACAAAAATAAGAATCATTGTCCTTATGTCTTGTTAGATCATGGGACCCTCTATATAAAGCATTGCTGGGCATTATGGCTCATACTTTTTTTTTCCCCCGAGACAGGGTTTCTCTGTGTAGCCCTGGCTGTCCTGGAACTCACTCTGTAGACCAGGCTGGCCTCGAACTCAGAAATCCACCTGCCTCTGCCTCCCAAGTGCTGGGATTAAAGGCATGCACCACCACCGCCAGGCATGGTTCATACTTGTAATGTCAGCATTTGGGAAGTAGAGATAGAAGAGCAGGAATTCAAGGTTATCTTTGAATATATAGTTATCGGTGTCTACAGAGGAAATTCCAGGTTCTGAACAGCCAAGGCTATACAGAAAAGCTTTATCTTGAAAAAAAAAAAAAAAGTATTAGTAGTAATTATTGTATGACTTTCTGATGATAATAAAAAGAAAAATCACTGCATTATACACTTTAGAATACTTTTGTGCTATGTAAATTATGTCACAATAAAAATTAGCATGTGTCCCCAATGCCTGGGGAAAAGTAGTTTATAATTCTACTCTAGTTTCTTATACTAGAAACATTAGCCTAGAACTCAGTGACTTGGTACTAGATGCTGTGAGGAGCATATCCTGCCTAATTTGTCGAATACAAACATTTTATTTTCTCATAGGTATATATCCAATATATGAAATTTGCAAGGAGAGCAGAAGGTATCAAATCTGGAAGAATGATATTTAAGAAAGCAAGAGAGGATGCCAGAACCCGCCATCACGTCTACGTGACTGCAGCACTCATGGAGTATTACTGTAGTAAGGTAAACACTGACGTGCGTATATAAAGATGAGGTCATTAGTCCTAGCACTATAGGCAAGGGCAGGCATGTTTCAGTGAATTCTACACCAGCAGATTTACACAGTAAATCCCCTCACCCTCCCCACTACAAAAGTTCTTCTTTAAGTAATTGAGTTTAGTTGCTCCATTTTGTAAAGAAGGTCGTAAGCTTATCTACATAAAATTACATTGAACATTATTCAACTCCATCGCTTGCTTATTCATGCCTTATTAAACTCCACATTTAATTTTTTTTTCTTTTAATTGATTGATTGGTCATCTACTGTAGATGGTTGAATCCAGGGCCTCCTGCATCCTAGATAAGCTCTTAAATTTTTTCAGGGATGTTGGGGGCAGTGTTCAGGGATTGGAAGCCTGATGAGCAACTGTTCTACTGCTGACAGACTGGCTCCAGTTCACCACTTGGTTGTTCCTCTTTGTTCATTGGATTTTGTTTTGTTTTGAAGTACATATCACTAAGTATCTCAGGCTGGTCTCAAACTCTTGATCTTCCAGCTTTCACTGTAACCCTCAGTACTAGAACTACAGGCAGTGCACCACCACAAGCACCTGTGGTAAATGCCTTAGACAAGATGCTGACATTGGCTACTAGGCTGTTTTAGTTTGTTTATGGAAGTGCTAGGGGTTGAACTCGGGGCTTTGAGCAATCTAGGCAAGTGCTCGACCACCAGGCTGTATGCCCAGCTCTTTTCTCATTTTAAAAGGACAGGTTCTTATTTCATTTCCTAGGCTCACTCTGAAGAATAAGCATAAAACTCATATTCTGAACTTAAGCCCTTGGTTGTTGTTTTATTTAGCTCACCAGTTTTAATTCTTCTGTGCTTTGTCATATTTAGAGATTGTGGGAATATTTCTTTGTTATTGTTTTGAAAAAGTATCTTGCTATGTAAGCTAAGACGACCTTGAATTTGTGATAATCGATCCTCCTGCCTCTGAGTCTCTCCTGCTGAGGTTATAGGTGTGCACCATCATGCTATTAGATTCTGTAGCTTTAATATTCTTTTGTGTACATTGTCTGCCATTTCATGGAAACCAGTTCTATCTTCACTTCTAGGACAAATCTGTTGCCTTTAAGATTTTTGAATTGGGACTAAAGAAATATGGAGACATTCCAGAGTATGTTTTGGCTTATATTGACTATCTCTCTCACCTCAATGGTAAGTTGGTTCTAGAATCTGCCATGGTTGTATGTGGGGTGTGTGTGTGTGTGTCTTTAAGATTCACTTACTGGTGTTTTGCCTGTGTGTTATATCTGTGGACCCATGTTTTCATTGCCCTTGGAGGCCAGAAGAAGGTATTGGATCTTCTGGAACTAAAGTTATAGTCAGCCATCAGCTGCCATGCAGGTGCTGAGAACCAAACCTAGGCCCTTTTGAAGAATAGCCTATGTTCTTAACTCCTGAACTGTCTCTCCAGCCCCTGCCATGGTTTCTTAACATTAAACAACATGAAATTATGTTTGGGTTTGGGTGGCTTTGTTTTCTTTTTTTAAAGTGCTGTAACTCCAACATTCACCAGAAACAACTACTTAATGGGCACCCAGGAAATAATGGCCTGTCCTCTATGAATTCAGTATTTTTCTTCTTAGACAGGGTCTTACTATATACCTGGCTGGACTAATGCTTGCTATGTAGACCAATGTGGCTTTAAACTCACAGAAATCTACTTGCCTGCAAGTTTGTCACCATGCCCAGTTTATACAGCACTGGCACTGAACTCAACATCTTGTGCATGCTAGGTAGTATATTAGTCAGGGTTCTCTAGAGGAACAGAACTTTTAGAATGAGTATATGTATATGTATATGTATATGTATATGTACGTACACATACATGTATGTGTTTGTTTGTGTGTATAGGGTTTACTAGGATGATTTACAGGCTGTGGTCTGCCTACTCCAACAATGACTGTCTACCAAGGGAAGTCTAAGAACCCAATAGTTCTTAAGTTCATGAGGCTGGATGTCTCAGCTGGTCTTCAGTATATGCCAGAATCTTGAAGAAGTAGGCTCTAATGCCAATGAAGGAATAGACTATCCAGTGAAAGCAAGAACAAGCTGGCAAAGACCAAAGGCTTCTTCCATGTCCTTTATATAGACTGCTACCATAAGGTGTGGTCCAGATTAAAGATGGATGGTCCTATCTCAAAAGCTATGGGTTAAAAGAAAAAATTCTCACAGGTATACCCAGCCACTTGGGTTTTACTTAATTCCAGATGTGGTCAAGATAACAACCCAGAAAAGCAATCACAGACAGCATTCTACCAACTAAGCTCTCCCTAGTCCTATCAACTGTGTATTTATACTCCCTGGATAGCTGTAGATTACTTATGACTCTGCAGAGTGGTTTTGAATCAGAAAAGTGCTACAATTAGGTGAATCTGCAAAGTCAGTTAAGAGTCGTCTGTGCTCCTCTCTGGCCACTTTGCGCAACTCATCTCTTGTCTCCTGCAGTAAACAGATAGTACAAACCTCTTCAGCTGGTAATGTATAGCTTGGTAATAGCTTTGCCCAGTATATGAGAAGTATGGAATACAACAACACAAAAGTTTGTAACCACCAAACCCAAAAGCACTCGTGAGGTTATGGGGTGAATATGTAAAAGAAGCATGCTCATTGAGATCTTTATTTTCCCTCTCTGTTGGACTAATAGTAATATAACCATTCTTTATGCTAAATAATTACCCATTCATGTGTGTCTCTATAAAATTATTATAATTATTGATAGTTCGGGATATATAATTTTGGGGAGGGAACAACTAGGGGAGCTAGAGAAATGACTCAGCAGTTAAGAACATTTGTTGCTCTTGCAAAGGACACAGGTTTAATTCTCAGCACCCACATGGTAGCTTGTAGGTATCCATAACTCCAGTTCTAGGGGATCCAAAAGGCATGTACATGGTATATATACATTTATGCAGGCAGAACAGTCATAGACATAAAATAAATCTAAAAAATAAAAGAAAATAATCTTGTATGAAAGTTGTTTTAAGAAAACTTGTATTTACTTGTCCATGAGATTAGGTGTGTAAACTTAAAACTATAGTTTTCCCACTGGCAACAAGGTTAGAATACCCTTCATAAGACTGAGAGAATCACATTGAGCTTTTGCATGCATTTAATTTATATGTGGAGTATGGAGGCAGTAATTGTAATGGTGGAGGTGAATGTGAAAGGTGTCGAGTGTCACAACAGAGCCCTGATGGTGACGCCCAGGGGTCGTGAAGATGACAGCCCAGCCTCCAGAGCTGTTGAGGGTGTGGAGCCTCTATACTGCTAGTTATTGAGCAAATGAGTGTACCTGTGCTAAACAGTGTGCACACCAGATTCCAGAGGCTTCATGCTAACAAAAAAGAATTATGTAAAATATTGTAGTGATTTTCATATTGTTTACATGTTGAAAAGACAGTTTGGATGTGCTTGGCTATGTTTAAGATTAATTTTACCCTCTCATATGGTTAGCAGGGTTTTATAAATGGCATTCTACTGTATTCCCCTGTGTGGCTGTGTTATCCTAAGATTCACAGAAAGCATGTGAGTTGGGTCTTGAAGATGAGCAATAGCCAGGTAAAGAGGAAGGGAAACATCTTCTTAGCTAGAGAACATGGTGGGCACTGAACAGGGAGGAGGCTGTATGGGATAGGAAAGGGGATGTTCAGAGCAAAGCTGTGTTAAAGCAAGGACAAAATGTAATGTTTAATAACATGTTTAAAATGTAAGACTGGAAAGATGGCTCAGCAGGTAAGATCATTCATTGGCTGTTCTTCTAAAGGACCCAGATTTGAGACTCAGCACCCACATCGTGGTTCACAACTCCAGTTTCAGGGGACCCTACACCCTCTTCTGGCCCCCAACAGGGACTGAATGCAAGTAGTGCACAAACACAAATGCAGGAGAAACACTCATACACAACTTAAAACTTAAAAATATACCAAGTCACTTGATGTGGTGCATCTGACTGACTTCTTTGGCTATATTCATTTAATCTCTCACGAGTTTATCTTGCATATGCACAGACAGTAAATTGAATGTCTGTGTTAATAAAATAAAAATCAGTCATGATGAAGGATTTAAACAAAATTTATTGTAGTATAATTTAGATATCATGAATATCCAGTTTAACTGTTCAGTTCACTTATCAAATTATTGCTAGATTCTTAAGTTCTTTTAAAGATCCCTTCAATTTTCAAGAAAACTCCTGCTTTCACTTACAAATGAACTCCTAATACTTAAAATTTAATCCAGATAGTATTTCTCATTATTTTTTGAAAGGCAAAATAGGACATCTGGTTCATCCCTCGATGCAATTTGCATTACATCCTGTACAAACCAGGTCTCAGATAAAGGTCAAAAGACTTGGCTTCTAGTAACACCTTTGTTACCCAACAATGAACCAAACCAGTCTAGGTGGGGAGTGTTTAGTGTTTGTTTGTTTGTTTGTTTCTTTGTTTGTTTGTCTGAAACAGGGGTCTGTGTATCTCTGGCTAGCCTGAACTCAGGATGTAGACCAGGCTGGCCTAAGACTCACAGAGATCTGTCTCTGCTTCCTGAGTTGTAAGATTAAATAAAGGCTTGTTCCCCTAATCTGGCAAATTCAGTGATTTTGAACCTCCAAATTTCCTTATCTGTAAAAATCATTTGTGACAAGTTATTTTTCTGCATTAGATTTTTATAAGGATTTACTGAGATAAAGCTTGGGGTTTTGTTCTAATTTAAAAATCATTATTAAATTGTAAAAGTTTCTTTGATTTAACATTTAAACTTTTTTTTTTAAATACCCTAGAGGACAATAATACTCGAGTTTTGTTTGAAAGAGTTTTAACATCTGGAAGCCTTCCTCCTGAGAAGTCTGGGTAAGTCGTGCTGGTAAGAGGCGCATGAACTCTGCTGTGTGGGATTGTGCCGGAGTGTGAATTCAGGAGACATTTCTTTACTTGGCTTAAGCTTAGATTTTTATTTTCTATATGATAAGAATTATTTTGAGATACCCTTTTAATTTATTAAATATTTTGCTATTATCTTTCTACTTTAATATTTCTAGAATTAATTTATTAGCATTCTGAAATGTATCTCACTAGTGGAATGCAGAGACGCTTTTATACTGAGAGCTGGTTTCTGTTACCTCTCCACTCATGGCCTTGACTGTGAGAGAACGGGGTGCTCTGGTGGCATAGCCAGCATATTCAGGCTTTGCCTCGATTCAGTTCCAGCTCAGCCACCTAGACAGGCAGACAGTCTACCCAGTGCTCACCTCCTCACTGACTCACAAACATGTCTGCCAGTGTTGGAGTTCTGCAGTATCCTCTTCCTGGTACTTTATTAGTACCCATGATCTTACTTTAGGTGCCTGTGGCATTTAAGTAATCCCAGAACATTAAAACAGTGATTTGTACAGCCAGGTGGTGGTGGCACAGGCCTTTAATCCCAACAGTCTAGGGGCAGAGTTCAAGGCCAACCAGGTGTACAGAGTGAGTTCCAGAGACAGCCAGGACAGAGAAATCCTGTCTCAGAAAAAAACAAACCAAACAAAGCAAACAAGACAGTGATGTGTGCAGTTTGGCCTTGGTGAGTCAATATTATATAGTAGATTTTGGAATATATTTTTATTCATACATTAAATGAAGAATATCTTCTGAAACACAATTTATTCCACTAAGCAAAGTGATGAAGCCATATTATACAGGAAAAAATTATAGAAAAGTGATGAAGCCATATTATACAGGAAAAAATTATAGAAGTCTGTTGAGGTTCCTTTTCCACAAAGTTTATCCTCTCCCTTGTATTTACCTCAAGTAAGAAGATAACGTACGTGTGTGTGTGTGTGTGTGTGTGTGTGTGTGTGTGTGTGTGTGTCCAACTCAGGAAAGAACTTGAATGTCCAAATATTTGGGTAAAGTGTTGTGGTTGAACTTGACTTTCTTTGTTTTTTTTTTTTTTTTTTTTTTTTTGTCTTTTTTTTTTTTTTCTTTTTTCTTTTTTTTTTTTTTTTTTGTCTTTTCGAGACAGGGTTTCTCTGTGTAGCCCTGGCTGTCCTGGAACTCACTCTGTAGACCAGGCTGGCCTCGAACTCAGGAATCCACCTGCCTCTGCCTCCCGAACTTGACTTTCAATATTTAGGAAAAAATTAAATTAAATTAAACAAATAGGGGGAAATACTAACAATTATTAAACCTAAAACAAAAATTCTATGATTAAGTATTGGTTATTTACTTTCTTACAGAGAAATCTGGGCTCGATTTCTAGCTTTTGAGAGTAATATTGGTGATTTAGCTAGTATACTCAAAGTGGAGAAAAGACGGTTTACGGCATTCAGAGAAGAGTATGAAGGCAAAGAAACAGCTTTATTGGTGGACAGATACAAGTTTATGGATTTATACCCTTGTTCTGCAAGTGAACTCAAAGCACTGGGCTACAAGGTATGTACTCAGCACCAAGATACCTGTGATGTCTCCACTTCCCCTATGTTTTTAAGAGTTCACAGACAATTTTCATTCTAAGGTCAATTCTTCACTCTATTACTAATAGACAAAAAAAATTCATTGATTTTGTTGTTGTTTATGGATAACAAAAGTAACAAAAAATGAAAAACATTTGAAAGAGAATAAATGCTTTCATTATGTACCTGGAATTGTCAGTGCCTTGTGTCTGACGGATGATGGAGAAAAGTCTTAATGTAATCCTTAGTGTAATTATTTTAAAATAATTCTTATCAGCTGATGAATATTTTTGATGGAGCTTCAACTAAACATATTTACTTGTTTATATTTTGTCAAGATATCAAGAAGGGATATAGCCAGGCATGGTGGGCGCACATACCTGTAAACCTTGGATTTACAACTGGGAAGGTGGGAGGTCTTCAAAGCTAGCCTAGGCTATACAAACAAAGCAAAACCCATGTTCTTGCAAGATCTGCAGCTTTGTACAGCAGACCATAGAGGAACTGGCTTCTCTAAGAGTGGTACTCATCTATGTAGATCCCTGACTCCTAAGGAAACTAAGTTAGCCCCTGAACCCTAGTGTTCTTGAAGCCTCAGAAATAGCTCTTGTACAAAAATCCATTGATCTATCATTTCTTGGCCTTTCTGTTCCACTGACATGAACAAAGGTCAAGGCAGACACCAACATGAAGCTGGGCAGTGGTGGCGCACACCTTTAATCCCAGAACTTGGGAGGCAGAGGCAGGTGAATTTCTGAGTTTAAGGCCAGCCTGGTCTACAGAGTGAGTTCCAGGACAGCCAGGGCTATACAGAGAAACCCTGTCTCAAAAAACCAAAAAAAAAAAAAAAAAAAAAAAGAAAGAAAGAAAGAAAGAAAGAAAGAAAAGAAAAAAGAAAAGAAAAGAAAGAAAGAAACCCACATGAAGCTGTGTGTACGTGGGTCTTGGGTTGGCCCCTTTAAGTCAGCTGGCAATAGGATATCCTTGGCCAGCAGTCTTTTCCTCACTGCCCTCTTTTGGCCTGAGTTTCACTCTGTGTCTGAACCAGACTAGAAAACTTTGCAAAGAATTATATGTAATTAGCTTTAGACCTTTGCTTTGATGGATGCTGCAGGTCTGTGCCAGCCCCATAATCCTGTTCTGAAGGGATTCCTAATAACACATATTGTACTGTTAAAAAAATGAATAGTTTTTACCTCTACTGGTTTTTTTCAGTGCAAAACTAGACATATTAAGAATTATTAGAAAAGACTATTTATTTTTTTCTAGGATAAAAATGGTTTTAAAGAGTTTAATGAAAATAAGAGAGCCAGCAGATGGTTTAGTAGGTGAAGGAGCTTGCCACCAAGCCTTGTGACTAGAGTTCCACCGCTGGAACCCACATGATGGAGAGAGAACCAACTCCCACCAACTTAGACTCTTAAAAAACACATGTGCATACACATAAATATAATTTTTAAAAGACTGAGAAGACAACTCATTGCCAGGCTTGATGGTACACCCCTTTAATTCCAGCAATCCTGAGACACACCTGCGTGTGTCTTAATTTCTCTAAATTTAAGGCCAGGCTGCCAGAGCTAAATAGTGTGCCCCTATCTCGGAGAAAGGGTGGGGCTGACTATCTTTAAGTAACTAGAGTTACTTTTTAATGAGTTCTCCAGCCTGTATTTCCATTTCTACTGTGTATTTGGGGAGAACTAGAGTACACTGCTATGTGGTAATTGGTGACATAGTAAGTTGTACACCACAGTGAGTGGTTTCTCTGTGCCACATAATAGCAGTGTCACCAACTGTGTGCAAGCAGATTTGAGGGATTGAAATGGACAGGACCTGTTAAAGGTGACTTTGATATAACTTGGAGAGGGCCCTGTTGGTTCAAAAGAAGAGTGGGCACCCAATGCTCTTTCTACTTCCTTTTTTTTGTTGTTTGGTTGTTTTTTGTTTGTTTGTTTGTTTGTTTTCAAGACAGGGTTTCTCTGTGTAGCCCTGGCTGTCCTGGAACTCACTCTGTAGACCAGGCTGGCCTCGAACTCAGAAATCCACCTGCCTCTGCCTCCTGGGATGCACCACCACTGCCCGGCCTCTCTCTACTTTCTGTTAGCTGTGTGATATTTTAAGCTTCAGTCCATGCTAGAAATGTTACTGATTTCCTCAAAGAGTGAACACAGTTTGGCTAAAAAGTTACAAATAGTAACTGTTCAATATCTTTTCTCCTGTACATTAAAAGGAAGTTCATTGCATTAGCAAAGTGATGCTAGCCAGTGCAGGTGCTGATAAGCCCTGTCTTGGCTTTCATGAAACAAGAATTTCACTTAACCCAGGCTCTTCACTTTAACTGAGATGTTAATTCCAGTGGAAGGAAAGTATCAAAATCAAAGCTTTATCTTAGCTGGGCATGGTGGCACATGCCTTTTATTCCAGCACTCAGGAGGCAGAGGAGGTTGATCTCTGTGAGTTTGAGGCCAGCTGAGTTCCAGAACAGCTAGGGCTACATAATGAGACCCTGTCTCAAACAAACAAATCTAAGTCTTGACTTTTCCTTCACATGGCCCCACTTTCTTCTTGGTGCTATTCTTACAACTCTTCCCACAAAGTCTTGTATCCATGTCGCAGCGATCCTGCCTGAAGACAGTCTAGTGATTCTTAGCTGGGGTTGAGGTAAATTTTTAAAATGCAACCTTCAAAGCGAAAGGCTTCCCTTGTTGAGTGTTGAACAATCTTTATCATCATGAAATTTTCTGCTTCTCCTTCTCCATCCTTCTTGTGCTTATAACCCAGTGATTCTTACTGTAGCCTCAAGATTATGAAACTGCACGATGCTCTGTAAGACCCGTTTCAGGTTTAGGATTCTTCTGTTCTGCATTTTCAGGATGTCTCCCGTGCTAAGCTAGCTGCTATAATTCCAGACCCAGTTGTAGCTCCTTCCATAGTGCCTGTTCTGAAAGATGAAGTGGATAGAAAACCTGAGTACCCTAAGCCAGACACTCAGCAGATGATTCCATTTCAGCCACGACATTTAGCACGTAAGATCCAGAACCAAGACGTTTGTTTGATTTCAATAGAAGGTGTGGGAGGGAAGTAACCTGGCCTTTTCCACTGTAAGTTAACTATTAGACTTGGGGTCACAGTGAGTGATAAGTGACTTGATAGTAAGCTTTGAACCAGATACACCAAAATGGTTAAAAAAAAAAAAAAAAAAAAAAAAAAAAAAACAAAGCCTCTGAGTACTGCAGATTTCAGTAGCCCATTTTCATACAAGTCCAATGTGCAGATTACTTAACCAACTGGAAACTCACTGCAGTATCACACCTGTACCACAGTTGTGAGTGGTTAGCAGCTCTCTAGGTCCTCTTTGAACAAGACCCTATGATTAAATGTGCTATTGAACAAGTGACTTTAGACAGGACTACTAAACGCTGTAACTCAAAAATAGTTGACTCAAAAATGTCCTTTAGTTCAGCCCTGGCTTGCTTTACATGAAGTCACTTGTCTGATTCCCAGTGACCTAAGACTGACACTGCATTTCCTGTCTGGCCCATTTCATTTGGTCACTTGGTTAAGGCAGTACAGCCCTTTATATGTGTTCAGAAGGAAACAGCAGGGACATAGGAAGTTGTGTGCAGGTTACTTGACTTCAACTTTCTCACGTAGAAACTATGCCCGTGTTTCATACCTGCTTTCTCCCTCAGCTCCAGGCTTACACCCAGTCCCCGGTGGAGTGTTTCCAGTGCCTCCTGCCGCTGTTGTGTTAATGAAACTGCTGCCTCCTCCTATCTGCTTCCAGGTCTGTTCATTGTACATACTGCTTCTCCGGGTCACATTCATTATATGGGTTTGGTGTTTTGTTTTGTTTGTTTGTTTGTTTGTTTGTTTTTCTTGTATGATGGGAGGTACAAAATAGTTAACTTGTCAGATAACTGAGATTACATTTATTCATGTCATGATAGGGTCCTTTTGTACAAGTGGATGAACTGATGGAAATTTTCCGAAGATGCAAGATACCAAACAGTAAGTAATAGAAGCTCCATTTTCAGTGTGGAGTCTACATTGTTTCCCAGGGGAAAAGGATTGTTCTCTTCACTGAGGTCTCTAAAGTCAAGTATCCAGTCTACAGAGAGAGGTACAGGGACACCCTGGAGTAAGCTGAGCCTTCTATAGTGTGGGCATACTCTGGTAACACATATCAGAGGCCTGGCATGTGTGATGCACTGTCTGATCTGTCTTAGCATTTTCTTGCTTTTAACAGAGGCTTGTAACTTAGTATCAGTAATACTATTCCATGCTTGCTGACAGGCTATGGGATGGGCGGAGCCCTCTTTTACAACAGCACCGTTGTAAGCGCTGTTCTTTGTGCTCCACCCCATAGCTGTTGAGGAAGCCGTGAGGATCATCACTGGTGGGGCCCCAGAGCTGGCTGTGGAAGGCAACGGCCCAGTGGAAAGTAGTGCTGTACTGACCAAGGCTGTCAAAAGGCCCAACGAGGACTCAGACGATGATGAAGAAAAGGGGGCTGTAGTCCCCCCAGTTCATGACATTTACAGAGCACGGCAGCAGAAACGAATACGATGAGTCAGCTTAAAAACATGCCTGCCTCTGAGAGAAAAAACTCTTACCCAGGATTCCTTTTTTGCCTCTTAAGTCATATGTTTTAAAGAGACAACGCTTTGTTACAAGGTTTTGGAAACAAAGTTGTATTGTCACTGGTGCCTCTGTCATATGGTTCTTGAGAAAAAACCCAAGCCTGAGTGGATGTGAATTCGGAGCAGACCTGTCCTCTAAGCAAGATTAGGCTTTAAATAACAGTACAAAGTGACAACGCCACAGCTGGTTCCTTTTCAAGGGTGTCTTGTATGTGCCACTTGAAGATTTGTAAGTTTTCCACAGTTTTATTTTAAAAACTGGATGGCTTATGATTGTAAAACATTTTCACATTTTCTGAAAAACCTATGTTCTCAGTTTGCTTATGTAGTCCTGCCTTACTGTTTGTTTTTATTTATGGCAGAATGTATGGCGACTGTTTTGTAGTTGTAAATTTTTCAGAGTCCTTTGAAAAAAATAAAAGGACCTCAAAAACATGCCTCCTCCTGTTTGTTTGTGTTTGTGTACATGGGGAGGGGTGTCCAAATGTAAACACACGGACACCAACAGAGGACATCAGGTGGCTTCCTGTATAACTCTTATTCCCTTGAAGCTGTTTCTCACTGAACCTTTTTTGATTGAGCAGAGAATTGAGCAGAAGGTGTGGCCCAGATGAAAGGTGTGTACCAACATGCCTGGATCTGGGACTTGTCTTAGTCTCCTGGGATTAAAGGTGTGTATTACCTTGCCTTGGCCTAAATTTTTCATAGCCACTATGCCTCAAGATCTCCATGCCAAGATCAGGTCCTCAAGAGCAGGATCACAAGTGAACCTTCCAATTCTGGATTGTAGTTCATTTCAGATATAGTCAAGTTGACAACCAGGAATAGCCACCACAATCCACCCCTTGTCAACCTGACACAATATCTCATGTCCACATGAAACAATAACAAGGTCATGAATACACCTAACATGATAAAACTATTCCTCATACAATCGCAAACACAATTGTAAATTTATAATGGAGCAATGTCCCTTGGGAACATTCTTTTAGTATCTCAACTTAAATACCAATTGATGTTAAAAAAAAAATTGGAAGAAAGATAAACGTATTCTTTTTTTTGTTTGTTTGTTTTGTTTTGTTTTTTTTCGAGACAGCCTTGGCTGCTCTGTATAGCCTTGGCTGACCTGGAACTCACTCTGTAGACCAGGCTGGCCTCGAATTCAGAAATCCGCCTGTCTCTGCTTCCCAAGTGCTAGGATTAAAGGCGTGCGACACCACCACCTGGCGACAAATGTATTCTTAACAGAATAAAACAGAAGCATTCATATTACTTTATACTCTAGTTTCTGCAACTGGTCACATGGCCTTAGCTGGCATTTATAACTACCTTCCTCTAGCACCCGTTCTGCATTTCCTTCTCCCTCAGCAGCTCCTCTGCAGGTAGTGGCTCTTGCCCTGGAGGAGCGACCATACCTTCATTCCTGATGGGTCTCCGTCCTTTGTCATCCTGCTTGATTAGGCCGCTGTAGTTTAATCACAAGACATGGTAGTACTAAGAGATGCCCTAAAGGATCTCCTGCACTCTAGACATAATCCTTCTTACCTCCAATTTCCCCGTGGTAATCTGGATCTATCACCCTCCTAGCACTGTTAGTCCTTTCTTAGCCTATAGGTTTAAGGATTTAGAAGCCCAAAATAGCCAGATGGGGAAGTCTGAGCTTCCAGTTCAATGGCATGTTTGTCATGGCTCCTGGTAGGAGCACTACTCCCTCTGGAACCAAAACGTCTAGGTCAGCAGAACCTAGAGTTGTGGGGACAGGAAGCAAAAATTTTCCTAGAGGGTCACTAGGAGTGATAGTGAGAGGAACTATTCCCTTTTCCACCCCTTGATTCCTGGACCCATGGATCCTGACTATGTGAGACACTGTACCATATATCGGATGCTGATTCAAAACATATACTGCCTTCTGAAGAACTCTGCCCCAGCCCTCCATCCTGCTGCCACCTAATTGGTGCTGTTACTGTGTCTTCAAAAGGCCATTCCATCTTTCTATCAGACCAGCTGCTTCAGGATGATGGAGAACATGGAAACACCAGTGGATTCCATGATCGTGGGCCCACTGTCACACTTCTTTGGCTGTGAAATGAGTTCCTTGGTCAGAAGCAATACTACGTGGAATACCATGACAATGATAAGGCATTCTGTAAGTCCAAGGATGGTGGTTTTGGCTGAAGCATTATGTGCAGGAAAGGCAAATCCATAACCAGAATAAGTATCTACTCCAGTAAGAAAGCATCTTTCCATGGAAAAAGCAGTCCAATTTAGTGAACCTGCCACCAGGTTACTGGCTGGTCACCTCAAGGAATGGTGCCATATCAAGGCTCAGTGTTGGTCTCTGCTGTTGGCAGATCTGGCCTTCAGCAGCAGCCGTAGCCAGGTCAGCCTTGGTGAGTGGAAGTTCCTGTTGTTGAGTCCAAGCATAACCTCCATCTCAGCCACCATGGCCACTTTGTTCATGTGCCCATTGAACAATGACAGGGATGGCTGGGGAAAGAGGCTGACTGTCCACAGAACAGGTCATCTTATCCACTTGATTACTGAACTCCTCCTCAGCTGAAGTCACCTTTTAGTGGGCTAGTACATAGGACACAAATATCTTCACATCCTTTGCCCATTTGGAGAGATCTGTCCACATACTTCTTCCCCAGATGTCTTTCTCACCAGTTCTCCAATCGTGATCTTTCCAAGTCCCTGACCATCCAGCCAACCCATTGGTTACAGCCCATGAGTCAGTGAACAGTCATGCATCTGGCCATTTCTTCTTCCAAACAAACTGTAATACCATGTGTACTGCCCAAAGTTTTGCCTGCTGTGAAGATTTTCCTTTATTTGTATCTTTCAGGGTTGTCCCCAGAAAGGGGTTGTAATACTGCAGCTGTCCACTTCTGGGTTGTGCCTGCATAATATACAGAGCCATCAGTAAACCAGGTCCTAGTCTTCTCTTCTTCAGTCAGCCGATCATAGGGAACACCTCATGAGGCTATAGGCACATGCTTGGCAGCAGATGGCATTGTAAAAGGAGTAGAAACCATAGGCAGTTGAGCAACTTCTTCATGTAACTTGCTTGTGCCTTCAGGACCTGCACGGGCCCAATCACATATATACCACTCCCACTCGATAATGGACTGCTGCTCCCATCATGTATATACCATGTCCATTTGACAATAGACTGCTATTGTGCACTTCCTACTTCATGACGTAGCCAGTAACCTGGTCTGATAACACCCAGCTCGTGAAGGGCAGTTCAGGTCTCATGGTAACTTGGTGTCCTATTGTCAAACGTTCAGTTTTTCACTAAGGCCCAATAGCAGGCCAAGAGCTGTTTTTCAAAGAGAGAATAGTTGTCTGCAAATGATGGTAGCTCTTTGTTCAAAATCCCAAAGGTCTCTTCTGTGATTCACCTACAGAGGCTTGCCATAGGCTCCAAACAGCATCTCTATCTGCCACCTACACCTTAAGTATCATTGGGTCTGTTGGATCATATGGTCTAAGTGATAGAGTAGCCTTCACAGCAGCCTGGACCTGTTGAAGAGCCGTCTCCTGTTCCCAGCCCCACACAAAGCTAGCAGCTTTCTGAGTCACTTGGTAAATGGGCCCCCGAGTAACACACCCAAGTGAGGAATGTGCTGTCTCCAGAATCCAAATAGACACACTAAATGCTGTGCTTCTTTCTTGGTGGTGGGAGGGGCCAGGTGCAATAACTTATCCTTCACCTTAGAAAAAATATCTCTGCATGCCCCACACCACTGGACTCCTAAGTATTTAGATGGCCCTTGAATTTCAGTTGGATTTATTTCCCATCCTCTGATACACATATGTGTTAACAATGAGTCCTGTGGTTATCTGGGACAGCATCTCTCCAACATTTCTTCTGCTTCTTCAGATTTTATTACCATAGCTACAGACAAATTTACTCATATAATACCATTTGCATTCAATTTTAACAGAACATGATTAGTCCTATTTTATGTACATTCAGTTATATGCACTTTGCTGTTTTGCTTTTGGGGGTAGTGTGTGTGTGTGTGTTGTTATTTTGTTTTTGGTACTTATGGGAAGCATATTTTTTAGATTTATTTATGTGAGTACACTGTTTCTGTCTTCACACATACCGGCAGAGGGCATCAGATCCCACTACAGATGGTTGTGAGCCACCATGTGGTTGCTGGGAACTGAACTCAAGAGTCCCTGAAAGAGTAGCCAGTGCTCTTAGCTGCTAAGCCCATAGAAAACATTTTTAAGAGGCAAATTAGGGACTGAGGGTGAAGCTCAGTAGGTTGGGAGCTTCCCTAGGATTACTTATCTGTAACCCTAGAACTTGGGAGGTGGAGGCAGGAGGACCAAGAGTTAAAGATCATCCGATGTTGGATTTGTGGTTATCCTGGGATGAAGGGCGTTGGGGTGGAGAAAGCATAGACCTTCACGAGCAGTCTGGGCTACACAGAGACAACTTTCTCAAAAAACAGAACAATAAAAAAAGGGAACAAATTAAGCATATTATATGTACATTATAAAAATGTGAATGCCATTTTCCCAATCTGAAGGAGATTGAGATACTTTTTACTTTAAAATTGTTTTATTCTTATATATACATGCCACATATGTGGGGGTCCCCAAGAGGCCAGAAGAGGGTGCTGGATCCCTTGGAACTGGAGTCACAGGTGGTTATGAACTACTGGACAGCAGTGCTGGGGACTGAAATCGGTCCTCCATGAAAGCAGCAAGTGCTCTTGCCACCGAGCTCTCTCTCCAGCCCCCTCCTATTTTTTTTAAGTGATTCATTTTTATTTATGTGTGTTTATGTGTATGCTGTATGCACATAGTACCCATAGACATGAGAAGAGGGTATCATATCCCCTGGGACTGGAGTTATAGTCAGTTATAAGCCCCTGGTATAGGTGTTGGGAACTGAACTCTGGTCCTCTGAAAGAGCAGGAAGTGCTCTTAATTGCCATCTCCCCAATCCCTACTTCATCTTTTGGGACTTTTGGAGGCAGGGTCTCATAGGGAGCTCACACTGTAGACCTTGAACTCACAGAAATCCACCTGCCTCTGTCTCCCAAATGCCAGGATTAAAGGCGTGTGCCACTAAGCCCATATCTTCCATCTTTTTTTTTTGTCGTTGTTGTTGTTTTTCAAGACATGGTTTCTCTGTGTAACCCTGGAACTCACTCTGAAGACCAGGCTAGCCTCGAACTCAGAAATCTGCCTGCCTCTACCTCCCCAGTGCTGGGACTAAAGGTGTGTGCCACCACTGCCCGGCTCTTCCATCTTTCTTAAAAGCAACATCAGTATGAAATTCTTCAAGGACTAACTATGTCTCATTCTCGGCTGAAATATATTTCAAAAGCAACTTAAGTACATTTTTCTCATGAACAAACAGAGAGAATCTAAGAGACTTTGTAGCTGGATATTTTACAATAAACTTGGTAATGTGGGAGGAGTCGGGAGGAGAGGAAGAGGAGTGAGGAGCAGGAGGAGAGACAGGATGTAGGAGCCATGGAGAACCACGGGTCCAGGATTGTCCCGGGTAACAACTTATATCTAGGTTAGTTAATTAAGTAACACCTCTAATTGTGTGGGCATCTTGTTAATTGAGTATTACCAAACATATAAAGCCTTTGGATAATCTTTAAGCATTAGAGTCTCATTTCTACCGGGTACCATGTGGATGGTGGGATGGTCTGGGCTCAGCCCAACCTTGTGGAGACAGCGTGGTAAATTGGCAGAGCCATCTCCCACATTGGTGTCTCATGGGTGCCAAGGCTGGTGTTTCTAGTTGGCTGTTTCTAGCTGTGGCGCATGCGTGGCCTCTGGCTGGGGAACATGGCAGCAGAGCTAAGCAGAGCCACCGCCGCTTAGATAGCCCAAGAAATGGCCTTTTTAAAATATTACTTTAACAAGACTTATAGTCAAATAAATTATAACAAGGGGAAAACTTGTCCAAAAAAACCTACATTTTGCTCTTTGGTTACTACCAAGGAAATAGACCTCATCTTGACTCATTTCCAGGGAAGCTGAAAAACTAACTGGACCTTAAAGGGTTGTTGTTCAGAAAGAAAGATCAAACCCAGGAAGGAGAGTAACAATACAAAAAATAGCAAAAACAAAAATAAAGCATGGGGTACTATGAAATGTTAAATTCATATACTAGCCAGGCTGAGGTGGCACACACCTTTAATTCGAGCACTGGAGGCAGAGGCAGGAGGATCTCTGAGTTAACAGGCCAGCCTGGTTACAGAGCAAGTTCCAGAACAGCCAGGGCTACACAGAGAGAAACTCTGTCTCAAAAACAAACAAAAATCAGATTCAAACTGTGGCTTGCAAGCACCAACTAAACAGCAGATTCACAAAAAGCTCTATCTCCACAATCCTGTTGGGAAGTCAAGCGAAATCTCATGTCATGACGCTTAAAAATCATGTCATTTCCAGAGAATAATTATACTCCAAAGGATATTTTGTCCTAGAGAGACAGCTACTGGAGATGCACACATGTGTTTACATGCATGAGTGTGGTGTGAGGAGGGGGCCTGGGACCCCATGCTGGGAGAGAAGCATTCGGCCATTGAACCACATCAGACAACCCACAAGTATGCAGTGAATCTTTCTGACCAGAAGAGGACTTGTCTGGCTTTCACTGTTAATCCTATGAGATGCTCAGGAAGAAAATTAGTTGTTACTTTCACAAAGCAACAAATGATTCTGAGAATGCCATGACAATGAACCACACCTCCTTTGTTCTGGGCTCCTGACAAAACTCCCACTTGTGCAGCGGATGATACAGTGCTGAGCTGGAAGTCTGCGAATGTCTTTGTTTACACATCAAAATTAAAAGTTGCCCAGTCTCAACTCCAGCAGCTTAGACCAGGAGGGGAAAGCTGTTAACTCTTAGAGTGTTCTAGGCTTCAGAAGCGAACTATAGAAGTGGTGGCTGCACCTGCGGCATCATGGGGAAGGCTCCTTGGAGGGGAGCAAAGGTCCCAACAGGACAAACCAGGCAAACACTCCTGCCTCCAGGTACTGAGGCATCTCAGCCTTAACAAGGACAGATGCCAGTGATCTCTTGTCTACAGGAGCCCTTCCAGAAACAGCCTCACTGAACAAAACACAGTAACAGGAGCTTTTACTCTCCCATCTAAACGGGGCCAGCCTGCCATTATAGTGAACTCGGGTTCCAGAACCTGAGACAGGAGGGTACATTCTGAACTCTTTCCCTTCCCTCTCTCTTCTCTCCCTTCCCTCCCTCCCCACTTCTCTCCCCATCATCATCATCATCATCATCATCATCTCCTTCTTCTTCTTCTTCTTCTTCTTCTTCTTCTTCTTCTTCTTCTTCTTCTTCTTCTTCTTCTTCTTCTTCTTCTTCTTCTTCTTCTTCTTCTTCTCCCTCCCTCCCTCCCTCCCTCCCTCCCTCCCTCCCTCCCTCTCTCTCTCTCTCTCTCCTGGTATCAAATGTTCATGAAATTTCAATGTTCATGCCTGAGCTTCCCAAATGCTGAGATCACAGGGAATTTAAATTTAATCCAGCTCCCCACCCCACCCCAATTTGGCATATATTATAGAAATCACTTTTAAACAAACAAAAAACCTAGACAGTGGTGGCACATGCCTTTAATCACAGCACAGTGACTGGCTGGCAAATCTCTGTGACTTCAAGGACAGTCTGGTCTACATAGAAAACCCTGTCTCAACTAAACAAACAAAGAGAAGTCCCTTTAATAACATCTCATAATTTCTGCCCAAGTCCCTACAAGCAAATCCAAGTCCTCTGTATAAACCCTGGGACTGAGCTACAGATGTTCAGGGTTACTGAATACTGACTGCTCTTCCAGTGGACCCAGGTTTAATTCCCAGCACCCACAAAACAGCTAACAAACTCCAGCTCCAAGGAATCTAATGGCCCCTTCTGGCCTCTTAGGGCACTGCATGCATGTGATGCACCTGCACACATAAAATAATCTTTTAAAAAAGGAGGGTGGACTAGAGAGATAGCTCAGAGGTTGACATCACTGACTGCTCTTCCAGAGGTCCTGGAGTTCAATTCCCAGCAACCACATGGTAGCTCATAACCATCTGTAATGGAATCTGATGCCCTCTTCTGGCCTGCAGGCATACATACAGGCAGAACACTGTGTATATAATAAATAAATCTTAAAAAAAAAAAAATCTGGGGACTGCTGGCAACTGAAAAATCACCCAAAGCAAGGCATGTTCTAACAGTGCTGGACCTGCTGCCTGCACTTGCAGTCTTCTCTCTACAGTGCCTCCTCCACAGCACACATGAATGTGTATTTAACTCTCCTACAGACACAACGACAACCACCTATCCCGGAGCAGAAGGCTACACAAACTACTCATACTGAAATGGGGCTTTTGGTCCTGGTCACACAGGAAGCACTGCCAAGCCTTTAGATAGTGTTCAAGTTCTTTTTGCCTCCTGTCCAGAAGTCTCTGTCATTACTAATGATTTGGGGTTTTGCACATGCTGGGCAAGCATTCCACCGCTGATCAACATCTCAAAGGCTATCTAGTTACCCTTATGTCCTTCTTACTGAGGAAAGAAAGATGGTAATATGTCCTTCAGCCTAAACTCTAACATTGTTTTCTTTTGCTATTTTGAGAAAGGTCTCATTTAGCCCAAACTGGCCTCAGACTTGCTAGTAGCCAAGGCTGGCCTTGAACTCCTAGCCCTCTTGCCTCCACCTCCCAGGTTCTGGTATTCCAGGTGTTGGCAGACACATCTGGCTACACTTTAGTGACTTTCTAGCCAGGTTCAATAGTGTAAGCCTCGAGGCAGGGGAGGTGGATCTCTGAGTTCGAGGCCAGCCTGGTCTACAGAGTTCTAGGTCAGCTGTAGCTGCACAGAGAGATTCTGTATCAGAAACAATAACAACAACAAACTTTAATGAATTTCCAAGGATATAATGTGGCATACTTACTATTTGAGACAGGTCTTACTATACAGGTCTTACCTGGAAATCAGTATATAGACCAACCTGGCCTTGAACTCATGGAGATGTACCTGCTCCTACCTCCAGAGTTCTGCGTTTAAAGGCATACACCATTACACTCAGCACATTATTTTTCTTGGAAACAGAAACCAGCAATAGAGAAATTTTTAGCACATATTTGAAAAAATCATCCTCAAACAGCCGATCATTATTTTATTTATTTTTTGGGTGGGGTCTTGTTGGGGTTGGTCTGGTGCTATGTATTTTAAATATGTTAAAATGTTTGAGTATGTAAAATTCTTTACCCTAGGATCTAGTTGCCCCAGTATGAGTGGATTTTCATGTACACCAGCTTTTGTTGTGCAAACCTTGATCCCCAAGTTAACTTGTCCATAAAAGGCTAAAGCCTGTGATTGGGCAGTAGAAAGAGGCAGGACCTCCTGGGAGGGAGAAAGGAACTCTGGGAATAAGAAAGAGAAAGGCCTTTTCACCAGGAGGAAATCGATGTGACTGACTATGGGCCTAGAAGGTATAGCTAGCCATGTAGTAGAATGGGGCTAGGTGGCTGGTTAACTTAGATGAGCTGGTTGTAAGTCTACCTAAATAGGCCTAAGCTTTGAAATACTAAAAGATCTCTGTGGTTATTTGGGGAACTAGCTGGTTACAGAGTAACTGCCACCATATTAACTTCCAAGCATTAATATATAGACAATATTAATAACCATTTTACAGGGTCTTGCTATGCAACCCAGGCTAGCCTTCTACCTCAGCCTCTGAAGTGCTGAGTTCAAGTATATGCACACCCCCAGGCTGGGCTCCCCCGAGAGCCGGGTATGACTGGACAGTTTTCAGAGTGAATGTTCCTTTTGTCTCTGGTGCCCGGGGAATCCAGCTGGAGATCACACCACCTTCATGGCTCTGATTGTACCATGACGGCCTTGTTTAAAATACATGCATTAATACATATAATTTTTAAAAAGTCTTCCATACCACATCCAAAGTACTCTCATGGTCATATGATGTGTCAGAAATTCTGATCACTCAAGTTCCTTAGCAATTCTGCTCAAATGCTGAGGACTTTTCTTATTTATCTAGATTAGTGGGGTTGAGCTATTTTACATGAAACACAAATCTAATTTCTGAACTAGAATTCCATCAGCACATCTGTGTAAATTATTTCTCTTCTTTTGGGTTATAGGAAGCTATATACAATTATGTTTTAAAGATTCAAATAAGCCGGGCAGTGGTGGCACATGCCTTTAATCCCAGCACTTGGGAGACAGAGGCAGGTGGATTTCTGAGTTTGAGGCCAGCCTAGTCTACAAAGTGAGTTCCAAGACAGCCAGGGCTACACAGAGAAACTCTGTCTCAAAAAACCAAACCAAACCAAAAAACAACAACAACAACAAAAAACCCCACCATCACCAACAACAAAAGAAGATTCAAATAATTTGATTTCTTTAGACCTTATAGGTCACTGTTGTCCTGCTTTTGAATGAGGCTCTCACTATATAGTCCAGGCTACCATTCAACTTGTAATTCCACTGCATTGGCCTCCTAAGAGCTCAGATTACAGGCATATTGTGGTGGGCTTTATGAAAATTCTGGAATCTAATTTCATTAAAAAACACAGAGAAATACTGTTAATCCCTGGTGTAGGAATATGGAGCTGCTTCAGATTGCCCACAGCAGCTATGATCTGCCTCATGCTCTAGCAGAGGCATGGTTTTGCCAGCTGCAGATAGTTTCTATGATTGTGTGATATTTGGATTCTGGGAACTTTTCAAAGGGTATATAAATGCTAGGGCCTGGCAAGGTTGTGGGTGGCTGTTGGTTGTTTAGGAAGGATAGTTACAGTCTGTTAGTTGTCATGGACAAAGAAACAAATAGATTCAGGGATCTATCTCCTCTCTAGTCTTTCTTCTTTCCTATCTAGTGTTGGGAGGAATGGGGGAGGGGATGAAGGGTGGGAAAAAAGAAGCCACAAAGTAGCAAAGACCAGCTACAAGTGGCGCCCAATATGGGATTCTATTTTTAAAAATGGAAAATTTGATTTCAGATGCTATAAACTGGAGGGAGTGAAGAAATAGATTCCCCTCCCCCAAGGGGCCAGCAAATAATTTATTGTAGCTACTACCACTGGAATATCCACCACTCTGCTCCCAGAGGGGATTTTCAGCGTTTTATCTTCTTCATATATTTTGTTTCAAAAGAAGGTTGAAAGAATGGCTGAGCAGTTGGAAAAACTGCAAATGGAATAGATGGTTCTGAAAAACAAAATGGGGAAAAGAGAGTCACTCTACTCTTCTGTTTCTGAGCAGGGGGCAGAGTCAGACATGCAGCTAGACAGGCTGCAGGTGGAGGTGGGAGCACTCAGAAGCAAGGAGCACTGGGAAAGAATAAAAAGGCTCGTCCCAGTGACTGAGCATGAAGCAAGAGTTTCACACGGGAGACACAGAAACACTGTGCTGAAGGGCAGTTCAGTCAGAAAAGCTGAAAAAGCAGAAAGAGTCTGATAAAACACCCATTCAAAAAAGGATTAATCTCAAACCAGCTGTGTTGCAGTTATAGGAGTGGTGGCCCAGGGCTATGAGGTCACCAGCTTTCTGAGTAGTCATACAGCAAGCCTGCCAATGTTAGGGAACACGGTTATGACAAGATAGAATGGCATCCTACAGAAACGATAGATCTAAGGCATTTCAAGAGGTTGATTTCATATGGGATGTAAAACAAAACCTAAATAACTGGGCTACTCAAAAAAAATATTACTCCCCAAGATTGGGGGGTATTGGTAACAGCTGTACTAAACACTGGTCTGCAGTTGCAATGGTTAATGTGGTTGAAGGAAAAAATCATGAATATTGAACAGCAAAATAGAGTGAGCAGAATGAATATAGTAAAAGATCAGATGCTAGGTGAAGGGCTGCAAAGAGGGTAGGTGTTGATAGAGAACTTGGCATTTCAAACTTCGAATACTGAATATAAAGAAGTTCTGAGACTGTAGAATGATGTGTGCCTGGCTCCTTAAAGGATCCCCCATGGCTAGTCAACTGACTGCCGTTAGAACTGCTTAACCCTGTGACCTTTAGTGTTGGTTTCCTCTTGGTCTTATGAGAATAGGAGAGGATATAAAAAGCCAGCAAATGCTGGCAGAAAGAGGAGTAGGGTCCAGGACACTGCAATAGGACTGGAGAGAAAGAAAAGTAGGATGAGAGAGTAGGTCACAGAAGACAGGTTATATAGGAAGAAAGACTGTGTACGGCTAGAGAGACTGACCAGAGAAGATATTGTCAGTAGACAGGAGACCACTGAAGGCACTGAAGGCACAGGCCCACGGATAAATGCATAAAGAGTATGAATACTGGTTTTCACATGCACCCTGACAATGTAAATAGGTCAAGATATAGCTAGAGTTCTCTGATGCATTTAAAAGATGCTTTAATTTAAAAGGCTCGGTGCTTTAATTGTGGACATTTGAAACAAAGTTCTGAACAAGGCATCTCTAAAGGCAATGGTTTTTCTATATATGAGAAAGGCCTAGATTTCCAGGCATGTGCAGGTAATAGGACAAGGGAGTATAGGACAGAGAGATATCCAAGGCGAATTCTTGCCATTGAAATGGCAGGGCCTAAGTCAAGGCCCCGAAGCAAAGAGTATGAACTGTTTGCCTCTTATCAGCCAAAGAATAACAAGCAGGCAGAAAAACCTCAACTAAGTATTGTGAATCTAATCCATGCTACTGCAGACAGTGAGAAACATCTACACTATCCCCAACTCAGTGTTATAAAGTGTAGCTTATGGTCATTGCCCTCATGAACAGTAGGAATGGTCTTCAGAATCAGCTGACTTCCCAAGGAGTCACTGTGTATGTCAAAGGAGAAATTAAAATAATGGCTTATGTAAAAAGAAAAATGCAATTTACCACAGGTGACAGGACTGCTCACCTGTTAATGTTTCCTTGTATCAAAGGCAAAGACAAGTAAGAAGAACTGGGGCATTTGGAAGAACTCAAAATGTGTTCTGCAAACAATTAATGAGCAGAGGCCAAAATTAAAGTTGCAAGTGAATGACACTTAAATAGATTTTTGTGGATACAGGAGCTGATGTAACATTTATTAAATGCTATTTTTCTGGGGGATTACACCCCCTTTCACTCCTTAGTATCTACTGGTAGTTTCTACCTCACTTCTTGCCCATACATTCTCAAGTAAACAACACAAAAACATAATTTATTAATGAGTTGTAGGCATTATGCTGGGCACATCAAGCTATTCTAATCTTCCCACTTGTTAAAACTCACACAAATGCTAGTCACTTGCCCATCTGATGTCTCCCAGGCTGCTTCTGCTCCATCAGCCTGTCCTCAGGATGCACTTCTCTTGGCCACAGGCTTCAGATGGTCCATCCCATGTAATGGTGACTCTTTCCTCTGGCTTCTCTCCTTCTCCTGGTGGTCTCTCTCAAGAGCTCATGTTCAATTCTCCATCCCACCTTCCTTTCTGCCCAGTCACAAGTCCCAGCCATTGGTCCCCACTGACCAATCGGGGATTATGGGGGAGCATTATTTATGATACACAGGTTAATACAGTGCCCAAGTTATCTGGTTACTGTCTCAATAGGGGCTCAGAATTCAGCTTCTGAATACAGAGTGCACAAGACCCCAACAATATTTCACAAAAAGTCCTGGCACTCAGAATGGCCACTTCAAAAGGTTTCTACCCAGTTTCCAGGAATTGGAAAGTTATCTCAGACAAAACATTGTGTGATGGGTTAAATGTGTAGGGTCAGAAAATCAAATAGGGCCGGGTGGTGGTGGCGCACGCCTTTAATCCCAGCACTTAGGAGGCAGAGGCAGGCAGGCGGATTTCTGAGTTCGAGGCCAGCCTGGTCTACAGAGTGAGTTCCAGGACAGCCAAGGCTATACAGAGAAACCCTGTCTTGAAGGAAAAAAAAAAAAAAAAAAAAAAAAAAAAAAAGAAAGAAAGAAAGAAAGAAAGAAAATCAAATAGGAAAGTTAGGGCCTTATGTGACTGACATAGACATAAGTTTATGGGAATGAGAGTTATTACAGCAGTGAGAAACAGAACTCAGATTAATATCCCCTCAATATCAGAGACAATTCCTAAAATACTAGATCTAACGGAAGATGCTTCTGGGGAAGATGTTGAAAAATGTTATCCAGAACCACAGACTATGCAGGTATCCAAAACTAGACACTACATGGATTGAGTTTCCAAATTTTTAAGGTTTTTTTTTTTTGGGGGGGGGGGTGGCAAGGAGGCACTGCTGATATTATACCAACATTCCTACTCTTAAAATGGCTGAGCCTGGGTACAGCAATGCAAGAGTTCCATGCAAGAGGAATTGTGACAGTCAAGTGAGCTTCCTGGAAAGGCGCAGCCTCTTGCTGCTGCTGTGCCTCGTGTTTGTCATTGCTGTGTCCTCACATATCCAGCATGGTGTGAATGGGTGCGGGAGACCCTCGCTGCCTATGGGCTGATGACTGCTCTCTCTAGCCAATGTGTGTATGTGTGTGTATGTATATAAAGTGGTTGGAGCTTGAAGTATGCTTCATCCAGGAAGTGTGTGAGTGTGTGTGTGTGTGTGTGTGTGTGTTCATCCTGTCAACCTTTCACAAGCCCCAGAGAATCAAGCTTTGCTCCCTCAGAGAAAAGTCTGCTGAGTGGTCAACACTAACTCTACACCTCACCTCAGTTGACCCTGTATCGAAAAGCTGGCCTTTGGCAGCCCTTAACTAAGGAAGGCCACAGGCTTGCCAGGTCCTTGCCAGCACAGGAAAGTGAAGAATTGACCAATTATTAATAAGAAATGTGTTAGAAGCCTCAAATTCTCATGTAAAACACCATAAAGGTTTAAAGAAAACATTTTCTAGCGCCTGGCAGCATACCAAAGAAATAATAAGAAAATGTCCTACTTGTTCTTTGTATGACCAAACTCCATTACTTGTTGGAAGTAACCCTAGGAATACCAAAAGAAATAAAATCTGGCAGATGGTTTCATTTTGCAGAATTTAGAAAACTAAAGTTTGTACATCATACCACATGTATAATTCAGGGTTTCAATGGGCAACTGCTTTGAATTTTGAAAGAGCTAACTTTGCAATGAACATTCACTGAAGTCATGGCTATTGTGGGGACACCTGTACAAATTAAGGCCGGCAATGTCTCCAGGAAGATAAAGCAATTCTTTACATATTATAATATAAAGTATACTACAGGTCTACCACAAAATTCTATAGAACAAGCAGTTGTAGATAGATCTAACTGTACCTTTTAAAAAAAAAATGCTTGTAAAACAAAGAGGAAGAATAAAGACCCAGGGAAAGATTAAACAATGCTCTGTTAAATTTAAATTTTCTGAAAGTTAGTAAGAAAGGAACAAGAGCAGCTGAGAGACCCTGGGTTATAGAAAAAACTGTGGAATTAAATCAGCCTATATACTACAAGGATGTGTTAACATCAGAACGGAAGTCAGTGAAGGTTCTGCATTGGAGACACAAATTTGTTTATATTTTCATAGGAAATGAAAAGCTGTGAATTGAGCAGAAGAGGTTTCTGAAAACCTTGGCCACTGACCCTAAAAAGAGGAGGAGAGCCTGACCAGCCACTGCCTTCCCCTGCCAGCCGAAGAAGCCCAGACAAGAAACATTGAGCGCCTAAGCACTGACAGGCCTACAGAACTTTGGTCTCCTGCAATACAGAGCCATCCACAGTGCAGAGCAACAACAGGCCTGTGAGCAGGACTTAAGACACATCCTGCATGCCCAAGTCAGCACTGCAAGCCAAAGGTTCATAGAACTGGGGGCAGAGGTTTAGACTTCAGTAAGGAACTCCAGAACACAAGATGCTAGAAGACAAGACAGTCCAGGAGTATAAAAGGTTCAAGAAGTGGTATCCATGTTACAGGAAAGAGAAGCATTGCTGTTAGGTTTTTATCTCAGTTGTGCATATGCTCCTGACAAATCAACAGAAAGATCACACCAGATACCTGAGAACCCTGGAAAAGACACGGGAAAGAATGGAGAAGCAGCTTCAAAACTGCATAATTAGTAGCTAAAACAAATGGGGGAAATACATGATTTATTTTGTGTGCCTGGCCGTTTAAAGGATCCCCAACTAGTCAACTGACTCTTTAGGAATGCTTACCTGTTAAAACTGCTTGACCCTATGACCTTGAGTGTTGGTTTCCTCTTGGTCTTCTGGAGACAGGAGAGGGTATAAAAAGCCAGCAAAGGTTGGTAGAAGAGGAATAGGGTCCAGTAGACAGAGTAGGAGGAGTGGAGAGAGGAGAGGGGTAGGGTGAGAGAATAGGGTCAGAGAAGACAGGCGATGCAGAAGAGGAGATTGAGCTGGAGAAGCTGATCCTAGCCAGAGAAAATACTGTTAGGAGAAAGAACCCACAAAGATTCCACACAAGGTAGAAAAAAGAAATAAAAGCTACACTAGACCACTAACGACATGGACATGAGTATATGGATGATAAGGGAGATGACCCATGTTGGTTCTATTGTATGCCATATGTTGATAGATGAAATTATAGCTATGTGCTTTAATTTTGGGAAATGTGGTCATTTGCAAAGAGACTGTGACCAAACCAAAAGCCTCAGATCTCAAAATGGCCAGTGCATTAACTTTGAGAAATACAGTACTTTGCACTGGAAAAATGAACCAGCAAGTTTCTAGGGACAATGGTTTTCTTAAATCTCAAGCAGAAAGAAGCCCTAGGCTTCCCAGGGTGTATAAGCCAAGTGGCAGAGGCTGCCACTGGGTTCAAAAATGCAGACCCAAAAGAGATATTCAAGGTAATTTCTTACAGTTGGGAAACAGCCTTAGGGGTCTGGCTTACGGCTCTGCAGTAAAAATCACAAGCATTTCAGTCAAGGAGCAACATGCAGAGAAACCCTCCACTGGGCATTAGCTATTCAGTGAGCAACACTGCAGGCTGCGCTGCTCTAGAATAGGCCACAGGCAAACCTCTTTCTCCAAAACTCAACGTTACATAACAACCACTGGAGTTTCCAGTCCTCTGCCATCACGATCAATAGGGAGGATCTTAGGAAGGAGAAGTTTAACCTCCCAAAGATCCATTGTGCATCCAGGAATTATAGATCAGATTTCAAAGGAGAAGTTAACATTATGGCCTATGTAAAAAGAGATGCAATTTAACACAGGTGACAGGACTGCTCAGCTGTTAGTTTCCCTACATCAAAGGCGAAGCCACTCCAGTAGAATGAACAGGAGGGTTTGGAAGTACTAAAAAATGTGTTCTGGCAAACAGTTATTAATCATCAGAGGCTAAAATTAAAATTGCAAGTAAATGATATTGAAATAGAAATTTTGGTGGATACAGGAGCTGATGTAACTATAATTTCACAAAAATCTTGGAACTCAAAATGACCACTTCAAAAGGCTTAAACCCAGTTTCTAGGAATTGAAGTTATCTCATGAAAGTTAGTTTCTATGACTGTGTGATATTTGGAATTCTGGGAACTTTTCAGAAGGTATATAAACGCTGGGGCACCAAGAGGTGGGGTAGGTGGTTGCTGGCCATTAAAGGAAGATGGGGGACAGTTGTGGTCTGTTAGTAGCCACAGTCAAAATGAAACAAAAGAAAGAAATTAAATTCAGAGACCCTCCCCCCATGCTTCTTTATCTCCTATCTAGTGTTAGAAGGAGAAGTGGGGGAGAGGCTAAAGGGTGGGAAATAGAAACGCCCACAAAGTTTCAGAGGCCAGCTAGAGCATATGTCACCAAGTGTCAGAGGCCAGCTAGAGCATATGTCACCATGCCTGGCTTTATAAGCTTTACCTGCCACAGTCAAGGCGCAGGAAGAAGTACTTCTGTAGAAAGAACAGTAGCATTTCTGTTTTGTTTTTTGAGACAGGGTTTCTCTGTGTAGCCCTGGCTGTCCTGGAACTCACTCTGTAGACCAGGCTGGTCTTGAACTCAGAGATCTGCCTCCCTCTGCTTTCCAAGTATTGGGACTAAAGGTGTGCGCCACCATACCTGACTCTGTTCTGGTTAAGTTGAAGTCTCTGTTACCTAAGCTGTTCCCGAGTTCCTAGGCATAAACAGTTCTATCTTTTAAAAGTAACTGAAGCTCCAGGGGCTTATGGCTTCTCAATACTAGGCACGTGTGTGTGTGCATGTACATCTCTCATTGTTTAGATGGGAGAGATCAATCTCAGGGCCTTGTGTGGGCAATCACTGGCCACTTTACTACATCCCATGCTAACAAAACAAGCTTTTAAAAATCAAGTTCTACCCATTGGGTATGGTAGCAAAGCCTGTAATCCTAGCATTTGTGAGGCAGAGGCAGGAAGACGGATCAAAGTCTGGGGACAGCCTATTTTACATAAGCAAGTTCCACATCAGCAAGGGGAGAATATATAGAGATGCTGTTTCAATAATAATATAAATTATTAAGCAACTCTGCTGTAGAACAAAGGGACTCTGGAACACTGTTAGGCCAGACCCAAGAAGCAATAAATGGACAGAGTGGGAAGGAGCCAGCTAGGACACTGTAAGACCATAGACAGCCCTGTCAGAAAGCACCCACAGGAACAGTGGGAGGAAGGCTGTAAATGGGACAGGAGGACAAGTCTTGGCTTATGACTGTGAGCACAGAGCATCTGAGAAAGAGACAACTGTCTCAGGTTTCTTGGGAGAGGCGCTCCTCCAACCTGATGAAGCAGGAGCAGAGACAAAGGCGGCCAATTGTTGAAAGCTCTGTGCTCCTATAGACTCAAGAGAACAAAATCTTCTTAGGTTTGTAAACTTGCACTCGTAAATACAGTCCTCAAAACAGAATTCAGTGCATTCTTCAGTCCCCATGGAACCAGCGCTATTAAACAGGAATGTACCACATCCATTCTCCACGCACTGCGAAGCGGGTCTGAGCCGACCACGGGCAGTGGCAGCTGCGCACTCAGGAGCGGAGGAGGAGCTTACTGAGTATTGCATCGTAGTAAGGGCAGAACACCATCTTGTTATAGTTGACCAGGCGCACAAACTTCACAGCAACTTCTTCCAGCTCTTTCTGAATGGGACCCAGTCCGCCAGGCACTGTAGGCAAGAGCTTCTGATGACCAGAGGCAAGGTATGTCTCCAAGAAGGTCAAAATTCGGGACTCTGTGGCAAAAGGGAAGAGTAATCAGGGTCGTCTCTTCAGACTGACGTTATACATGTCTGATTAGGTTGGTTAAGTCAGTCATCGCTTTCTCAGGGAAGTCTTTCCCGCTCATCCCCAGATCAGATCCATAGAACTTTACACTTCTTCAGGGAAGAACACATGTATGCACACAAGGAGTCTGCAGCAGCAGCAGCACGCTCTGCTCTTAAGAGGATCAGTCCACTGAGGCCAACACTGGCCACTGCCACAGGGCACACATGGACAAAGAAAGCAAAGCAAGAACAAGTTCAAAATTGGGGGTGGGGCTGGAGACATGGCTCAGAACATGAACTCTAGAACACTGGACTCTGTAAATACACACACACACACAAATACATGCCTTTCATCCTAGCAGAGATAGACATATCTCTGTGAATTCAAGACCAGCCAGACCTACATAGAGACCTTGTCTCAATAAATACACAAAATCTTAGAAAATGTTCAAAAAAGTAGAGAGGGTGGAATATGCAGCTCTGGGTGGAGTGCATGAGCCTGGATTCAACTTCAGAACTTAAAATATTAGAAGGAAGGAGAAGGAAAAGGAAGGAAGGATGAAGGAAGATGGATCTTGTCCTGCTAACGTCTACTGTCTGTCATGACTGAGCACGGGCTTCCTTTGATGCTCACAATGGGAGACCACAGAAGTCAACTGTGGTCTTGTTCTACTTAAGAGGAACAATTTTGGTCGGTACCTTTCAGTCCATTCCATTTGGGAAACACATTGATTAAATGGACTTTTCAAATTGCCTGCCTTGCCTCTTGCACTGTGGTACCCTCTCAAGTACAAACAAAAGAACCCACAATACACACACACACACACACACACACACACACACGCACGCACATGCACTCGAGCACGTGCGTACACACACTGACAGCTGAGTCCCACACTTCTCCACTCCTCAGAGATCTGGTTCTCCTGAAGTTCTTAGAGCTGGAGGCTCCCCAGAACCAGAGGTCTGTGTCATTCCCACCCAGGACTGCTGTCTGTAACTACGACAGAGCCAGGCAGTGGTGCCACAGGCACTCAGCAGACAGAGGCAGGCAGATCTGTGAGTTCCAGGCTAGCCTGGTCTACAGAGTTCCAGGACAGGCAGGGCAACACACAGAAACCCTGTCTCAAAAACCAAAACAAGATGGCGATGAGACAAGCAGCAGCATGGAAGCCTTCCCTGGGGATACAGATCTGATTCACAGAAGCCTCCTCCTCAGTAACCCACGGTTAAGCTGTGGCTAGCTAACACAGGGCTGGGATAAAAAAAGCTTTAAAAAAACCACCTGTCTTAATTTTAAAAATTGACAGTATTTGTTCTGTATAAAATTACTTAGTAACAGGATCTGAGTCAAGGTCTGTGACACTGGAGTCAGAACCTCTGAGATGATGATGGTCGGCCACCGCTCAGGTGAGGGTCGGACCCTCTCCTAACACAGCCGCACTCAGAAGCCGCTCGCACTCTCCGAGTGCACTGCCACCGCTGGCATCGCTTGTTTTAAGGCAGGGTCTCACTATGGGTCTCTGGCTGGCCTGGAACTTACTATGTAGACCAAGCTGACCTTGAACTCACAGAGCTCCTCTTGCCTCTATCTCCTGAGTGCTGGTTAAAGGACTGCATTACATGCCCAGCTCCATTTTCTTTTGAGGGCCTGTCCCCCAGCCCTCTGTCCTGGTTACTGCATTTTTATTGTTGTTTACACAAGCTAAAGTCATCTTAGAAGAGGAACCACAATTGAGAAAATGCCTCTGTCAGATGGAGACAGGTTTGTGGGACATTGTCTTTTCTTTCTTTTTCTTTTTCAAGAGAGAGTTTCTCTGTATAATCTTGGCTGTCATGGGCCTCCCTGTACCAAGATAATCTCAAATTCAGACATTGTCTGCCTCTGCTTCCCAGGTGCTGGGATTAAAGGTGTGTTTATCATACCTAGCCACTTTCTTGAAACAGTATTGATATGGGAACCCCAGCTACCTTGAGTGGTGCCACCCTGGAAGGTAATCTTACATAAGAAAGCAGGCTGAGCAAGCCATGGAGAGCAAGCCAATAAGCAGAATGTCCTCCAGTTCCTGCCTCGAATTCCTCAGTGACAGAGTATGACCTGACAATTCTAAGATGAAACAAACCTCCTTCCTCCTCAGGTTGCTTTTGGTCATCGTATTTCACCACAGCAATAGGAAGTAAATAAGATACCCTCTGAGAGAACGTTCCCTAAACGTACCCATGATCCTGCGAATGGGGTCGTCAGGACTGGCGAGGGCCTGAATCTGGCCCTTGAGCACAGTCTCCTTATGGATGGAGAACGGGGAGGCTCCACACAGGGAGAGGCAGCTGCTCACCTCCAGGCACACTTTCTCCCCAATGGAAGTCAGGGCGTCTTCCAGATGGAAGGATCTAGAACAGAGAGGAGACAAGGGAGCAAGGAGACCAAAGGATGTAAACCCTGGCACTGTCTTGACAAGGATGACAGCACCAAGTGTGTGGGGCCTGCAGCTCCCTCTGCTGCCTCCTCACCTCCTAGGCTTTCTAATGCCTTTCTAATTGTACCTGTCTGTCTATCTGTTCTGTCTGTCTCTTGTGGACAGGGTCACAGAGCCCAGGCTGGTCAAGAACTTGTACTTTACACCTGAAGAAAACCTTGAACCTCTGATGCTCCTGCCTCTACTTCCCAAGATTAGCGCTGTGAGCTACTATGTCAGTTTTTACAGTGCTGGGGACGAGGGCTCTGCGCATGTCAGGCACATACATGGTAGTCATGCGCTCTGCCAGTAGAGCTACATCCTCAAGGCTCAAAGCACAAAGCTCACGCCTATACAATGCATAAGCTAACAAGTGACTTCTAACAATCATCCAGCACCTCCAGAGGAATACACAGAAACCTGAGATTTGGTAGCTGTGGGACAGGAGGGAGGTTCCCTATTCATTGAATACTCTTTTGTATCTTTATTTTATTTTATTTTATTTTTTACCATGCTGGAGATTAAGCCCAAAACCTCATTCATGGTGAGCACTTTGCCAGCTGAGGCATATCCTCAACCCTCTGCAGCTGCTTTGTTTTGTTTCGTTTTGAGACAGAAGATAGCCAAGGCTAGCTGTGAATTTCTGGTCCTCCTGTTTTTATCTTTCAGGTACTGGGATCACAACTTACACTAGCTATTTTTAGAAGGAAAAAATCCAAAGAAGAAAACAAATATCCTTGATTCCTTGGGAGCACCTGTGAACAACCTCCTGTGATGGGGCTGCTGTGAGAATGTTACTATTTAGTGACAAAGTAACAGTCTTCCGGGCGTAGACCTCTGTACTATAGCACGTGTGGGAACTAAGGGAGCAAGTCCCAGGCCTCACTGCGGGTACCACACTGCACTGCCCCAGAGCAGCCAGGGCTCCCGAGAAGTGGGGATGGAAATGGAGGGGACAGTTCAACCTGAGCAACAGCATCAGGGTAGGCCTCAGACCAGCAGTGTCCTCAGCCTGCTTGTCACAACGTGTGAAAAGGCTCTGCGTGGCACTGACCACACACACACACACACACACACACACACTGTACAAGCTTAGCAGTACAACCTCCTCCTCTTATAAGGATGATGTGGTGGTCTGACTAAGAATGGCCCCTCGAAGGCTCATATTGCTTTAGGGAGTGGCATTAGGAGGTGTAGCCTTGCCAGGCAGTGGTGGCGCACACCTTTAGTCCCGGCTCTAGGGAGGCAGAGGCAGGTGGATTTCTGAGTTCAAGGCCAGCCTGGTCTACAGAGTGAGTTCTTGGACTGCCAGGACTACACAGAGAAAGCTTGCCTTTAAAAAAAAAAAAAAAAAAAAAAAAGTTGCTACGGCCATGCTGTGTCTTCCCAGCGATAGAAACTCTAAGACAGATGAGAAGGTGGGGGCTGGGTTCCCTCTTAGAGTCTCTGCACTGGGCCATGTCAGACACAGGGCTTACTGAAAGATTCAAACCCACCCTACTTGTTGTGAATCATGGGAGTCACATACTGGTTGTGTTGAGGGAGCACCTGCTAGAGATTTCACAATATTAAGTTTGATACATGAAAAAAATGGCAGATACAACATGTCTATAAGGTATGTGCAAGGGGAGGAAGTTGCTGTTATGGGCGTGCCCTAAGGAGTAGAGTTTGTTTCTTCTCTGATCTTTATCTTCCAAGAACCACAGCTGGAGCAACTGGCTGTCCTGGGGCCAAGGTCTACGTTCCACTGGTTTCTCTAAGGACATGGCTTTTACTGCAGTTGGTAGTGAGAGCAACTCAGTGGGTGAAGTCAGTGGGGTGATTTGTTAGTAAGTAAGATTAAGTTAGAAAACAGGTTAAACATAGGTAAGTTCTACCTCATGAGGCATCTACTTCAGTTCTATTTGTGTTAGAATGTTCTGGTTACAGCCAATTTGCTTACTGTGGGCTCTGAGCAGAGACATTTGAAAACCACAGTCCTGGGGCCTTGTTAAGTCTACAGTTCCCTGTAACTTGGACATGACAGGCATAAATAAACTTCAGGGCAGCAAAGTCTTCTCTAATCTCCTAGTGGCCTTACACTGGGAAACTCCCCTTGTACACTACAACTCCATCCGCTGTAGGGCCCCAGCCACTTACGGCAAATGCATGTCTGTCAGCAGAATCTTCACCACCATCTTGAGCTTCTCAGCAAAGTCAGCATGCCCAGAAATTCCAGGTGCAGCGGTACTGAATGTGACCAGCAGCACAGCTCCCAGGATGGCCAGCTGCTCCAGCTGCAGCTGGAGCTCTTGGAAACGAGACTGGTCCATCAAAACTGTCTGCAATGAACACACATGGCACTGCTGAGCAGAAATTCAAGCTGGCCAGCAGAGGGCAGTAGAGCCACACCTCCACCTGCTTTGAGATGCCCTTTCAGATTTGCTGGATTCCTTTCAGAGCTGGAACAGCACCCTGCATTAGCTGAGACAGGTATGGCAATAAACCTAAGATTTCACAGGACTATGACCTCAGGCAAGTGCCTTTACTCTCTGAGGTTGTACAAAAAGGGAATTCTCTTTGTACAGCCTCTTGAAGGATGAAGAAACCAGACCAGCAGGGGAGCAGCTGAAAGCTGCTTACCACTCCATCAGTAAGAGGTACAGTAGCAGGAAGGAAGGGTAAGAAGACGGAGCTAGGGTGGCTGATGATTTCCTATGTGTCCAGAACTGACTGTCCCAGATTTGAAAGGGAAACATCCAGGTCCTGAGACCCCATCTTTAACTCCCACAAACCAGGAAGTCACCTGTGCTGATAGATGGGAGAATCTTGAAGCAGCGCCAACAATTACTCATCCCCATACCTATAGCATGAAGAAGCTCCAAGAACTGGGCCTTCCTACCAGAGACTGCAGAGGAGATGAGGGAAGAGCAGCAAGGTCAAAAGATAATTCAGTTCAGAGGTTTTGTTCTCTTTTGGGGGTGGGTAGGCTTGGGGACAGGATTTCACCATATAGCTGTGGCTGTCCTAGACCTCACTCTGTAGACTAGGCTGGCCTCAAACTCACAGAGATCCACCTGCCTCTGCCTTCAGAGCACTGGGGTTAAAAGTGTGCACCACCACGACTGGCCCAGATCTGAGTTTTCACAGGTTCATCAAACAAGCTTTAAGAAGCTCTTTGGTGGGGACTGGAGAGATGGCTCAGCAGTTAAAAAGTGTTGACTGCTCTTCCAGAGGTCTTGAGTTTAATTCCCAGCAACCACATGGTGGCTCACAACCATCTATAATGGGATCTGATGTCCTCTTCTGGTGTGTCTGAAGACAGTGAGTGACTACTCACATAAAATAAGTAAATAAGAGAAAGAGAGAGAGAGAGAGAAAGAGAGAGAGAGAGAGAGAGAGAGAGAGACAGAGAGAGACAGAGAGACAGAGAGACAGAGAGACAGAGACAAGCCTGCTTTGCTGTAAGAATGTAAGAAGCTAATCGAGAAGATATGGTCTATGTTTGTAACCCTGAAACACTGAGGCAGGAGGATCAACCAGAGTTTGAGACTGGGCTAGTGTTTTAAACAATATCCAGAAAATGGGAGTCAGAGCCTGGACTCCTTAGAAGACTGAGGTCCTTCTTCATTAACAGCCTCCATTGATCTCCCTGCTCACGTGGGCACGATGTCACTTAACATGGACAGGACTTGACTTCAGGATGCAGAGGATCTCTGCAGCTGATTGCCAATAACAGACGTGCAGTCCCAGTAAAAAAAAAAAAAAAAAAAAAAATGCCATCTTCCCAACTGTAAAAAATGTCAAGTCGAGAACTCCCTCCAGGAGCTCTTACACCACTACCCAGAGTCACACCTTCCAACAAGCCAACACCACCTTTAGGTCCCCTTTAGAACCAACAGGGAACTCAGGCAAGAAGGGAAGCTTACAGCTCTTAAAAGGAAGCATAGGGTCCATGACAAAGACATTTACAGAAGCTGCAGGTCTAAAGCTGGAAAAAAAGGAACCAGTGCCCTCAAAGAAGACAGAGGAAGCTACATACCAGATCAGTTTCTGCCAGACAAGTGGGGAACCCCTCATTAGTCACCCCCTGAATGGTTCCTGCAGCTAGACCTGCTTAGAACAGTGCTCTGTGGAAGCGGCAGGAGTTTTGGGAGAACAAGCTGTGAAGCAAAAAAATCAGGGTTTTTTTGGTTTTGGTTTTTTTGTTTTGTTTTTATGGTTTTTCAAGACAGGGTTTCTCCAGGTAGCCCTAGATGTCCTGGAATTTGTTCTGTAGACCAGGCTGGCCTTGAACTTAGAGATTAAAGATATGTAACACCCATACACGCTTTTTTTTTTTTAAATCATGACAAACTGAATAAAAACAGTATAAAAAGTTCAGTAGTACGGACAGGAAGCACTTCACACTGCTGGTGGGGCTGTGAGAACAGGGGAGCAGTTTCTCAAAGTGGTGTGCTTGGAGTCTACCCAGAAACTGCACCCCACAATACAAGCTATAGGCTTGATGCTGAATGTCCACACAGTCCGCACTCGGCCAGTCCCAGCTGGGGAGGAAACGAGCTGTGTCCACACAGTAGGAGACTGACATGATGAGCCTAGAAGACATCGTCAGTAGGCCAGGCACAAAAGGATAAATGTGGCTTGATTCCATGGACACAAAGCACCTGGACATGCTGGGCTTGTTATCATAGCATTTGGAAGACTAAGATTGGATGTTCAAGGCCAATCTGGGCCACAGAAGACCCTGTCAGAAAAAAGCCAAAACAAACAAAGATAAAAATTAAACTCCCAGAGTTATTAAATCTGTAGACTTGCAGTAAAATGGTAGTTGTCAAGAGCCATGAGGATAGGAAATTATTGTCTTAATCAGCGTTTCTATTCCTGCACAAACACCATGACCAAGAAGCAAGTTGGAGAGGAAAGGTTTATTCAGCTTACACTTCCACATTGCTGTTCAACACCAAAGGAAGTCAGGACTGGAAATCAAGCAGGTCAGGAATCAGGAGCTGATGCAGAGGCCATGGAGGGATGTTACTTACTGGCTTGCTTCCCCTGGCTTGCTCAGCTTGCTTTCTTATAGAATCCAAGACTACCAGCCCAGGGATGGTACCACCCACAATGGGACCTCCCCTTAAGAAAATGCCTTACAGTTGGATCTCATGGAGGCATTTCCTCAACTGAAGCTCCTTTCTCTATGGTAACTCCAGCTTGTATCAAGCTGACACACAAAACCAGACAGTACAGTCACTGTTCTATTGCTGTGAAGACACACCACGACCAAGGCAATTCTTATAAAAGAAAGCATTTAACTGGGGACTTGCTTATACTTTTGGAGAGTTAGTCTCTATCATCATGGCAAAGGGCAGACAGCAATGGTGCTGGAGAAGTAACTTAAGAAAATGGCTTGGCATGAGCTTCTGAAACCTCAAAGCTCAGTGGTTAAGAGAACTGGCTGCTCTTGCAGAAGACCCAGGTTTGACTCTGAGCACCCACATGGTGGCTCCAGGGCACCTGATGCCCTCTTCTGATCTCTGTGGGCACCGAACTCATATGCACAATACACACACACACACACACATATTACAAAACAATAAAAATAAATCTTTTTAAATTTATTTTATTTATTTTTACTTCATGTGCATTGGTGTTTTGTCTGCATGTATGTCTAAGAGTGTTAAGAGTCTTTGGAACTGCAGTTACAGACAGTTGTGAGCTGCCATGTGGGTGCTGGGAATTGAACCTGGGTCCTCGGAAAAGCAGCCAGTGCTCTTAACCACTGAGTCATCTCTCCAGGCCCCCCCCCCCAAAAAAAAGTAAATTAAAAAAAAAAATGAAAGAAAGAAAGAAAGAAAGAAAGAAAGAAAGAGAAACCTCAAAGCCCACTCCCAGCGACACACCTTCTCCAAGGAAACTACACCTCCTAATCCTTTCCAAACAGCTCATTAACCGGTCTAAGCTTGCAGATAGATAAGGCTATGGGGCCATTTTCATTCACCCCACTGTGCTGACTGATGGGTAGTTCAGAGTTTGTGGTAATGGGAAAGCCTTGCAATGAAAATGTCTGCCAGTGACCTGTATGTCTTTAATGTCACTTGACTATATACTTAGAAAAATGACATGTTCATGTCATGTTTTACAATTCAAAGCAATGGGCCTTCAAGATGGCTCGGCGGGTAAAGGCCTTTGTCATCAAGCGTGGTCACTTAAGTTTGTTCCTCAGACCCCACATGGTGGACAAGAACAATTCCTGAAAGTTGTCCTCTGCCCAGACTCCCGCACTCACTTCCCCCTGCAGCATAAGCAAAAGTAAAAACAAGTAATTCTTTAAGTACAATGAAAAATCAGATTAAGAACTGGTCCATGCCATTAGGTACTCCACTGTACTTCCCAAAAGGAGCCAGCTGTATGCTCGTTTACAGATCTATCCAGAACAGACAAATACAGATGGAAAGCAGAGCTGGAAGGAGGAGAAAAGTCTGCTGGCTGACGATGTCTGAAAATAAACTAAAAAGCACTGAGTGGCACATGCTAAGGAGAAAGGGACAGGTGGATCTCAGCGAGTTCAAGACAAGCCAGGAATACATAGTAAGCTCCAGGATAGTCAAGGGTACATGGAAAGCCCTGTCTCAAAAACACAAAGGGAGGAGAACGAGAGAGAATGAGGGAAGGGAAAAGAAAGATCACATTGCATATTTTCTCATATGTAGAATGCACACACACACACACACACACAGAGAGAGAGAGAGAGAGAGAGAGAGAGAGAGAGAGAGAGAGAAAGAGAAGAAAACAAAGATGCATAAACAAATGTAAAGCCAATCAGAAGAGAGAGAGAAGGGATGGTAATAAGGGTGAGGATGAGCAAAGGACAACATAGGAAATGTCACTCTGAAATCCACTACTTTATACGTGCAAAATTAATAGTAGTTACAGTTTCAAGTGAAGACATTTTTGGTATGTGATTTGTATCAGAATAACAAAATTCTTTCAAAAAACCCTGAGCAACTTGAGACAAGGTGTGAGTTGTTAAAGTGCCCAGCAGCACCTACCTCAGGGAAAGGTCTCTGGAAGTGGTCCCACTTCAGAAGCTTCAGGTAGGCATAATTCTGGACAGAAACAGGGGTCAGCAGTGGAGCGTCCCCAGAGCCAGCAGCATCCCCTCCAGCTGGCAGGGCATGTTTGTACTTCTGAGTCAACAAGTCATTTGAGGCCTCCTCCAGCCACTGGGTGACAAAATCCAGGGAGTCTGGAAAGCAGGACTACACTCATCACCCTGACATTTGCAGGGACACTTTTTTAAATTACCCTAATAAAGAACGCTTCTACAGTGAAATTCAGGGTAGAGAATGAACTCTGGAACCCAGAGAACTGAATCCAAACCATTTTATTGCTTATCACTAGCTTTGTGACCTCAGACAAATCTGAACAGAAGACTCCTATTATAAAGAAATGCATGACACCTGCCACAGCTGACAGAGCAAGGGCCTGGGTTAGCCTTTCCACTCCTCCTTGCCTGCGGCCTTCCTACCTACTCTTTTCTCTAGTAGTGACCACATTCGATGTGGCTGGAAGCCCACACAGACTTTGGCTCAATGGGATGGTAAAACTTCTGGCTCGCAGGCAAGCAGTACAAGACACCAGCTGGAGTCCCCTTGTGTAGCGCAGCATTTACACCGAGAACTTACATATTAGTCAAGTTTACACACAGCCTTGTTTCTGGGGTAACTCACTGCAGAGGGAGCATGTCAGTGGGGCCCTCAGATGGCTCTCAGTGGCCTTTATGCCCCCTCTGCTTTCCTAAGCTGAGTAATACACAGATACCTATCAGAACACCAGTGTCCTCCACATTTTGAGTAAGTGCTTCCTGGGAGAGGTGCAGCCCTGGGGGAAGCCTCTTTCAAACCAAGGAGGAGCTGGGTTACAGCTCCTGTCAGCTCCTCCCTGGTGCAAACGGTGCACCTCTGTTCTCTTCACAAAGCTCTCACTTTGGTCCTGACTGCTGATATACATGGCCTCGTCCTGCCTTTAGCCTTCTAGAGACAGCCTTTCTCTGGCATCCAGGCATTGGAAACCTTGAAACGGTGGACAAGTGCTAGACTGTGATGACTCTAGGTAGGTTCCTACACAGCAGTGATCCTCCCAGGGCAGCTGAGCTCCTGGCATCTGACTCTGCCACACTCTTCAGCCTAGAAGACCATGGCCCCAGACAGACTCAAGTGTGTCAGCCAGTCTTCTCCTGCTACTTCTACTCTCCCCTCTTTCCATTCCTCCTGGCCCCAAGCTTCCAAGATAAGGCTACAGGAATTACCTTCTGAGGCTACTGAGTTAAACAACCTGGTCAGGCAACAAGATCTATACAGACTGCATTTCATCTCAGCAGCTAAGCTGTGCTACATGAAACCCACCACTCACTGCATCTGAAAGCATCCTATAAACACAGCTGTACTAGACTCAGTCAGTTGCTTACCTCAAGTCACATGAGGCTTGTGAAAATGCCCTTTTCTGGGCTGGAGAAATGGCTCAGTGGTTAAGAGCACTGACTGCTCTTCCAGAGGTCCTGAGTTCAATTCCCAGCAACTACCACATGGTGGCTCACAACCATCTGCAATAGGATCAGATGCCCTCTTCTGGTGTGCATGAAGAGAGCTATAGTGTACTCACATAAATAAAATAAATAAAGTCTTAAAAAAAAAATGCCCTTTTCTTCCCAGCACTTGGGAATGCAAAAGACAGAAAGACTGTCATAGTTTAAGGCCAGCCTGGATTTCACAATGAACACCAGGCCACCTGGGCTGCAGAATAAAAACAAAACCAAAAACAAAACTGAAGCTGGGTGTGGTGGTGCAGGCCTCCAGCCTGGCATTGAAAAGGCCGTGCTGTACTCTACCCAGGGCTACATGTATTTGAAGACCCTGTCTCAGAAAGAAAAAACAAACAATCAAATAAACAAACAAACAAAAAAACCCACACAAACAAAAAGCCCCTGTAACCAAACAACAAGCAGCAGTGAAAGCCTCCTTCCCCGGCTGTGGAAACAGTTATGCATCAGGAAAGAGGTAAGGTGACACTCCCTGAGCTCCCATCAGCAGGAGAAGAGCTGACTTCCTACCCACACAGCTCTTGTCAGCTGAGCTTATCTCTCATTCTCTTGTGTTTGATGCTTAACAGCATCCCATGCTTCTCCTTCCTCAAAGCACACTCCTTCACACTCTTGCCTTGGCTTCAAAACAGTCACTGGCTTTTATGTAATGGGTTACAAGACAAAAGCCGAACGATGAAAAACAGAGCTACTCACTCGGCTGCTTCTCCAACACTTCCTGAAACTTTTTCCTCTCATATTCGACTGACTGTTGCATGAGGTGTGGCCTAATGCTACTGACAGCAAAGTTGGCCATGTCCACTTTCATTAGGTCCAACACAGAAAATATTGCCCTGAAAAAAAAAAGAGAGAAAAAAAAATGTAGAAGCAGGCAGTCATGATGTAAGCATAGTTTAAAGGAAAAGAGATATGTGTTTCATCTTAGAAGGGGCAGCAAAAGAAATCTGGGAAATCATGAGAAAAATGGATTAAGAAAATTAATTTGGGGAACTGGAGAGATGGCTCAGTGGTTAAAAGCACTTCCTGCTCTTTCAGAGTACCTGTGCTGGCTAGTCTTATGTCAACTTGACACAAGTTAGAGTCACCAGAGAGGAGGGAGCCTCGGTTGAGAAAATGCCTCCATGAGACTGGGCAGTGGGCAGCCTGTAGGGCACGTCCTTAATTAGTGATTGATGCAAGGGCCCAGACCACCATGGACAGTGCCATCCCTGGGCTGATGATGGTCTTGGGTTCTATACGAAAGTAGGCTTTAAAATAAAAATAAAAAGCAGGCTAAGCAAACCAACTTCTCCAGAGCCTCTACATCAGCTCCTGCTTCCAGGCCCTGGCCCTCACTGCTTTTCATGATGAACTGTTCTATGGAACTGTGAGTAAAATAACCCTTTCCTCCTCAAGTTGCTTTTGGTCATAGTGTCTCACCACAGCAATAGGAACCCTAAGACAAATTGGTGCTAGGATCATGGAGTATCCCTGTGACAGACCTGACCATATTTCGGGAGGACTGTGGAAGGACTCTGGAACTTTGGGCTAGAAAAGCCATTGAGTGTTCGAAGCTCAGTGAGCTGTTCTGTGGGAGCTTGGAAGCTGTTGAGAGCAATGCAGACAACAGAGGCCTGGCCTGTGACATTCCAGAGGGAAGTTGGAGAGTTAATTAAACTATCAAGGCTGTTTGCTATTTTGAGTTGACAATCTGTGGTTCTGGTTAGCCAGGGGTGAAGAATCAGCTGTGATTAACAAGAGACCAGATACACTGAAGTACAACCTTTGCATTACTGGGACAATTGATGCTGGCTAGCTGGAGCTAAGAAATTTGTGGTGATTAAGAAACAAACATCACTAAGGTGAAATCTTTGGGGAAATGTTTCAACAGGGTCAGTAACATAGAAGCTGTGTTCCCCAGGTGACTAATATTGTCCCTAATACTAGCAGATGAATTTGGTACTGTGTAAGAGTCACCAGGTTGAACTTGTTTCAAGGCATGAAGGGATTAAGGAAAGCAACTGAGGCTTGGCACTAGGAGAGGCCATTGGTGAAGGTGGAGCCAGAACAGCAGTAGAAGCCACAGGATTGAAGGAGACATAAGGAAAGTTGAGGTTCTGCATCATGATGAGAGCCCAAGAGAGGCTATTGGTCAAAGTCCATCCCAGCTGCAGAGGACCCCAGCATTTTGGAGATGCTAATATCATGGAACAACCGCCAAGAACAGCCATGGTAGAGTGGAGCCAGCCAGAACCTCAAAGACAAGCTCTGTGTATGCATAGGGCAGATGGTCCAGGCCCTTTGGAGGAGCCCAAAATATTAGGAGGCCCAAAATATCAGAAGCAAATCCCAGACACTAGACATTGAGAGATCTACACAGTTGCAGTTTGGTTTTGCTTTGATCTGTTTGTGACTATGCCCTGGCTCTTCCCTCTTGAAGTAAAGTATTTAATTTAATTATGATTTTTATAACATACAACAGTTGAGAGACTGAGTCTTTGAAAGAGATTTGGGGATTTTAGAGACTGAGTATTTTAAAGAGACTGAAGCATCCCATGCACATACTTAGATAGACAGACAGACAGACAGACACACACACATACAACTAAAAACAAAAATCTTTTCTAAAAAATACAACAAACTCTTAACTAATAGCTTGAAAGACTGCAAAATTTTAAGGTGTTTTTTTAAACATCCTAATCTTGGGGCTGGAGAGATGGCTCAGCTGTTAAGAGCACTGACTGCTCTTTCAGAGGTCCTGAGTTCAATTCCCAGCAACCACATGGTGGCTCACAACCATCTGTAATAGGATCTGGTGCCCTGTTCTGGTGTGTCTGAAGACAGCTACAGTGTATTCATATAAGTGAAATAAATAAATTTAAAAAAAAAAACAAAAAACAAACAAACAAACAAAAAAAATCCTAATCTTGACACTGCCTTTCCAGCCTAGAACTTGTTCCTTGGTTCTAAGGTCAGCCCTCCTGGCAGCCTGAGGAAGGACAGAGATCTCGACCTGAGCTGAAGCTCCTTCATCTTCATGCTTACATAGGTTAATTCATTTTCTAAGCAAACAATGAGGGGGCTCATACATATAATCCCAGCACTATGAAGGCAGAGGCAGGAGGATCTTTATAAGTTCAAAACCAACCTGGTTTACAAGTGGCATTCCAGAACAGCCAGAGGTACAGAGAGAGACACTGTCCCAAACAAAATAAAACAAAACTTAACTTTTCTCCTTTCTTCCTTCCGCTTATCTCAGTTTCTGTTTTAAGAATTATTTTATGCTCTAGTTCAGAGGAATAATTACTAGCTGATACTCTGTCCCCAAAGGACAAACCCCTGACCTGCTTCTGAGATTGCCTTCCATCCTGTCTGGCCTACACCATGACTATGGACTACTAAGTGCACACCTGCAGGAGGCAGTTAAGAACCTGAGGTTCAGGTGTAGATATGGCCCTGCACAAAAGCAGGGCTAGGATCAAATGTGCTCCCAGGTCATGGCCCTTCAGAACCACAGCCTTCACACAGGTTCATGGGAGCCTGTCCCCCACTATTCTGTCCAGCTAACAGCTCCTGAGAGGTATGCCGTCTCTACTGCAAACACTCCCATCAGTTTTCTGAGACTACCCACAGGGAAGCAGAGGCATCGGAAACTACCCATGGGCAGCTGATGATTTAGAGTAACCCCAAACATGCTCACGGGGTGTTTTCAAAAGCCCAGATCTGTGGGGCAGTGGGCTGTGAGAAGCAGCTGGGTGCTTGGTTGAGCATGAGCTTGGAACCCTGGATCCTTATTGGACGGCAGGAGTTCGGCTATGCTCCCGGGGCCCTGGTTCTTTTTATTTAGCTTCAGCCCTCCACAGCCTCTCCCACAGAGAGATCTATGGCCATCAGTCAGGAGGAACAGGCCTCAGGCCCAAGAGAGATTTACATACTAATGAGGTACCTGAAGGCCAGAGGGTGGAGCCAACTAAGCATTCTTCCCCAGCCCCTCCCCTTCTCTCCCTCTCTATTTAACTCAGGTCTGCCCTGGGGTTCAGGGGAGTGCACAACCAGACTCAACCATCATCTGTCATGCCAATAAACCTGTTTTGGAAACCCAAGAACTTTCTTGTGTCATTGGGGCCACACCTTGAGGAACCGTGAACTAACTTCCCAGTGGAGGAACTCTCAGCGTTCCCAGCCACTGTACCCACACAGATCTCTTATAAAAGTCAACAGACTGAACAACCTAAATCATCACATCCACAAGCAGCTGGAACTAAGAAGCACTTCTATCTCTCTTGTTTGTTTTACTTATTCATTCAATTCAGCCATACTTAAATGATTATTTTATGTGCAATGGTATTTTGCCTACATGTATGTCTGTGTGAGGGTGTCAGATCCCCTGAACTGAAGTTACAGATAGTTGTGAACTGCCATGTGGTTGCTGGGAATTGAACCTGGGTCCTCTGACAGAGCAGCCAACACTCCTAACCACCAAACCACGTCTCCAGCCCTCATTCATTTTTTAAGACAGTATCTCACTATGTGCCCCAAACAAGGATTTGAACTCTTAGTGCTACAAAAACAGTGGTAGTTAGTGACAAGATTTCTACATTTCTGTGTTTCAGATGTTTGTTTTAGAAACACTTTTAAAATGACTGAGTTCCTAGGCTTCAGGAAATGTAAATCTGCAATAGGTTTTCAACTAGAAGTACTGTGATAGACACATTCCATACCTGAAAAGAGGCACTATTTCCTGAATGTCCTTTAGTTTTTTAACCTCCTCATCTCGAGCAGGTGCACACAATATCCCCATCATGCCAATAATGAATTCTGCCAGCTTGGAAATGTCTAGGGCCCCATTTTCTGCTTCTTGTTTTATCAGCTCCAGATCCAAGACTTCTGTTATCTGGTTTCTTAGTCTAGTGTGACCAGGCAGCAAGAAAGATAACAGAGTCTGCAAGAGAGCATAGCTAAGTTTAATCAGATTCTCAGTCAGGAATCATTTTAATTATACATGAAGGATTTATTACTCTTCAAAAGGAGAGGATCACCAACTGCTATTATAATGCCCATATTTCATCCTCTTATTTAACAAATCTACAAACATGCACATGAATCATTTAAAATAGCTATTTAAGCTTTGTTCATATTCTAGCAATCTCCTGGATGCAAGAAGAAACTGGGAGTTTGCTGGTTGGTCTGTTTGTTCTTTGGGGCAGGGTCTTGCTGTGCTGCCCCATCTGTCTACGAGCTATCCAGCTTCCCAAGTGCTAGGATCCTGGTCTGTACTACCATGTTTGTCTAAAACTGATCAATGATAAGCAAAGGAAAGGTCAGTTGCTCTGGAAGCCTGTGAGCCAACCACTGACTCTAAGTTTCCCAGGTAACGATTCTTCAGTGTAAGGGTTAAAGTCACTGCAGAAAAGTCCTTGCATCTCCAGCCTTTTCTATCCCAAGGCGTAATTACTTTTTGGTAAATATAAGTTCAATGTTGCTTACTAAAAATTTATAAATACTCTATTTCATGATGCAAGTTTTGTAGTCTCTAAGCAATCCGAACGTTTTCTTTGTTGTACAAAAGTAGAACATCTGGGTTATCATGGCTTGGTTGAAAAAAAAGACTTTAAAGGGCAGCGGAGGCTGAGTCAAGTACTCAATCCAAATTCCTTCAAACAATTCACCTTTGGGGCACTCCATTTCTTTAGTTTTCTATAACTGTGCAACTGTTATCATATTCATAGTAACAATGAATATTCCCTAAGCACCATTAATTCTTAGTCTTACCTCTTTGATCTCTCCTACAAGTTTGATGGCATGGTCGTATGTTGGGGGGTCTTCACTGAGCTGGACACTCAAACAATCCCAGAATGCTTTATGTACAATCTCCTTTACTCTCTTCTCCAAGCTAAAGACAAAAGGAAAAGTTAAAAAACAAATATTATATATGCCTGTGCTTAAAATCACTTTCAAAATCATAAATTCTATGGCTGTAAAGTAATGAATCTTTAAAACCATAGGAACCAAGGAAATGTGTACCAGACATAAGTTGACGACACACTATTTACTCTTCCTCTTAAGAAGAGTGGCTTTCACCTCAGTAGCCCACATGAATCCAGTGATTAGCACACCACAATGCCATGAAGAAAAGGCTGGAGTACAGGAGCGATGTCTCAGCAGCAGATGTGGATTTACTTCTCAGCACCCACATGGTGGCTCACAACTATCCATAACTCCAGGTCCAGGAGACCCAACACTGTCTTCTGACCCCATGGACACCAGGCATGCACATAAGTACATGCAGGGAAAACACTCATACACAAACTCTAAATTTCTGAAAGACTATTCAGAGTTGGTAATTTTCATTTCTCTGACTTCAGCAAATTCCTATGATACAGATATGTGAACAGGTGCCTACAGAGCAATGGATCTCTGTAGAAATGGAGTTACAGATGACTGTACACTGCCCAGCATAGGTGCCTGGAACTGTACTCAAACCCCCTTGCAATAGCAGTTAGTATCCTTAACGACTGAGCCTTCATCTTTTATTGTTATCTTGTTTTGTTTTTTGACATAGGGGCTCATTGTAACCTTGTCTGGCTTCTAACTTACCACAGAGTTGAGGATGACCTTGAACTGATCCTCCTGCCTCTACTTCCCAAGTGTTGGGATTATGGACATGTGCCACCTCACCTGGCTTCCCTGGCTTCACAAAGGATGGGAATTAGATGACACAGTTAACGGAAGTGAAACAGTGCACTGACAACATTGAAAAAAGAAAGTAGCTACTACGTCCTAATAGGGAAAAGATGGCATCAAAGACCCCAGAGCCTTTACTTGTATCCTGAGTACACATGGCTTTCAGACCCATGTTCACAACAGTCACTCCAGACCAAGAAATATTTTTAGCACTGATGTACAAAAGAAAGAATGTACTTAACCACACTGGCACTGAGTGAACAGCCGTTCCCAGAACTGGGAACTGCTCTAGTACACAAGTCCACACACGCACCTGCCTTCGGCTAATTCAACAGCGTTAATCCGGAAGTCTCCATTGACTACAATTTCATGGGCTAGAGCCATGTTGGTGACTCCTTTCGCTGTTTCTAGAAGTTCCTCTACAGTGACAAGCCGAGGAGGACCAGCTGTAACAGAAAGCAGTGTAAGAAGTCTGTTAGGTTACGGCCAGTGATGGCCGCTGCAGGGAGAAGTCTACCCCAGCATTTCAAACAATGGACCTCTTAGTTCCCTTTCACCTAGTATCCTAAAAGTAATATGCATTTATATAACACATAAAACATGATTCCCACTAAGATTGCTCAATGGAAAATAAGTACAAAGTTAGCTTAATGACACATGCCTTTAATCCCAATACTCAGGAGGCAGGGGCAAGTAAATCTCTGAGTTCAACGCCAGAGCTAGTTGCAGGACAGCCAAGGCTACACAGAGAAATCCTCTCAGAAACAAACAAAGAAGTAGTAGCAGGAGGACAAAGGAGAGGAGGAGGAAGAAGAGGAAAAAGAAGAGGAGGAGGAGGAAGAAGAGGAGGAAGAAGAGGAGGAAGAAGAGGAGGAAGAAGAGGAGGAAGAGGAGGAGGAAGAGTCGTCATCACTGATTTACAATTCCAGAACTAGGAAAGTAGAGGCAGTAGAATCAGAAGTTCAAGGCCAGCCTGGGTTTTATATATAAGGTCTCACCTTAAAAACCAGGTAACAGGCGGCTGGAGGAATGGCTCAGTGGTTAAGAACATGGACTGCCCTTCCAAAGGTCCTGAGTTCAATTCCCAGTAACCACATGGTGGCTCACAACCATCTATAATGGTCTCTTATGCCCTCTTCTGGTGTGTCTGAAGAGAATGACTATGTACTCACATACATTAAATAAATAAATCTTTAAAAAAAAAACAGGTAATGGGGTGGGGGTGTGAGCAGTGTTTGGAATGTAAATAAATTAATTAAAAAAAAAACAACAGATAAGCAATGCCACTGCTTTGTCCAGGATTTAGCAGATTAAAAGTTTCTAGGTGAGAAAAAAGTTTTTACATTTCCTTCTAACTGTATTAGTTTCCTTTGCTCCCCATTGCCACTGAAAGGGAACAAAACCTAAGAGTGGCCCACATCTCGTCTAAAAAAGAAATCATTTGTAGTTGTAAAAGTATTCATTCTCAAAAATTCTCAGCATTTCCAGAAAATAATAATACAAAAGAAAAATAAAATTAATGTCATGCATATTGGTAAGATATAACAAATATCTAAAATAAAAAGGCCTATATAATATTTTTTCAATTTTTGATATAATAGAGATGTCAATATATTGACTAAATATATTCTAACCAAAATCCCAGCAGACTTTTTTGAAATTTCCCAATTGATTCTAAAATTTATATGGAAGTGCAAAAGACCCAGTGAGCCAAGAATACTCCACAAAGGCAGCTGGAAGATTTCTGCTGCTTTCAAGACTTTCTGTCAAGCTAATTATCAAGACTATGAGGTTTTACATATATACCTTACATATACGTAAGACATATAGAGTGACAAAGAATTCAGAAATAAACTCAAATACATACACACGTAGAGTGAGTGACACACTCATGTGTCTATGTATGTAGTCAGTGGGCAAGCATAGTATTTTTAATATTTCTTTTCTGGTTTTCTGAGACAAGGTTTCTCTGTTTAGCTTTAGTTGTCCTGAAACTTGCTTTGTAGACCAGGCTATCCTTGAACTCACAGAGATCTGCCTGTCTCTATCTCCCAAGTGCTAGGATTAAAGGCATGTACCACCACTACTCAGTTTAACTTTTTTTTTTTTTTTTTTTTTTTTTTTTTTGGTTTTTCGAGACAGGGTTTCTCTGTATAGCCTTGGCTGTCCTGGAACTTACTCAGTAGACCAGGCTGGCCTCGAACTCAGAAATCCGCCTGTCTCTGCCTCCCAAGTGCTGGGATTAAAGGCCACCACTGCCCGGCTTCAGTTTAGCATTTCTAAAACAATTAAATTTCTAAAACAATTAAATACTCACTTGCATATACAGAAGAATAATAGCCAGATGGTGGTGGCCCAGGCCTTTAATCCCAGCACTCAGGTGGCAGAGGCAGGCAGATCTCTGAGATCAAAGGCCAGACTGGTTTACAGAATGAGTTCCAGGACAAGTAGGAGCACACAGAGAAACCCTCTCTCAAAAACAACCAAACATAAAGAATGACACTCAGCTGGTGTGATGGTTCATGACTTTAATCTCGGAACTTGGGAGATAGAGGCTGGCAAATCTCTGTAGATTCAAGGCCAGCCAGGTCTACAGAGTGAGTTGCAGGTTATACAGAGAAACCCTGTTTTGAAGAGAGAGAGAAGGGGGGGGAGAGAATTTGCACGCTGATAAGACAGATATGCTTATTAAAATGTTTTATGTAAGTAATTAACTCTTGGCTGAATAGTTGACACTGACGTACATATGGCTTTAATGTTTTTCAAAGTTGAGCAACATTGTGATTTTGTAATTGCCTATACCGAGAAAACTGATACACATATATATATGACAGAAACACATTTAGAGTCCTTTAAGAAATTGCTAGAAATTTTATCCTAATCCCAATCTAAATTTCAATTACTTTTTAGTGAAACTCAAACATCAACTGTTTTGAGACAGGGTTTCTCTGTGTGGCCCTGGCTGTCCTACAACTCGCTGTAGACCTAAAACTCAAGAGATCCACCTGCCTCTGCCTCCTGAGTGATGAGATTAAAGGAGTGTGCCACCACTGCTTGGTTCAAACACCAATTTAAAAAATAATTTTTAAAAGAACTATGTGTGTCTAGGTATATCTATATGCATTTGAGTGCTGGTATCCAAAGTGGAGAAACAACATTGGATTTCCTGGAGTTGGAGTTACAAGCAGTTGTCAGCCGCCCAACATAAGAGCTAGAAGTGAAACCTGGGTCTTTTTTTAGCAGCTTCTGGCTCCTTGAAAACTTGAGAAAAATACTCTTGCCTTAGACATGACCACATGTATTTTTAAATAATATAACCTAACACTAGCTCCACATCAATTTAAAGCCATGCCAATATTGACAGAATGATAAAAAGCACAAATCCCTAGTCCATCCTTCCCAAAATAACTGAAAACATAAACTAAAAATCCTCATTAGAAACTGCAATAAAGCCAGGCAGTGGTGGCGCACGCCTTTAATCCCAGCACTTGGGAGGCAGAGGCAGGCAGATTTCTGTAGATTCAAGGCCAGCCTGATCTACAGAGTGAGTTCCAGGACAGCCAGGGCTACACAGAGAAACCCTGTCTCGAAAAACCAAAAAGAAAAAAAAGAAAAAGAAACTGCAGTAAAATAAAAACCATGTTAGCATTATCTGTTAGTTTTCTACTTCTGCCAGGAATACTGGAGATAAATCAACTCAAGAGGAAAAGTTGTTAGGTGTGGCAGCTTACACCACTCATCACAGCGCTCAGAGGCTAAGGCAGTTAGACTACTGAGTTTGCAGCAAACCAGTAAAGGCCAGCCTAGTCTACGGAGTGAGAACTTGACTCAAATAATGATAATAATAATAATAATAATAATAATACTAATACCACACACACATATACATACAAGCTGGGAGCTGGGCATGGTAGTACAGGGCTGTTGTAACCAAGTACTTTGAAAATGGAGACATGATGAAAGTTCAAGTTCAAGGTTATTCTTAGGTACAGAGAGAATTTGAAGCCAGCCTGGGCTACATGAGGCTGGGTCTCAAAAACCATCTGGAGTGAGAAGCTGGCTTACAGGTTTGGAATTTCTAGCCCCTGATCTATTGGACCCATCCTTTTGGGTCTGTGGTTAGCTGCACATAATGACAGGGTCCACATAACTGGAAAAGCTGCTCGGTTCAGCCAAGAGAGAAAACGAGAGTAAAGAAGTAGGTGGGGAATCTCTATTCCCTCAAAGAGCGGTTTCCAATGCCCCTCCCCCTCACAGTGCCGAGGCTGGACCCCAGCTGTTAACACACAGACCTATGGAGGACACTTCAGACTCAAACAAGAGCATCCACACCACAACACTCAGTCCCTGTCAGGAGCCATCTAGGAAAGGCTAAAGGCATGCAAGTAAGTTCTCTGGAGGTGGCCCATCGTTATGCATGGCTGCAATGGGTAAACACTGAATTGCAGGGTCTTCATAGAGCTCATCTCAGGATTGATTCCTGCTACTGATATGCCTTTCCTATCATTATTACCATCTCCCTAACTACACACATTGGAGACAGTAAATCATAGATGCACACCAATCAGACAATATTACTACAGCAAGCTTCCCTGAGAACTATTTGTGCCAGCTTATCAGTCTATGTGACCATAAAATAAGGGGCCCATTTGTATATATATGCTATAAGAACACTGTGACAGAGAAATTATTTAGGAATGGCTTTGATATTTTAGAAACACACCTCAAAACCTCAAAATATTCCCAATCTGCAGAAGTGTTCATTTGCAATTTGATAACATCAATACTGACATTCTTAGACTGTGACACTCCCTTCTAGAGACCTGCATTTTTGGATTCACTTCAAAAAGTTTACTTGTTCTTAGTAAAAGACATAAGCCAGAGCCTGCCACCTTTCTTCCACTCTCACTCAGCAAACTGAATCCCCTCTGTCTGTGGGAACCAAGGCCTGGGGAAATGGATTTAAGGTGTGGCAAACTCACTCATTTTTCTCTTAACCTCCAAAGCATAGTCCTGGCTCAAAGGAGTCTCAGACTTTTCATTGTTGAAGATAGTTTCCCTCTACCCTCCTGTTTCTCAGACTACTTCAGACAAAGTGGAATGCCTCTGAGGCTGGAGGGCCTCACTGTTCTAAAATTTTAACTTCTCATGCAATTGTAAACCTACCAGCAGCTAGGCTGCCAGTTGGGAAACTGCTGCTATTGTCAATTCTAAGCACTGGCAATCTTGCCTGACTAGGAGAACTTAGTTCAGAGCCACAGGCACAAGGAAGCCATTTGAAAGCAACAATGGTAGCGCTTTTAATCAAAGTCAGATTTGCTTACAGTGAGGTCTTCCCACTCTTTGGGCACTAGGTGAGTCCGACGTCACTTTTTTCTGTAAGGTTTCATCAGAGCACCCCAGAGCACCTTCCCGGCCTTGCTCAGAGGCAGCCGACTTTGACTCTCCTGCTTCGCCTACATGGGACTTGTCAAGGTTTTCAGACATCCTCAGTTAAGTCTGTTTACTTTCCTAGGAAAGAAAGACAATGAGCCAAACACGTTCATCCACTGTCACTAACTTAGCAAATATTTAGCTGCAGTTTTAGTTGTTTTCTCAACAGGCTTGCTACGGTTTTATTCATTTATACTCTTCCTCAGTGATTAAACAAACTTAGCCAACCACATCTGTAAGTCATGAGCATAGCTGGAATAATGTGTCCCGCTCCTGAGTACATGTCACAAGTTGGGGGTGGGGTACTTAAACCGAAAAAGGACTTAAACCACCTACTTCTGCTTTAATATAAAGGAGTGGTGATTCAATCTTAAATCTTTATTTAAAGACAGTATTCTACAACATAGCCCCTACTGTCCTTGAGTTCTCTATGCTCTGGCCTTGAACTCACAATTGTCCTGCCTCCAATTCATAAATGTTAGACCTACATAAATGTTCCACCACATCCATCTTTACTTTTGTGGCCAAGAGCTTATAGGAAACTTACTGGAAAGCTGGGCCTAGTCATACTCTCTTGTAATCCCAGCACCTGGCAGGTGAAGGGAGGAACAGCCTCAAGGCTGGGTCACAAATTAAAAACAAACAAAAAAAAAAATCAACATTTTGGAAGCCATGCTTCTAACCACCTTCCAATGCTGTACGGAGATTGATGAATTCCTAGTCCTGCCGTGTGGATAAAAATAACTGGGAATGGAGATTGGGGGATGACTCAGTAGACAAAGTCCTTGCTATATAAAAGTATGAGGATCCGAGTTCAGATCCTAATACCCACTGAGAATCCAGGTGCCGCATCACGCCTGTAAGATGCTCAAAGCCAGTCTCTGGCTTCCATGCCTATGCATGGTGAGCACAGACACAACCCTTCCCCTGGATTTAACAAAAAATAAATAAATAATAATAATGGAGAGGCAGGCAGATCTCTGAGGTTGAGGTGAGTCTGGTCTACATCGTGAGTTCTAGAACAACCAAAAATAATCAATAGCTGGGGATAAGAAACAGTACTGCCTAGACTATAAAGTGTTTAAGAGAAACATGTGAGGCTTGCATTTTTAAGTAGCTGCTAATCAACATGAAAAGAACACCAGTAGAGTAGGAAGCTGCACTCACAACGACATAACCAGGTTTTCATTTCATTAGTTGCTGATAAGAACTTGAATACTATCTGACACTCTAAGTCTGGGCCAGTTAACAAAGGCATTTGCCTAAAGATTTTTTTCTTATTGTAATTTATCTCATGGGCCTGGCCCTTTAAAGGATCAAAACTTGCTAGCCAAGTGGCCCTTTAAGAAGTCTTAGCTGCTAGAACTGCTTGACCTTATGACCTTCAGTGTTGGTTGCCTCTTGAATTTCTGGGACCAGGATGAGATATAAAAAAAGCCAGCTGAGGCCGAGAAAGTGGGTTAGGCTGGCAGAGTAGAGATGGCACAACTCATGTGTGCCTGGTGTGGAGTTGGTCAGAAGAGGGCACCGGATCCCCTAAAACTACATTCACAGATGGCAACCCATGAGTGCTGAGAATCAAACCTTCAACCTCTGTTCAATTTATGTCTAAGAGGGTTTTTTTTTTTTGCTTTTTAAATTGGACAGAAAAGGTGAAATGTAGGAGTAGTTCTGATGCTTTGATCTGGAATCTGCACACGAATGCTGAAGGTCCTATTCCCCAATTGGTTCTTGATTGATCAATAAAGATGCCAGCGGCCAATGGCTGGGTGAAGTGGGGGGGATACTTCCAGATTCCCACAGGCAGGCTAGGAGACACAAGAGAGAAAGCTACCAACCATGTGAGATCTCGAGTGGAATGGCCATTGGCAGTTTCCCTGACTGGGCCTGGAGGTAGCAGGTAGGAAATCAGAAATGCAACTAATCTGAGGGTAGATTTAGGGTGCTGAGCAAGGAGAACGTAACCAGGCAATTAAGGGCAGATTTAGATGTGTTGAGCTATGAGTAAAGATAAGGGCATGTTAGTTGTAGGAGGCTTAGAAGTGCCTAACCACTGAGCTAAAAAGCATATTAAAAGTAAGCTTTTGTGTGTGTGTGTGAGACTGTCTTTCATCCGTGGATCCAAGGGAACCAGAGCAGTGGCTTTTAGTGAGGTCCACCTGGAGCTTAAAGCAGGGCAGTAGAAACTATAAACTACAGCAGTCAGTACTCTAATTGCTGAACCAGTTCTCCAGCCTGGTATTTATTTTATGAGTATTTATATACCTGCACATATGTAGACTGTGTGTACAGTGCCCTCAAAGGCCAGAAGAGGGCATCAGATACCCTAGAACTGGCCTTATCAGGTTATCAGGTAGTTGTGAGGATGCTGGGAACCATACCTGGGTCCTCTGCAACAACAGCCAGTGCTTTTTGACTGTTGAGCCTTATCTTCAGCCCCATAAAAGAAATCTTTTAATTACATTAAAAATTTTAAGTCCTGCCCACCCTTCTGTTTTTAGGATGTTTCCAGTTAAGATGATGCTTCAGCATTTACAACACTGATAACACTTTTTTTTTTTTTTTTTTTTTTTTTTTTTCGAGACAGGGTTTCTCTGTGTAGTCCTGGCTGTCCTGGAACTCACTCTGTAGACCAGGCTGGCCTCGAACTCAGAAATCCGCCTGCCTCTGCCTCCCAAGTGCTGGGACTAAAGGCTTGCGCCACCACTGCCCGGCATAAAATAACACTTTGAGGATCACAAACTATTGTCAAAAACGCTAATTCAGCTCATTACACACTTGGATGGTAGTCAAAGAATCTAAAGAAACGTACTATGTTTTAAAGAGATTTGGCCCACTTCTATGTTGGGAGCTGACTTTAAGCAGAAAGCAGCTAGATCAACTTTGCAGCCATCTGGAACCATATACCCTGATGAAAGACTTGGTTTTCAAAAGCCTATAACAGCTGAAGCACACTCTGATAAATATATTGTTTATCCCACATAGCTTGTTTTGCTGTTTAGTAACCCCAGCTGTATAGTGTACGTGGTAAAATGTTTTCACCTGTGTTCTCCTATTTGTGCTTATAAATACCCAGGATTTCCTTGTAAGGTGTGGTGTAGTAGTGGAGTAGGGTGGTATAGTGTGTGGTGTAGTGGTGGTGTAGAGTAGGAATTGTGTGTGTTGAAGACAGTAAAGGAGACTTGACTACAGATCCTCTGGGTTGTTTTCCATTCTTTGCGTTTCTCTCCCTTCTTCCCCCCACTCTCTCTCTTGCTAGAACCCGACCTGTGGACAGAGCGGGCTGCAACACTTCTACACATTGAAGGGAGAAGAATCACTTGGTATAGTTACCTAAAGTCATAAGAGACCTCAATTAAAAAACAGAATAAAGTTACTGGAATTGAAATTTGCAGGCCTGTTGTAATGGTCAGTCTCAATTATCAACTTGGTGATTATGTAACTTGAACTGTCTAGCTCAGGCTGGCTCAGCTCATGGGTATGCTGGTGAGTGATTTTCTTGATTATGTTCATTGAAGTGGGAAGCCTCTCCCCACACTTGGGCAGCACCGTTTCCTGAGCTGGGTTCTGGTCTAACAAAAGTCCTTCAGAAAGGACCTGTGCACCAGCATCTGTTGCTGTTTCGTGACCATGAATGTAACATGGCCTGCTGCCTCATGCTCCTGCTGGACTATGGGCAAACATAACCCCTCACATGATGCTTAAGTGTCTTTTGTCTTTTTTTTTTTTTTTTTTTTTTTTTGGTTTTTCTCTGTGTAGCCCTGGCTGTCCTGGAACTCACTCTGTAGACCAGGCTGGCCTCGAACTCAGAAATCCACCTGCCTCTACCTCCCAAGTGCTGGGATTAAGGGAGTAACCATCATGCCCAGCTGCAGTTTACCTTCCTAATCCAGGCCCCTACCACAACTCGTTTTGGGGAAACAGGTTCCCTCTATGTACTTTCTAGCTAGCCTAGGACTCACGATATGGCCCTGAACTCATAGAGATCTGCCTGCCCTAGCCTCCTGGGGCTTTCATCCCAGAAAGCCATGTGCCACCACACCAGGCCCAACTTTTCCTTCCAAAACCCATTTCTTCATTGTCCTAAATCCTACTAGAGTTTGGAAGTGCACCAGATCCAACGTTCAACATTACCTACAGATTCTATAAGAAACAAAACATCTAATTTTATCCTCTTCACACACCAGGGAGCTGCCCAGAGGAAGTCATTCACTGGATACAGAAAGGAGGAAAGGCAAGACCAGAGCCCTTTATGCGCAACAGACTCCCCCCCCCCCCCCCCCCCAAGATTCTGTTCAGGTTCTGTTTCCTCCAAGGGCACTTTCTTCAGCCTTATGAATGTTTACACTTTTCTCCAAAGTCCTGCAGGGATGACTGTGAGACAGCTGGCATCTATCGTTGCCTTTAATTCCACTCAAAATATGATTATTTCAATAAGGATAGAAAGCTAAACACAATCTAATCAGAGACAGACAGACATGCTTGCATGGAGCCACATGAAACCCAAAGTAGCATGACGCTGCTATTCTGAATAGGAGGAAGCCGAGAAAACTTTCCCAGAAAAGAGAACATGTGACCTGTCTTTGAAAGGAGTAAAATTTCAACAAGTTATAAAGTGGGGGTGGGGGGTGTTTTCATTCCTCCGGCAGAAGCCAAAGCACCTGAAATGGAAAAGTGGCAGTAAGCAACAAGGGAAAGAAGAATTTGGTGTCTGGTAGGGAAAGTGCTAATTTGTACTTTAAAAACAAAATGAAAAGCTTTGTCTAGATTTTGAACTTCTTAAGAGCCAAGACCAATCATATTCTCCATAAATGCTCTATTATAACCACACTAGCCCCAAGCCCGGCATACAGATACCCATTTGTTGATAAGACATAAATCCCTGTGTCATCTGTGTGATGTCACTGTGTTAGGAGGGGTTGTTCAAGGTGTTTAGGGTAGCGCTGGACCTGTGGTTTAAAACTGACAATAACTTCAAAGTGATCCATTTTTCTTAAAATGTCCTATTCCCCGTTACTACTGAAGTCTGAGTCTGTGTCTTCACTGTGACTTCAGTTTTCTACAGTTAAGTGCCTCCTCATTTAATGCATAAGGGTACACTGCGGCCACAGGCTGGTACACTGCGGCCACAGGCTGGCACACAACAACCATTCCACACTGGCAGCTGTAAGTATAGAGTTGGAGGATGCATCCGGGGGCTATTTAATTGCTCTCATTCATTCACTCAATCATAAAACCCTACGGTACCTAACCAGGAAACCGAGGGGGAGGAGGATCCTTGCACGGGGACCCGCATCTGTCGGACCTGCACGCGGGCCCACGCTGAACACAAAAGATTCCTCCAGAAAGGGTCTTTCAGCGAAAGAAAGATCTCTGCCCCCGGCGCCAGGAACCGCGTTCAGATGTCGTTGTAAACAGCTGTTTCTGTCGGCGAGGGAGCGGCAGGGACGCGCCCAGGAGTGCGGCCTGGAGGGTGGGCCTCACCCACCCGTCTCCTCCTCGCTCCACCCGGCATCCCCCGGATCCGACCGGCCGGGAGAGGCCCAGGAACCGGGTCGCTTCCGCCCCGTGCTACCCGGGCCGGGCCGCCGGCCTCCGCCCCGCTCACCTGCCGCGGCGTCGGCGATCTCCCTGGGCCACTCCCCGCTGCGATTCCCGCGGGGTCCGCAACGCGAAAGAGCGGGAGCGACGCGCGGCGGGCTGGGCGCCTGGGCCTCGATCCCCGACGGGCCGCCTCGCTCGCCCGCCAAGCTGCGGGCCGTCCTCTCAGCCCCGCGGCGGTGGGCAGCGGCCGCGCTCAGTGCGGGGCGGGCGGGAGGCGGGTTGCGCCTGCCCAGCGTGGGGCGGCGCCATACTCTTGTACGGACAGGCGGGCAGCGCTACCGCCGTCACGAGGGGCCTCGGGGATCCGGCACTCGGAGCTAAGTGAGCTTCACCGTGTTTTCCTGTGGAAAGGTTGACCCGGGCCCGGCGGCGACCGAGGGAGCGCGGTGGCCCGCGGCTCGAAGTCGCTCACGCCGCATAGGGAGACGCCATGTTGGGGTTGGGAAAAGTGGAGGCGCGCCGCCTGGGTAGTCGGGGAAAAGCGAGGCGAAGGCGCACATTTAAAAGTGAGGTAAATGGTAAGGCGCCTTAGAAGTTACCTTCCCTGCCAGGACTTTGAAAATTGAGTAGTCCATCAACCAGGCCAACCTCACTCCCTTGCCTTCGTTTTGGATCCCCACCCCCGACACACACACACACACACAGGAACTTAGCTAAGTCTCACAGGCTCCTTTTGGACTCTGAGCCCAGGCTTGAATGGTCCCTTCGAAGTGTTTGGCTTGGTGTGATGAAAGGCGAGAGCAGCGGTTCTCTAGTGCAGCCCTTGGAGAAGTTGTGTTCCAGAAAAGATCATTTCCCCTAAATATCATGTCAAGATCTCCCTGGGTCCGTAAAGTTTGGGCCGGCATGATCATTGTTGCACCAAAAAACCCCGAACAAAACCAACAACAACAAAAAACCACCCCACCCCAAGGGACTAAAATAGCTAACTATACTAACAAAAATACTTTGTTATCTGTCTCTATCTTAAATAATAAAAGATGAGTCTTTGCTACTTTGTAGGTTCTTCTCCCGGACCCCTTCACCCTCTAACATTAGACGGGGAGAAACAAAGCACAGAGGGAAGGGATTTCTTTCCTTTTGTTTCTTCTTTGAGCACTACTACTAACAAACCCCACATATGTAAACGCTGGGTCCTACCATTTATATATGCTCTGAAAAGTTCCCAGAATTCCCAACTCACAGGATCATAGAAACTATCTGCAGCTGGCAAAACCATGCCTGTGCTGGAGCACGAGGCAAATCATTGTCAGCTGTTGCAGACGGTCCTGAGCAGCTCCCCCATCCCTATACGGGGATTAAAATGAGAGCACATTTTAATATTTGTGTTTTTAAAGAAATTAAAACTCCAAATTTCTCAAAAATGTTACTACATGACTTAACTGTTTTTAATGCTTTATTTTCATATTTATGCACTTCTTTCCTTTTTTGTGTATGTGGCAGAAAGCTGGATGCTTAGAGTCCCCATCTCAGAGCCCCCCTCCCAGTCATTTTTAGGAACAATAAATACTGTGTGACAGTAGCAGGAAGGGCGTCCGTGGGCTGTGTGGCAGTCCGAGCAGGCTGGCCTGTGCCTGCCCTCATTCTGTGCGAAAGATGATATGGATGCCTGAATCCGTGAACACTGGCCCACTCATCTCCCCTGTCTGTAGAGCAAACGATGCGTCCTCAAACGGTTTCTGCATCTGACCTCTGCTGAAGGCACCCAGGTCTCCCCTGACTTTGGCAGAGCTGCAATCACTGAACTGTGAGGCCAGAGATTCAAAGTCTTCCTCTCCTGATTTAATCTTCTGGATGTAGCCATTGATCAGCTCCAGGGCCTTCTCCTTGCTCCTGGTGATCTTTTTCTGGCGCCAGGATGAGGGCCTCCGAGATTGCCTGTGCTTCACCAGCAGGTGTGAGCAGCGCACCCTGGCAGGCTCACCCTGGCTATCCTTGGTGCTGCCGCCGCCTCTGGGCCGCTCCCACTGGCTGGCATTGGTGATATGATTGAAGTAGTATACCCGGCCTGAACTGCGACTCGTATGCTTCTTCCAACCGGGAGGCAGAGTTTCCTTGTCCGCCATCTTTCTCTCCTCAATTATATATTCTTAAACCAAAGGAGTAACCTATTTTAAAAAATGTGGGTTTATTTAAATAACTAGAACAAACGGGGACTGATGGTTTAAAACCCCATAAAAGCACATGTAATTATTACTAAAGATTTAAGCCTGGGTACAGTACTGTATAGCCCTTCAAACCATTTATCAGAAGGCACATTGTTTTTCTTCTATAACACATGCGCTTGCTGCTTTTCCAGAGGATCAGAGTTCTGTGCCTAGCACCTACATGGTGTGACTCATGACCACATGAAGTCTAGTTTTTTTGATCTCAGGGTACCAGCTTGCACCTCCACACACAAAAACATACACATAAATACACATTAAAAAAAAAATAAAACTGCCGGGCAGCGGTGGCGCACGCCTTTAATCCCAGCACTTGGGAGGCAGAGGCAGGCGGATTTCTGAGTTCGAGGCCAGCCTGGTCTACAGAGTCTACAGAGTGAGTTCCAGGATAGCCAGGGCTACACAGAGAAACTGTCTCAAAAAACCAAAAAAAAACAAAAAAAAAAAAAAACAAAAAAAAAAAAACAAAAAAACCAAACAAACAAACAAAAAAAAAAACCTGCCGGTGAGATAGCTGAGTGGGTAAAGTTGTCTGCCACTGAAGCTGATGACCTGAGTTCCACCATGACCTCAGGAACCCACATAGTGGAAAGACAAAACAGAGGCCTGAAAGTTGTCTCTTGACTTCTACCTATGGGCCTTGACACTTGAGAACATGCTCACACACACTAAATATAAATAAATGCATGAATGCACCGTCCTGGGATGCCTAGATGACTCAGCAAGCTTTTGACATGCAAGCCAGATGGTCTGAGTTGATTCCTAGAACACATGTAATGTGGGAGAACTGACTGCATACAGTTATGTTCTGATCGATCTCCACACGAGCAGTGAGTGACTGGTGTGCTCACACACAGTACAGCAGATTATAAAGAAAACAATTCTCAGATGATTCACTTTAGGAAAATATAACTAAATAAAGATATTCAACTAATTGAACATTCAATTCTATCTGAATTTAGACTAATGTGCCTAGTTTGTTTTGTGGGGATTTGTTTGTTTTGCTTTTTGAGAAGACCTCTCACTGTGTAGCTAGTTCTTGGCTGGCCTGGGACTCCCTATGCAGATCAGGCTAGCTCCAAATTCAGAGCTCCAATTGCCTCTGCCTCCCAAATTCTGGGATTAAAGGCATATGTCACCATGTTCAGCTGAAGCAGAAATTCTAAATTGTGTCGTCTAAAGTCAATATCAGTAATCCAGGCAAGAAGAATAAAAAGCTTCCCAGGGGATTCAAACACAAAAGCCAGATTGGAACAAATAGAGAACCTTAGAGGAAGCTACCTTCCTTGGATTTTAAAAGCTAAGTCTTCCTTGAAGAGGCTAGAGAAAACACAAGACCATTCCATTTTATTTGGGATGATTCATCTGGTTTTTGTTTTGTTTTAGAGACAGGGTTTCTCTATGTAGCCTTGGCTGTCCTGAAACTGGTTCTGTAGACCAGGCTGGCCTCGAACTCAGAGATCTTGACTGCCTCTACCTACTGAGTGCTGGGATCAAAGGCATTGACACCACTGCCTAGCTAGGATGATTCATCTGTAATTTTTTGGTACTTATAAAAGTTCCCTTTAAATATAAACGTTCACATATGTGCCAGTTCGATCTTTGACTGTAAAGACTGGAAAGTCAAACTAACCTTGAGATAAAGGGAGCTCAGTGCCAGGCTACAGTATGGGAGAGAAAAGTAACAGCTGTCCTGGAGGTGGATTGTTGTCACCCCCTTGGGACACACAGGATTTCTCTAACTGTTCCTTGTTTCTGGTTTCTTAGTGTTGCTCCTTTGTGCTTTAGATTTAACCAGTATATTAGTCAGGGTTCTCTAGAGTCACAGAACTTATGGATAGTCTCTATATAGTAAGGGAATTTGTTATGATGACTACTTACAATCTCTGTCCCCAACCATGGTCAGCTGTGAATGGAGGTTCAAGGATCTAGTCCCACAAGGCTAGTTGTTCCAGCTGGTCTTCTGTAGAAGTAGATTCCCACTGATGCTGGCAAGTAAAAGCAAGAGGCAAGAAATGTGAGTCTTCCTTTCTCCAATGTCCTTATATAGGTCTCCAACAGAAGGTGTGGCCCAGATTAAAGGTGTGTAACCACGCCCAGATCTGGGCCTTGCTTTGTTCCAGGCTGACCTTGAATTTAGAGCTCTCCTTGCCTTAGTCTCCTGGAATTAAAGGCATGTACTACCTTGCCAGGGCCTAAGCTTTTCATAGCCACTGTGCCTCAAGATGTCCATACCAAAATCCAGGTCAGAAACTTATGTCTTCCAGCCTCAAGATCTGGATCACAGGGGAGCTCTCCAATTCTCGACTGTAGTTCATTCCAGATATAGTCAAGTTGACAACTAGGTAGAATCACAGCTGGGTAGAATTTGGCCAGCCAAGCTGACTTTTGCATAAAACCTGTCTCCTTGTCTGCAGGAGGCTGCCTTTGGATGAAGTGCTCGACCTCAGTCTACTCTGCTGAGCAGAGGTCAAGTTTACAGTCACCTAAACACTCAACACACAGGTGAGATGGGCCCCTTAGGGTTCAGGGATGAGTGGATGAGAGCACACTGACCCAGCAAAGTTCTCCAAGATTTTCAAAGTAGCACTGGTCCTATTGCTTAAAGTTTATAATGTCTTCAGAAAATGAAAGATTTGCCATAAAACATCCTATGCCTGGGCTAATCATCTAGCTCAACGGGTAAGACACGGTTCAACGCCTGCTGCCTTGAGTTTGATTCGCAGGTTTTACAAGGTGGAAGTCTGAAGACCTACTCCAAATTGTACTGACCTTGGTACACACACAAATGTAATATATCTTTTAAAAATCTTAAGTTTGAGGTAAGCCCCCTGCTCCAACCCCAGACAAGATCTTATTGTGTAGCTCAGGCTAACCTGCAACTCACCATCTTCCCATTTCACCCTCTGAAGTACTGGAATTAGGCTCAGGCCATTATATCTGGCTTTAAACTGTGACTATTAGAATGTTTTCCATGGTCTGGTCATTCTGTTAGAACGTTCCTTCCTTAAGAAGCATGAGCAAGTGCTGGAGCCAAGGCTCAGCAGTTATGAGTACTGGCTGCTCTTCTAAAGAGGACCTGGGCTTGCTGCCCAGCTTCCACATGACAGCTCACAACTGCCTATAACTCCAGTTCCAGGGAATCTGAGCCCCTCTTCTGACCTCAGTAGGTAACACACACACACACACACACACACACACACACACACACACTGTGCACAGACATACAAAATAAAAAAGAATGAATGAGCATGGCATGGTGGTGCACATTTTTAATTTCAGTACTCAGGAGGCAGAGGGAGTTGGATCTCCGTGAGTTCCGGGCCACCCAGGGTTACACAGAGAACCCTTGGCTTAAAAAAACCAAAACCACAAAAAAGAAAAAAAGCATGAACAGTGCTAGAAGTTAGAAACTGAATGTTCCTGTCTTTTCCTGAAGGTGTTAGTTCTAGTAGACTAAGAATCATGCTTTAATTATGTGCAAAACAAAGATTGTAAACCAGATAGTATGCAGCCACTCTGCCAACTATTCGGAGTTCCTCACCAGTTTCAGTAGCCTGGTTCTGAAAACTTCCTCTCACACACTTAAGACATGATCTCCTCTCTATCACCACTTTCTGTTTTTAAAAGTCTGTTTTCATGTGCATTGGTGCTTGCCCATATGTATGTCTGTGTGAGGGTGCCAGATCCCCTAGAATTGGAGTTAGACAGTTGTGAGCTACCATGTGGGTGCTGGGAATTGAACCTGAATCTTCTGAAAGAACAGCCATGCTCTTAACCATAGTGCCATCTCTCCAGCCCTTCTTTCTTTCATCACTTTTAAAGCTGCCTGTTTCTTAATTGTGCCCCAAATCTGGCTTTCCTAAGATAATTGGTATCATATATACTATAGCTGTCAGCTTTCTGTGTGAAAACTACCTGATGTTAATTTCCTCAGAAAATAAGGGATCACTCATCGTACGCTAGCAGATCTGGACATATACTTATGCTTTTCTACCACTTTAATATTAGTTTTCTATTACACTGGTTTTGTATGTGTGTGGGTATGTGTGTGTGGTCACTTGTGCCATGGCACATATGTGGTCAGAGAAAAACTTATGGAAGGTGGTTCTCTCCTTCTACCCTGTAGGTCCTGGGAATTGAACTCAGTTCAATAAGCGTGGTGGCAGGTGTCTTAACCTACTGAGTCACAGTGTCAGTCCCCAGTTTTCCCTACCTCTTAATAAGAGACTAAACTAACCAGGGAAGTAGCTCAATTAATAGAATGCTTGCCTTGCAGGCACAAAGCCTTAGATTTCTTTCTTTTTTTTTTTTTTTTTTTTTTTTTTTTTTGGTTTTTCGAGACAGGGTTTCTTTGTCTAGTCCTGGCTGTCCTGGAACTCACTCTGTAGACCAGGCTGGCCTCGAACTCAGAAATCCACCTGCCTCTGCTTCCCAAGTGCTGGGATTAAAGGTGTGCACCACCACTGCTCCGCAAGCCTTACATTTTATTCCCAGTGTTGCTTAAACTGTGTGGTAGCACACACCAATAATCATAGCTCTTGGGAGGTAGATACAAAGGGATAAGGAGTTCAAGGTCATCCTCAATTATTTTGGGAGACAAGATTAATGTATTTCCCAAGTCAGTTGAAAGTTTGCGGGGAGCGGACAGAAGGCAGCTATCATCCTTGCAGCCATCTTGAGCCATATACCCTGACCAGAGACTTGTTTACAATAGTCTACAACAGCTGAGCACACTCTGATAACATCTTGTTTTTGATACCCAGGATTTTCCCTTGGGTGTGTGAGACTTAAAGGTGTGACTTAAAGGTGTAATTTAGAGATAAGACTTAAAGGCGTGACTTAAAGGCGTGGCTTAGAAGTGAGACACTTAGACACTTGAACCTGAGACTCAAGACTTGGAGAGACTTGGAACTGGGAAAGAGACTAGCAATTTAGAACTAGGATTAGGACTTGAGACTTGGTGCTAGGAACCAGGGACTTGGAACTAGGGACTTGGAGAGAAGAAAAGAGACTGAAGAATAAACAGGATTGAATCACACTCTGTCTGGTCTCCATTCTTCGAATTCGTCCTCACTCTCTCTTGCTAAACCCCAACCTGCAGACCGAGCAGCTTGGGGCAGTGTGGGCTCTAACAATTTAGCACCCAAGGCTTTTGGCACTGCGGGTTCCAACATTTGATAGAGCGGTCCGAGATATTTTGGCCCCGAGATATTTTGGTCCGAGATATTTGTGGGGCAGAGGAGTTCTCAACAAACGTTGTTTGGATCCTTATTTGAATAACCATGAGGAAGTTGGAGAACAAATTGGATATTAGTATTAGTTAATATTAAGGAATTATAGAACTTTTGTGACAGTGATTAGTTTTTTCTTTTCCTTTTTTTTTCCTTTTCTTTCTTTCTTTCTTTTTTTTCTTTTTTCTTTTTTTTCGTTTTTAGAGACAGGGTTTCTCTCTGTAGCCCTGGCTATCCTGGAACTCACTCTGTAGACCAGGCTGGCCTCGAACTCAGAAATCCGCCTGCCTCTGCCTCCCAAGTGCTGGAATTAAAGGCATGCGCCACCACTGCCCGGCTCAATGATTAGTTTTTTGTTGTTTTTTGAGACAGGGTCTGTTTACAGCCCTAGCTGTCCTGGAACTCTTTATGTAAACCAGACTGGGCTTGAAATCAGACATCCATCTGCCTCTGCTCCTGAGTTCTGGGATTAAAGGTATGCATCCCCAGGCCCTTCTAGGGTTAGATTTTAATGTACTTTGGACAGATGTGCTGAATGGTAGTACAGTTTGAAATGTGTTGGAATGAGAGCAAAGAATAGAAAAGGATACAGACTAAACAATGTAGCCTTTTAAAGAGATTATGATTAATACTGTTGATGTACATATGTGCAAATTCGTTATTCCAGTCTCATTTTATACACTTGAAAGCCCCCCAAATAGGCTTAAAATGTTTGGTTTTTCAAAAGCATGGGTACAGCCTTTTTTTTTTTTTTTTTTTTTTTTTTTTTTTTAACCTTTCTGTTGACTTACAGGTGATTCTGCTAGACTCCTCCCAGGGACTTGCACGATTATCTGCAGCCAGGTACAGGTGACACACTGGGTGACATATAAAAAAGAGCTGCTTGCTACCGCAGTGTGCTCCCTCCCTCCCTCCCTCCTTCCCTCCTCTGTCCCTTCTCTGCCCTCATGGCTCTGCTCCTGTCTGTCTGCCTCACTCCCCTCCCTTCCCCTGAATAAGCCTCTGAATAAGCCTCCCTTCCCCTGAATAAGGTCTGTTGCATGGTGTGACTTCTCAGGGGGTGCCTTGGAATGGGCCCACCAGTTACCCCTACTTGCCCACTGTATATATTTCATAACACTCTCTAAAATTAATTTGTGGTAATCAGAAAGACCATTATGTAACAAGTGTTAGTTTTTGCTTTACCTCTTTAATACAAAAATACATTAATACTTTAATACAAAACATGCTGGGTGTGGTGGTGCATACCCTTAATTCCAGCACTTGGCACACAGAGGCAGTAGTTCTAGGCCAGTTTGGTCTACACAACTCTGTCTAAACAAAATAAAAACAAACCCATATCCCTAATATGTAATTAGGCTTCCTGTTAAGTATTTTTATTTATTATGTTGGGGGCCGACTTTTAGCGGAAAGCGGCTATCAGCTTTGCAGCCATCTTGAGCCATATACCCTGATATGTGACTTGGATTACAATAGCCTACAACAGCTGAGCACACTCCAATAATCTTGGTTTAGATACCTTGAGATTAAAGGTGCGTGAGATTAAAGGTGTGTGACTTAAGAGTATGACTTAGAAGTATAGAGCCGGGCGGTGGTGGCGCACGCCTTTAATCCCAGCACTTGGGAGGCAGAGGCAGGTGGATTTCTGAGTTTGAGGCCAGCCTGGTCTACAGAGTGAGTTCCAGGACAGCCAGGGCTACACAGAGAAACCCTGTCTCGAAAAAAACAAACAAACAAACAAAAAAAACAAAAACAAAAAGAAGTATAGAGATCAGAGTTAGAGACAAGACCTAAGGGCATGATTAAAGGTGTAACTTAGAGGCGTGGCTTAGAAGTAAGACATATAAAAGGCAGAGACAGAACAGATCAGAGACAGACTGAGATCAGAGAATCATACACATCAGACATTAGGTAGAAGACACTTGGCTCCAGACAGAATCAGACACAGCAGACAGAGGAGACACTTAGAGGAAGAGAGACTGAAGAATAAATGGGATTGAATCACACCCTGTCTGGTCTCCATTCTTCGAGTCTGCCCTCATCCTCGCTCTTGCTGAACCCCGACCCGCGGACTGGAGCGGTAGCTTGGGCCGGGATACAGTGGCCGCCCAAACGTGGGTCGGCCAGGGCCTCAACATTTTGCCTGGGCTGCGACGTTTCTGGCCGCCCCAACGTGGGGCTAGTGTGGACCCCAACATTATTTTGGTGCCCAACAGGGACAGCGAGAACGAGAGATCCATTGAGGGACGTTACTGGAAGAAGGATCTGTTGATTGTCGCAGGAATCTGCCACGTTGAGAAAGGTAAGGAAATGGGACAAGAAATTAGTCAACCTGAATCCAACTCTCTGTTTTGGTTTTGTTTTTTGAGACAGGTTTTCTCTGTGTAGCCCTGGCTGTCCTGGAACTCACTCTGTAGACCAGGCTGGCCTCGAACTCAGAAATCCGCCTTTAAATACAGAAATCTGTATTTAGCTTATATGAATGTGTACATAGATGTCTCATGTGTGTGCATTACCCACAGAGGTCAGAGAAAGAAATTTGAGTGTTGGATCTGAGACTGGAGTGTGAGTCACTATGTAGGTGCTGGGACCTAAACCTAGTTCTTCTACAAGAACAAGTATTTTTAACTGTTAAGCCATCACTCCAGCCCCAGGATTTTCTTTTTCTTTCTTTCTTTTTTTTAATAGAGCCTCCATCTGAGGCGACTTTTTTCTTTTTCTTTTTTAGATTTATTTATTTATTTATTTCATGTATATGAGTAAACTGTTGCTGTCTTCAGACACACCAGAAGAGGGCATCAGATCCCCATTATAGATGGTTGTGAGCCACCATGTGGTTGCTGGGAATTGAACTCAGGACCTCTGAAAGAGCAGTCAGTGTTCTTAACCACTGGGCCATCTCTCCAGCTCCCAGTATTTTCTTACATAAATACATTACTGCTGTATCCTCCAAATCTCTATAACTTTCTATATAAATTGGACATAATTATAAATCAATTCACCTAACAGGTCAGACATTACAGCAACACACCATCTGAGTAGTAGTTTTTGACACATATGGGTATAAAAATTTTTATTAAGTACAACTTCATATTTACACATCCAAGCTTAAAATTTCTTTAGGCTGCACAATTTGCCCTTAAAATACAAGTGCACATACACATAGACATTAGAAACTCAGACTCCAAAATACTCAATGAAGATGTCTGGATGGCTCTTTTGGAATTGGCCTAGCAGTTTCTTCTTCTCTTTGGCAGAGAGTTTTGAATCCTCATCAATAGTCTTTAGTAAGCTCAACAGTTGGTCTTTGGTTTTCTTCTTTATATTGCTAGAATACTCACTTTCATCAATTCTCTGGCAATAAATATAGCCTTAAGATTTAAAAGCAGAAACTTCCAGTTAATGACTTTATTCTTCATAGTTAGCTAGAAAAATAATGCAGTAGTTTCCTTTTTATTTTCCTTTGACATTCTATAAAATGCATTAGAGAAGATAAAGATAACCTTGATCAAGTGGTTTTAACCTAGCCTATGAGATGGCTCACGGGGAAAGGCATTGCCTTGAAACCTGATGACCTGAGGTCAATCCTCCGAACCTGAGGGTGGAAGCAGAAACTCAACTCATGAAAGTTATCCTCTGACCTTCACGCATGTGTGTGTGCAAACACACACACACACACACACACACACACACACGGGTATTAAATAAGAAATCTGAGTTTTATAGATTTTAAAACAGACAAGAAAAATAACCTGAAAGTTGTTGTAACCCAGGAAATACTCTGCTAAGCCTAGAAAATTGAGGGGAATGTTTCAAATTATTTAGTTGAAACTCATTGTAAGAAAATAATATCAAATCAGCATTCTAGACTGGTCTCCAACATCTGTAATCCCGGCATTTGAAAGTCAGAGGCCTGAGGAGCAGGACTTCAAGGTATCTTTGGCTACATAGCCATGATCAGCCTGAGCTACAATGAGATCTTGACTTAAAAAAAAAAAAAAAAAGACCATTCAGATAACATTCTTAAATTACCTGTGTCTTTATTAGGATCTCTTCCTTTTTGTATGGCCAGAAGCTTAACACTAACAATTTTATGTAGAGTTCCGGGAATCTTAGGAAGAAGGTACATAGGACATTATTCAAGTGCATTTTAATCTGTTACAAATAATCACAATTAATTACTTTCAGAGTCTTACCTTGAAAACATCTTTTTGGTGATCTATTAAGAAGAGTACAAGAAGATCAGTTTTGCCTTTGGATAAGTTTTTATTGTTGATGATAGCTTTTGAGAATACCCTTTTCACTACCATCCGATTGTCACTCTGTAAGAATAAACACACACCTCATGCTACATATTTGAAAGGCTAAGTTTAGTACTAAAGGGATATCACATATGAATCTGCCATCCACTGTAGCATACTGGATGTTAACTCACTGAATACAGTTAACATTTAAACAGACTTACTTCTTCCTGTAATTTAAATTCAGAAGGATCTGCCGCAACAGCCATGAAGTAAAGCAGTCTTCTAAACTCTTCCCTATTTTGGGAATCCAGGAGCTTCAGAAACAGCTGAGTAGCTTCTAAAGCTATTTCGGTCTTCCCATTTACTTTAGCCAGAAGAAAAAAAAAATGCTTAATTGACCAAATATGACTATATTATAATGAACAAAACTCATTACACTTTACATTAAGTAGCACACTTCCTCAAAGTTGTTTCCAAAAGCAAAAACAAAAAGTGGGAACAAAAACAGGAGCAATTCAACTTTCCACGCATGTGCCACCGCATGCATACATGTATGTGCATACACACTGACAAATAAGAGCAATTTAAATGTTCTCAAATCAACAATGGATGCCACAGGCCCTTGTCATACATTGTCTTAGGATGTTAAATCTAACTCTTGACATAAATTCCTACTTTGCTTCTCAAACATATTTTGAGCATGTACTATGTATATAATGCTTTTAACTGTACCTGAGAAAAATAGAATGGGTTCTCTGAAACTCCCAATTTGTTTTCAAAATCCACGTAAAACAGTGTGCCCGTGGATCAGAAAGAGCAGAGTATTGTCCTTTTGAAGGGGCTACAGGGTCATGCTGAACTCTTCTAAAGCAGACAACTGCCACTCCTGCCTAAGCTTACATTGAATGACAGCAGTGTTTTGAGGCAGCCAAAGTTCCTACCTAACTTTGGAGTTACTATGGTCTTATAGTGAATCCTAGATGTGTTAAAAAAAAAAAAATACACACACACACACACACACACACACAATATATATATATATATTTTATAGACTAATCCAGATCCCCTCCCAAATTTTCAGACTACTATTTTGGTTCATTTTGAAGACAATTATGTAGTGACAATTTTGGAATTTTGGTTTCTTTAAAAACACAGAAGTATTATAAGAATGTGTTTTCCTTTTAATCCCAGGTGTGGGATATATCCCAGGTGTGGGATATATCCCAGGTGTGGGATATATCCCAGGTGTGGGATGTGGGGCTGCCTTGGACTATCCACAGCAGCTGACTATGATTTGCCTCGTCGTCCTCTAGCAGAGGCAAGGTTTTTCCAGCTGCAGATAGTTTTTGCGATTGTGTGACATTTGGAATTCTGGGAACTTAACAGATGCTAGGGCCTCTAGAGAGAGTGGGTAGTTGTTGGTTATTTAGGGAGGTTTGTGTTTTGTTAGTAGTGGTGGTCAAAAAAGAAACAAAAGGAAAGAAATTAGATTTATTGTTAGGGGATGAAAGGGGTGGGGTAATAAAGAGTGGGAGAAAGAAGAACTCACAGAGTAGCGAAGACCAGCTACACAAGTAACTGTTTTTCTATAACTGGTGAACTCTGGTGTCCAGTAGGCGCTAACTTACCCAGGAGCTCTGCTATTCCATTATGAACATCATGCATGTGGTTTAACAGAGGCTCCCTCGTACTATAATATTTGCCAATGGCATCAAACAGAAGTTCCTTCAGCAAGTCTGTTCTGTCTGGTGGCTCAGGAAAATTCCTGCTTATGTCCACAACCATCTGGTCAGGAAGATACTCCAAGCAGTCAATGGCTGCAGAGATCCATTCATCTTCCCTAGAGCAAGGGAGAAGAGGGTTATCTTGAAAAACAAGAAGAACAAATAAACACATAGAGTATTGAATTCCTTGATTATTCACATTTGCTACTAGGATAAAAATTTCCACATTTAAAGACAGTAGAATCATTCACCACATATCTAAATTGACTATGACAGGTTAAAGAAAGTAGGTACACTGCATTTTCCTTTGTGTAAAAATATCATTTTACTACATTAAGGATGTGAAAGTCACCAAAACTAAAATTTGACCTCAAATTCTCCCTAGTGCTAGGATTAGGAATGTGTGATATCGCTCACACCTGGTTTCAGACCTGACTCTTTTTTTTTTTTGAGACAGAGTTTCTCTGTGTAGCCCTGGCTTTCCTGGAACTCACTCTGTAGAGCAGGCTAGCCTCGAACTCAGAAATCCACCTGCCTCTGCCTCCCAAGTGCTGGGATTAAAGGTGTGCGCCACCACTGCCCGGCTCAGACCTGACTCTTAAAGCTGTAATTCTACCATATAATGTTGCTAACTTCAGAGTCACGGGTATGGTCTATTACCTCTAGCTTTAGCTAGGACAGAACAGAATAAGATAAAAGATAATATTTTGTTTGTTTTTAGAGACAAGGTAACATTTCAAAATAATCAAATCAAGAGGTAAAATGTTCCTTGGGAGATTTGTGTTGGTCTCTTATAGCCCAGGCTGGCCTTCAATCAGAATGTAGGTAAGGATGACTGAACTTGATTCTCCTGAGTGCTTTGGTTATAAGCATTTACTACCATATTAGCAGCTGTTGGAGAATAAACCCAGGGCTTCATAAGTGAGAAGCAAACACTACCAACTAGCTATATGCCCAGCCAGAAAACTCTGTATCTCAACAATCTGTTAGATGTCGTCTAGCGCCATAGATGCTACAAAAAAATAAAGTTAGGTATCTTTACATTTGTTATACATCCTTTACTACCATAGACAGCTAGGGTTTATAAAAAGATGAAGCTAGGGATCTTTAAGGTCATTTTTAACACAATTCTGAATATTAAGGGAACTATAAAAATATTGCCACATTACATTGTAGAAATGTAAACATGTAGAATGAGCTTCCTATTATAAAAGCAGAACTTAACAGCTAGCATGTTAAATGTCACATAAGGCTTTAAAGAAACTTTTACATAAGGCTTTAAATTTTAAAGACATTTTTATTCTATTTTATTTTTATTTTAATTCTGTTCTGAGAGACAGGGTCTCTCTATATATCCCTGGCTGGCCTAGAACTCAGAGATCTGCCTCTGCCTCTCTAGTGCTGGCATTAAAGTTGTATAGCACCACCATACCTAGCTTTTTATGCTATCTGTTGGCATTCAACTGTTCATATCAACAATGTGTTGAAACAGAGCTAGGAAGACAAAAGTTGTACTTCTTATATATACACTTACACCTCCTTAACTGGACTGGAACACTGCCTACTGAGGCAAAATAAACATTAAATCAACTGGAATCACAGAAGCTATTAGCCTTTAATAACTTTACTTAGGAGAAGAATATATCAAGTTATGGCTCTTCCTTAAGCTAAAAATGTCTGCTTTTGATACTATAAGACTTCAAAACTTTAAGATTTATATTCAAGCTAGGCAGGAGTACGTGCCTTTAATTCTAGCACTTGAGAGGCAAGTGGATCTCTTAAGAGTTCGAGGCTAGCCTGGTCTACAAAGCAAGTTAGTTCCAGGACAGCCAGGGCTACATAGAGAAACCTTGTCTCAACAAAACAACAACAAATTTATATTCATAATGATAGGTGGAGGAGAAAGGTTCAACTTTACAGTACTTTAGGATAACTAGTAAATTAGAAAATAACTAAAAGTTTGTCAAGTTTGTTCATTTTAAGTCTGTGGGGAATCTTAGAGGTGACACACGCATGTGTCACATGTACCCTCACATGCTGTTTTGGGTTTTGTTGTTGTTTTGTTTTTGAGACATATTCTCAGTGTGTATGAGACCTTGGCTGGCCTCAAACTCACAGAGATCTGCCTGCCTCTGTCTCCCAAGTGTTGACATTCTGAGTACAGGGTCTCATGTAGCCCAAGCTGGTCTCAAACTAGCTGTGTAGCTGAAGGTAACCTAAAGTGCTCAGCCCTCTGCCTCTAGCTCCTAGGCTCTGGGGTAAAAGGTGTTGTGCCATAACACCTAATTTAATCAATGCCCGGCTTGAACCCAGAGCTTTGTGTGCACTGGGCAAGCACTCTAACTCACAAGCATACTGAAATAATTATATTATTTGCACATACTGAGAGTCACCATAGGCCCTGAGAACTTCTCGATCCAGATAGTTACTGGTGTTGACCATATCAGGCTGTCTCTTAGATGAAGGGGCTTTAGGTACAACCTCTTGCTGTTTGAGTAAGGAGTCAAGAAATGGAAGGTCGACAAGTTGTAGCAGCCGTCCAATCGTCTCCTCTTGCCATACTTCACTGATAACTACACAAGAGAAAGGCAAAGTGGGAAGTAGAAATTAGTAGCTATTCCATGCTCACTGCAGCATCTGTCTAGGTAGGCCTAACTACTAAATCTGTGGCAGACAGGGGGTATACTAGGCCACTCTTACTCATGGGCTGCTTTCTTACAACAAGACAATCCAAGATTTGTTTAAAGTGTAGGAGAGAAGGCTCTGGACAAGAGGAATTCTTGTCATTCTTTGTACCATATAAAGCAATATGCCAGAGATAAGCGATCAAGCCGTATAACATGTTAATAAGGACTTTAGAAGAAAGAATGGCTCATTCAATCTCAAAACTCATTTGAAACTATTGGCTGCAAAGTATTCCACACAGGCTTTCCACACAAGCAGGATGGGGGAGGGAGAGCAGAAATCAAAATCAGGCTGTATTCCAGAGCCACAAGGAAGAACATAAGAATTCTGTTAATACTTTAAATATGATTTTCAGCTGTTCATGTAACCTAGGAAATCTTAGGAAAGGAAACATCTTAGAGCATACATTAAGGAAGAATCTGCATGCAAAACATTTCAGACTTGAAGCCCTGCCAGCTGATGGACAAAAGTCAGTGTTCAAGAGTTGTAACACTGATGTGTTGTTCAGGATAATAGACTTCTGTTGAAGCACAACATAAACAGCCTTAACACACAGCACAGCCTTTCTCTGCTTGAATATGAAGATTCAAATAAAAGCTGGGAGGAAATGTCTACTGGGTCTCCCACTTCTCCCCAGGCATCATTAGCTTACCTTGTGGAGACAGCCTGTTAGAGATATGTATGTGAGGGGAGTTGGCCGGCTTTAGACTCAGGTTTTCCCACAGGTCCTCCAAACTGTCTGACTTGATATCAGATGGATTAAACGATGTATCTGAGTACCTAAAAGCATGTCCACGATAATGATGAAGTATTAGAGAGCTGCAGTGTCTATGGAACTCAGGTATCAAAACCAAAACACAACAGATGAAAATTACGAGTGGAATAAAATACTTTTTCAAGAGTCTCTTATTCAACCCAAAAACACTCTCTCTACTCGCTCGTTTGAGTCAGGATCTCTTGTATTGGCAAGCTGATCTCAAACTCACTATGTAGCTGAAGCCAGCCCTGAACTCCTGGTTCTCTGGGCTCTACACCCCAGGTCCAAGGATTATAGGTAGATGCCACTACACCCTGCTCTAAAATACAAATAGTCTAAATAGAATCTCCTGTGACCCTTTATTTATTTAAAATTGTATCACCAATTTTAAAACATAATAAAACTGAGCTAGGCCTGGTGGTAAAACTTCTCATTCTAGTCCCTCAGGAGGCAAAGGAAAGAGAACTTTGAATTTACTAAGAGCCTGGCTTGTTATCTACAGCAAGTTATGGGCCAGCTTGGGCTCTACAGTAAGATTCTGTCTCAAAACAAACACCAAAACCAAAAATCCTGGAATTGTTGGTCTTTTTTATTTTAATCCTAGTTAGTATGAGCATTCCTTTGTCATAGAAACATTAATATGCTCCATTATCAAATATAATTGAAGATCCTAACAGCATTGTACCATATTTATGTATTAAATGTTCTTTCTAAAATTCCAGTTACAAACTTTTTGTCTCCAGAATTTCAAGCAAAGCATGAAGATGTGTTTGAAGGAAGGTGGAGCATGTTCTAGGTTATCCTCTTATTTCCTTTGGTTGTGTCTAGAGAGGTACATTTCATTGAGAGACTTTTAGGGGTCCCCACATTCTGTCCTTCTGGACTCTCTCTCTCCCCCACAGTGAGTGCAGCCTCACCTACCCAGCCAGCAACATTGTTCCCTAGTTCTCACTGACCACTGAGCACCATTTCCAGCCCAAATGACCTTCCTAAAACACAACCCCATCCTTTCCTGAATGTCTTTTGTGGCCTTCCCAACATGACCAAGACCCAAGTTTTTTACCATTCCAGATTACTGGCACAGTGGCATGTGGGGAGCCGATAGAAGGCAGCTATCATCCTTGCAGCCATCTTGAGCCATATACCCTGATAAGAGACTTGTTTACAACAGCGTTTAACAGCTGAGCACACTCTGATAACATCTTCTTTTAGATACTCAGGATTTTCCCTTGGGTGTGTGAGACTTAAAGGTGTGATTTAGAGCCAAGACTTAAGGTCATGACTTAAAGGCGTGACTTAAAGGCATGGCTTAGAAGTGAGACATATAAAAGGCAAGAGGCAGACAGAAGAAATTATTATTAAGTATTAGGCACTTGGAGTAGGCACTTGAGACTCTATACAGGCAACTTGGAATTAGACACTTGAGACTTGGAAAGAGAACTAGGAATTAGACACTTGTACTTGGATGAAACTCGAGACTAGAACTTGGAACTTGGAGGCACCAGGGTCTAGGAACTAGGGACTAGGAACTCAAGACTTGGGACTGCTTCCTTTACTCTTGCAATTTTAGAGTCTGCTGCAGAGGAGTGGCTGAATCCTGGAGGTTGGAATACGTTAGTGAGAGCAGTTCTTAGTGGTGGTGACCATCTAATTTGGAAATCAAAGTATCATGAGAATTGTAAAGAAACAGCTAGGAGAAACATTCAGGCAGGCAATGGTTGGTCCTTTGATGCTTTAGTAGGAGAAGGGCAATTTGCTTCTAGTGATAACCCGATGCAATATGACCCAGGCTTATTCGCTCAAATTCAAAATGCAGCCATAAAGGCTTGGCACAAACTCCCAGCAAAGGGAAACCCTGGTGCATCCTTAACAGCAGTCAGACAAGGACCTGATAAACGATTTTCTGATTTTGTTCATCAATTAATAACAACAGCAGGGAGGATTTTTGGTAATGCAGAGGCAGATGTAGATTATGTGAAACAACTTGCATATGAAAATGCCAATCCTGCCTGCCAAGCGGCCATTAGACCCTACAGGAAAAAGACAGACCTTACAGGCTATATCAGACTCTGTTCTGACATAGGTCCCTCCTACCAACAGGGCTTAGCTATGGCAGCTGCCATGCAAGGACAATCAGTAAGAGATTTTTTGGCAAGTAGAAACCAAAAGGCCTGTTTTAAATGTGGCAACCCTAGACGCTTTGCAAGAGATTGCAAGGCAGAAAGTGAGTTAACCCAGAGACAGCCCAGAAAACAGCCTGGGTTCTGCCCACTTTGCAAACGTGGAAGGCATTGGGCTAGTGAATGTGGGTTCAAAAGAGACACACAAGGAAATACCCTTTCCCATAATCAGGGAAACGGGAACAGGGGCCAGCTCCAGGCCCCGAACCAACACAAGCCAAAACAGGCTTATGGAGCAGTCAGTTTTATACCAGCAAACACCAATCCCTTTCTGAACTTAGTTGAGCAACACCAGGAAGCGCAGGACTAGACCTCAGTTCTGCCACCTACACAGTATTAACCCCAGAAATGGGACCTGAGGCCTTACCCACCGAAGTGGCTTTATCAGATTCACAATCTAACTTGGATCAGGCCATAAAGGCTCATGAGTTATATCACCTTAATTCTAAAACTTTAAAAATTATGTTTAAAATTATCAGAGAACGCCGGGTGGCGCATGCCTTTAATCCCAGCACTTGGGAGGCAGAGACAGGTGGATTTCTGAGTTCGAGGCCAGCCTGGTCTACAGAGTGAGTTCGAGGCCAGCCAGGACTACACAGAGAAACCCTGTCTTCATGTGTTACACTTTTACCAGTTCTTCATTTGGGCATAAATCCAAAGGGACTGATACCAAACAGTCTCTGGCAAATGGATGTTACTCATTATAATGAATTTGGCAAGCAAAAATATATACATGTATGTGTAGATACATGACAGTGGTTTCATTTATGTGACATTACAATCTGGAGAAACAAGCAAGCATGTGATCACTCATATGCTTGCTACAATTGCTGTATTGGGTGTACCTAAACAGATAAAGACTGACAATGGCCCAGGTTATACAAGCTCCAGTTTCCACCAGTTCTGTGAAAAATTGGGAATACTACATAAAACAGGTATTCCATATAATCCACAGGGCATAGGCATGGTAGAAAGGGTGCATCGAACCATTAAATGTCAATTTGAAAAAATTAAAAAATTGGGAATGGTGCCCTACCAAGGGATCCCCCAGAAATATCCTTCATCATACACTCTTTATTTTAAATTTTTAACTTTGGATTTTGAAGGAAAATCCGCTGCAGATAGATTCTGGCATCCTGATACCAAAAAGAATTTTGCAACAGTCCTCCGGAAAGACCCATTAACTGGAACCTGGAACGGGCCAGATCCAGTGCTTATCTGGGGAAGAGGTTCTGCCTACATATATTCCCAAACTGCAGATTCCACACGTTGGCTGCCAGAGAGACTGATTAAACAAATAGACAATAACAAATCCAGGGAGGAGAAACCCCCTGAGAAGCGTATTTTTTCTTTGCAGGAAACGTGAAGATGCTTTTCAATTGCCTTCAAACTGGAACAGATCAACCAGCAAACCTGACTTGGGAAGTCCTCAACATCACCACCCGTACCTCCAGGGTGGATCTATTGGACTCTTTGTTCCCCAACTTATGACCAAGACCCAAGTTCTTTACCATTCCAGACCAGTGGCACAGTGGCACACACCTGTGTCCCAGCTTCTCGGGGCTGGGTAGAAGAATGGCTTGAGTTTAGGAATTCAGGAATGCCTGAGCCATACAGGAAGGACTTGTCTCAAGATTAAAAACAAGAACCCTACAAACCAAAATCACCGAAACCCTTGAACATGTCACATGAAGCTGTGAGTACTGTCAGTCTCTCACTTCTCATACTCCAGAGCCACCACGTTCCAGATTCCAGTGATACTCTGGAGCTGGGTGTCTCTCTGCCCATTCTTCTTCTGTTCTCACCCCTCCTTGATAGGAATTTCCAAACATTTTTTTACAGTTACTATAACTTGAGGCAAAGTTTGTTGACTGTTTGACTGTTTTTGCAAAATATAAGTATGAACAAATGAAGTCTAGGATATATCTGGTACATTACCAACATTTTAGTATATTAAATTTATCAGGATTTAGATTTTAGCCAAAATTATCATTTACAATCTTTTTTTAAAAAGCATAAAAAATTCTGCTACTACACCCATGACTACCTAATGCCAGGACTCACCTGGAAGGTGAGTGCACTTTGTTCTCGTGGCCTAATCGGCTGTCTTGATTAGGTATTGTTGTGAATCTATAAAGGCTGCAACTGCTATCTTCAAATGTAGGCTTTTTGTCTTTTCCAAAGACTCTGGTTTGAACGGCTTCAAATACTTTGTAGTCCATAAGTGCTTGACACAGTCTCACCACTTTGGCCCGAGGAATATCGACATCACCAAAGAATCGATTCTGTGTTAAGTGTGAGCAGATGACATCCACAGCCTCCGAGCCGACAAAGCAGTCATTGTGCCGTTTTAAGTGATGCCTTCGTTTCTTCACTTCCACCTGGGTTTGAAGGGTATTTATAATGCTGCTCCACACATAAGTGGCTCCAAACGGCTTCTGGGCTACACTGAAACCTAAACGAGAGAGGAACTGTGCATTAGCACTTTTGTTCATTTAATGAGGTCTAAGCAACTCCTAGAGAGAAGAGAAATTAGAAGGGCATATTATTGAAATATTGTTATTGGTGGCAATTTATTTAAAAATTTAGTGCCTGCTATATACTAAGTGTTGTCCTATGTGGTAGACACGGAAGTGAACAAAATCTGTTCTCATATTTAAAGACACTATGGGCAGATCCAAACAATATGCATTTCAATTAGTGCTGAAAAGAAAACAGCTGCTGGGCATGGCGGCTCACCCGTGACTAGCACTCAGAAGGCTGAGGAAGAGGATCAATAGTGAGACTCACAGATAAACAGACACACACATGGGCTGGGGTAGAGAGGCAGCAACAGCTGAGTAAGAGAATGCTATTTCATTAGTGTGTGTGTGTGTGTGTGTGTGTGTGTGTGTGTGTGTGTGTGTGACACATGTGTCACAGCATGTCAAAGGATAACTTGCAGAAATATGCTCTCTCCTTCCACCATGTGGGTGTTGGAGATCAAATTTAGACTGCTGGGCTTGGCAGCTGTGTCTCTACTGCTGATGTACATCTACATCTTGATGGCCTGAGAATACTTTTTACTTTACGTGTATGAGTGTTTTGCCTATGTGTATGTATGTGCACCACAGACTGTCTAGTGCCTGAGGAGGCCAGAAGAGGGTGTTGATTCTTTGGAACTGGAGTTATAGGTTATTCTCAGCTGCATGTGGGTACAGGGAATTGAACCTAGGTTCTCTTGAAAGAGTAGCCAGTGTTTATAGCTACTGAGCCATCTCCATCCCCTGAGAATGTTGCTTTGTTTGTTGGTATTTTTGAGACAGGGTCTCACTATGTACTATTGCTAGCTGTCCTGGAACTCTATAGACAAGGCTGGCCTCAAACTCAGAAACCCACCTGCCTGAGTGCCACAATTAAAGCATGTGCCACCACCAGCTGGCTGAGAATGCTATTTTAAATGCAATGCCAGGAAAGACTTTTCTAGGGTTGGAGATGTAGCTCAGTGGTAGAATGTTTGCCTAGCAAGTGAAAGACCCTGGGTTCAGTCCCAGCCCTGGAGACACAGAATCACAAAGGCCAAAAAATGAAAAATCCACAGAAACTAGGAATCATTTTTCCAATAGTTATATCTAAATAGGGACTTGAGTAAAACCAGGAAGCAAGCTGTACAGACAACACTAGGGGAAAAAATAGAGAAGAGAAAATCTAAAGGCCCAGGGGTATGCACTCTGCTAGAACAGGCCAGTAAAACCAGAGTGGCATGAGGGAGCTGCAGTAGGAAGTGAGATCAAGGAGGGGTGGGTAGATCATCCAGCTACATATAAGATTATCCAATTATCCAGTCATCAACAGCTCACCTACGAGGCAGATACCATCTCAAATTTGAGATACAAAGTGGATTCATGCCACTTCCAAGCACACTGAAATCCTCCTGGAATTGACTCATTGTCACGCATTCGCGCATGCGCATGCTCTCACACACTCTCACACACACACACACACACACACACACACACACACACACACACACTGCTTCCTGTTTTGCAAGCTTCTAACTTAAATACTTAGTAAGCAGGGTAAAGCAATAGGAGTTTATTAACTATAGCAAAACACAGGGTGAACACAGAAACAAAGCAAGATTTTTACCTAACACATGCACATAGGAAGGGCAAATGAGCCCTGGAGACATTTCAGTCAGGCTGGTGAGATGGCTCAGTGGGTAAGGACAGTTGCTGCCAAATATGATGAGCTGAGTTCAATACCCAGACCAATATGGTGGAATGGGAAAACGGACTCCCCAAAGCTGTCCCCTGACTTCCATGCTCATGCTTTACAGGCATACACACACGATTTAACATTTTTTTTAAATATAAATGAAAAAAATTTCCAAGCCAGCAAGATGACTCAGCAGGTAAAAAGGTTCTTCCCCTAGCCTGACAACTGTGTTCAGTTCCCAGAACTCACTTGTTACAGGGACAGAACTGACCCACATACAAAGTAAATTAAATTTGAGAAAATTTCCCATATTTTTCCTTAAATAAAAATGATTTTTTGGCAAAAATACACAGAAGAAAAGGAAAACTAAAGGGAAAGAAAATGGGCCTTCAGTTTTACCAAGCTGAAGGAACTGAACCTAGCGACTTAATCATATGCTCAGAGGCTCTGTGTCTTGCTCTCCCCTCTCCCTCTACCCTTCTTTACATAGTCAGTGTATGCTCTCTTACAAGCTTCTCAATGTCCTTTGAAAATTCAGCAGTCTTAAGCCCCTGCTTTTGTTAAAGAAACTGCTTCATTTATATGGATTCTCTTGTCAGAGAAGCAGAAAAGTTACTACTTCCTTTCAGAGTCTAAAAGTAAGGAATGTGGAGACTGACCATTAAAGGAACCACTGCCTGAAAGGAAGGAATTTTTAAAAAGTGTGTGTGTGTGTGTGTGTGTGTGTGTGTGTGTGTGTGTGTATGTGTGTATGCTAGCACGCAGAGGCAGGTATGGGATGCCCAGCTTGCTCCTTGTGTGCTGAAATCCAAAGTCAAGTCCTGATTGTACAGCAAGCGCTCCTACTGCTAGGTCATCTTTCCAGCCCCTCTCTTCCTACATTTTTAGCTCCTAAAGAACATCAGAACTCAGTTAAGTTTTTTTTACAAAAACATTTTGTGTGTGGGCATGAGCATGCCAAGGCATGTGTATAGAGGGAGAAGGACCACTTACTAAATTCACTTGGTTCTCTTTCCAACACGTGCCTCCTGAGCTGGAACTCAGGCGTCAGGCTGGGGGCAAGCACTTTTCCTGGCTGAGCCATCTCACCTACCTTAAAGCTCATTTTAGAGCAATGGAGACAGAATTACTTTTCTGTTGTTTTTCTTTTGCACTGGGGATTGAACTGAGTACTGTGGTATATGCCCAGCATATGCTTTGCCATTAAAGCTATCCTCTAAACCATGAATCTTAAATTCATCATCTGAGATCTACCTTCAGTACTCAAGTATAAGGAGTACACTGAATACTACACTAGATTATTTCACAGCATAATTTTATAACTGCTAGCAACTTAAAAATTAAAAATCACTGTAAAAATTAATAGCACACATATAAAGCCCTCTGTTGTTTGTTGATTTTCAATACCAAAAGATAAGTAGTTTATTACTTATTATTTTGCTAGTTCAAAATGATCAGTGAGATTGTTTTAAATTTTAATAGTACTTTAAGAATGAAGATAACTGGGTGTGGTGGTGCACACCTTTAATCCCAGCACTCTGGAAACAGAGGCAGGTGGATCTATGTGAGTTGGAGGCCAGCCTGGTCTACAGAGTGAGACTCTGTCTTTAAAAAAAAACAAAAACAAAAACAAAAATTAAGGTAATTCTTAATGTAGTGGAAACCAGGAGAAGTAACTGTTGTAGCCTTAGAAATACTAGGTAAGCAGTTTCAAGACTCAAATACTGAAGAATGTGAGAAACAGTAAACTAAACTACTAAAGTCTGGTGATTGCTGTGAGGAAAGCCAGAGTCCTTACTGGGGGATCTTAGATTTGGTATCCAGGACTCAGGGTGAGCTGCACTAACCCAGTGTGTGTGTGTGTGCTTTGTTTTTTGAGAGAGAGTTTCTCTGTATAACCCTGGCTGTCCTGGGTGGACACGCTGTAGACAGGCTGGCCTTGAACTCACAGATATCTACCTGCCTCTGCTTCCTGGGTGCTGGGATTAAAAGCATGTGCCACCACTGCCCTGCTTGAGACAGTGTCTTAATGTAGCCCAGGCTGGCCTGGCTCTGTGTAGTAGCTTGGCCTTGAATTGATGATCCTCCTGCCTCTACTTGAGTTCTGAGATTGCAGGTGGGCTTCAAATTCCCATTTTATCACTATCAGTAATACCTAACATTTGAGTATATACAGCATGGCGAACTATGTCTTCTCTAATTTAACCAGACACATGGCTCTGTGAAAATAGTTAATAATCACCTTTTTTCCCCCCCAGGAAATTGAGGTTCAGTGTGTTAAACTTGCCCTGGGTTACACAGACAGTAATTAAATACTGGCTTTTCCTAATACTTACATATGTTTTATGGTTAGTTACTAGGTGGTAGGAATATAGCTCAATTGGCAGAGTGCTTGCCTAGCATGTTTGATACCCAGCACTTGGTGGTGCAGGTCGATGTCCAAAGCTCTTTAAGATTATGTTCTAAAGCAGTGGTTCTCAGCCTCCCTTTAATACAGTTCTTCGTGTTGTGGTGATTCCTAGCCATAAAATTATTTTGGTTGCTGCCTCATAACTGTAATTTTGCTACTGTTATGAATCATAATGTAAATATTTTGAGACAGTTTGCCAAAGGGAGACAGTTTCACAAGTTGAGAACTGCTATTCTAAACAGAAGCTCCTTAAGACTGAGGAAGTAAACAACTCAAAGCCTTAGGAAGTTCCTGAAACTGATGGACACACTTCCCAAGGCTATATAAGCACTAGGGACTCCTGAGGAGGTAGAGACCATCTAAGCTAGGTTAAGTGTGCAGTGAACTCCAGGTTTCCAGCTTGCACAAGCTGGGGTGGCTTCTGGGTTCGCAGCTCCTTTAAGGGACCCTTCTCCTGTGCGCCTGATAGATGCACTGGTGTCACGCAAGTCTGTCAGCCCACACACTCTCAAGATCGTCTTTGACAATGCAGAAAGTTTAAGGACAACCTGGGCTATGTGAGACTCTATCTCAGGAGAATCCAGTTAAAAGATACAAGACTAGAATTCATCTTTCCTTGGAGATTCTGATAAAGTAAAACAATGAAAGAACCAAGAGATCAGAAGAAACAAATTCAACAGTTCTAAGATTTATGAATTATCCCCCAAAGTATTTATAAACTCATGGAAGCCAGTACTCCTAAAATAAAGTAGAATACTGTGAATTCTGTAATATATACTACACATAGAAGCAAAACAGAAAAATAAGACAGCACACCTGGAGATACCCGATTGTCTTTCTCATACGTGGAAACAGACTTTAAGATCAGCAATTTTCTTTAGTCTCAATGTATTGCCAAGGCTGGCCCAGTACTCCTGGGTTCAAGTGGCACTGTTCTCACACCCAGCTGGGATAGTGACATGTTAAAGATACAAAGTTATGTTAAAGATACAAAGTTAAAACACTTGAGCCACAAAGTACATGAATCCTGAAAGGTGAGGCAAAGTCACCAATTCTAACCAAAGGATGGTGGCGGGGGGGGGGGGGGGGGGGGGGGGCAGACAGCCCAAACAGCCTGGGAAAAGCTAATGCTTACATAGGAACTAAGTAAGCAGCAATGAATAAACGTCCCTGTATTAGCTTGCTACTAAAACGTGGGAAATCAGGCCGCTTTACAGGTTGGATAAGACTGTAAGACAGATTAAAGAACAGGTTAGAGCAGGGCAGTCAGCACCTGTGTGCTACATCATGTTTCCAGAGTCCTCCAGGCATGATAAAAGCCAGCCCTTTCAGGTCCCTCTGTTCTCACTGACCATTACTTCCCAAGCTCCGCATTGCATTCTGAGGCATTTCCCCTCAAGCCTCACCGCCCACGGACCCAAAGCTCAAGTTCACACAGATACAGCAATCCATAATGTGCAGGGACCTGACGAGTCAGTGTGTCAAAACTCATCTATCCTATCACCCATTCAGACCTGAAAAGAATGTTAGCCAAATAAAACTGACTTGCTGTAATTTCTAGACAGAATTCAAGAAACCAAAGAGTGCAGAATGATTTTTTCTAAGTTGGACAGTCACAACTGAAGCTTCAGAGAGTCCTCCAGCCTCACTAGCATGTGAGCTGGACAACTTGTGAAAATTCTGTATCTTCTTTCTTTTTTGGGGGGGGGGGAGTGTTCGAGACAGGGTTTCTCTGTGTAGTCCTGGCTGTCCTGGAACTCACTCTGTAGACCAGGCTGGCCTCAAACTCAGAAATCCACCTGCCTCTGCCTCCCAAGTGCTGGGATTAAAGGTGGCACACCACTTCCCGGCTGAAAATTCTCTATCTTGAAGCTAAGGATTGTGACTACCCTTAATCCTAGCCCTCAGTAGGCAGAGGCAGAGGCAGAGGCAGGGGCAGGCCAATCTAAGTTCCAGGCCAGCCAGAACTGCAGTGAGACCCTCTCTCAAAAATAAATAAATAGCTCTTTCTTGACTCCATCTTCGCTGGGTAGGCGTTCGCGGGTTAGTAGCCAACATGCAGCTCTTTGTCCGCGCCCAGGAACTACACAACCTCGAGGTGACCAGCCAGGAGACGGTCGCCCAGATCAAAGCTCATGTGGCCTCACTGGAAGGCACTGCCCCTGAAGGTCAAGTCATGCTTCTGGCAGGCTCGACACTGGAGGATGAGGCCACCCTAGGCCAGTGTGGTGTAGAGGCCCTGACCACTCTGGAAGTAGCAGGCCGCATGCTGGGAGGTAAAGTTCATGGTTCCCTAGTTCATGCTGGAAAAGTGAGGGGTCAGACTCCCAAGGTGGCCAAACAGGAAAAGAAGAAGAAAACAGGCCAGGCCAAGAGGCAGATGCAGTACAACCGACGCTTTGTCAACGTTGTGCCCACCTTTGGCAAGAAGAAGGGCCCCAGTGCTAATTCTTAAGTCCTGTTGTGACCCTGCCACGTAATAATGCCACTTTGCCCAGGAAAATAAATAAATAAATAAACAAACAAACTCACTCTTCATCTTGAAGCTACTCCCTTTGGCCAGTGGTGTTCTAAACACCATGACTGTGTTAAGAGCACTGACTGCTCTTGCAGAGGAGATGGGTTTGAGTTGTAGCAACTACATGGCCGCTCACAAGTATAACTCCAACTCCAGGGGAGGGACCTCACACTTTTTTCCAACTTCCACACACACATGATGCAGACTTATGTGCAAGTAAAACAACCATACATATAAAATAAAAATCAATTTAAATATTTATTTAAGACATCATGAGCAAAAGAATCCAAGAATCTAGGACTAAGCTTCAGCAGGTCTGGTTAAGAGATTTCATCTCTGTATCCTGGTTCTTTCACCAACTACTACAGCAGTTGAATAATAGTTAAGCTTGGTCTCAGGTCTACACTGCTAATTATAAGAATTTAAACACTGAAATTGCTCTTGCTTCGTTGAGATATAAGCACTGAATATCAAACAGAATGATGGATCTATAGGAAAGAAAACATAGGAAGACTCGATCTCTTAACATTCTGGTCTCATTTTTTGGTTCAGTTTTTGTTGTTTTTAATGACACTGCCTTATGACCCAGCTTGGCCTCAAACTGCAGCAGGCTTGAATTCATGATCTCCTTCCCTCTACCTCAGGAGGTGCAGGCATCAACTACCATGCCTGGGTTGCATGTCCTAAACGACAGAGTGGACCTAGTCTACTGAACATTTTTTATTTGCTTGAAAACAATAGTTTGAAAAGCAAAAATCACTTTTCACAAATAGGAATTCTAGCCCCAAAAGTTTATTAACAATATTATATTTTCAAGATAATTCCAAACTTTAGTCGTTTATTTGAAATACTGATCATTACCATGAAGTTATTAACCAATAATAATTCCTTTAAAGCCAACTCATAAATCAGCCATGGTAGGACAACACATTTACTCAGATTACAAGGGACACACAGGGTCAACCAGGAAAACAGCAGTTCACCTGTACTGAGAAAGCCGAGTCAGGGAAGCAACTCTAACCATTGCAAGTGCCTACAAGTACATCAGCATATTCTGTAGCCAGACTGCGACAGGAGGGTAGCATGCACGCACAACTCCTGAAAACATGCTACTTCATTCATTTGCTCTTAAAATGGTCTCACTATGCAGCTCTGGCTGGCCTGAAACTCACCATATAGGCCAGGCTGGTCTTTAGTGTACAGAGATCTGCCTGCCTTTGGGCTTTCAAGTCCTGTGATTAAAGGTATGTGTTACCAAGCATGAAATGATATTTTCATTCTACAACTTTTAAAAAGTCATTTAAATAACTCATTTTCCCCCTACAAAACTTTAAGAAACAGAGCTAGTGCATAGTTTTCAAGTTTCCTTACAGTTATAGAGTTTAAATAACTTAGCAGCTTTGTAAGCCATCTCAATATTGCTTTAAGACAGGTTAATGAACATTCGTTAGTTGAAGATTATTGCTAACTACTAGAAAAACATTTGTAAAGGTTAACCCAATGGTTCTCAGTGGATCGTTTTACAGCCTCATCAGATCTGTCAGGGGACATTTTTTATTTATCACAATGGGAAGGTAGGGGCTATTGACATCTAGAAATGCTGAAAGTCCCACAGTGCACAGGACGGCTCCCACAGCAGACAGTGTCCACAGTGCCTGGATTAAGGACGCCTGGGCTAATGAAACACGGTTCGGGTGTGGGGGCTTGTGCTAAGGCATGCAGATTAAAACAGACGGATGTGGGAATTCCACAGACCTGTGTTTCACTCTTGGATCCCAACTTTTATTAATAAAATCCAACCTCTGGCAAACTACCTAAGTCTTCTGTGGCAATCATATGTTAGAAGTGTGGCTAACTGTGTATGACAACATGCAATGTCCAGCTAAAACCAGGGAGAAAACTATCAGTGTGTAGAGGAAGCCAAGGAGACATGACAACTGAACATGATGCAATTATCATGTCTTGCATAGAATCATTGAAGCGGAAATGGACAAAGAACACAACTAAAGAATCTTTCTGGTTAATAATCATCTATCAATATTTATTTGTTCATTCAGAAGGACTATACTCATGAAAGATACTCTTTCCATTTGGACAGTGATGAAATTCAGAAATATAGTCAAAGACCTTTCAAAGGATGAAAAGACAGAAAACCTAACAGAGGAGTTTGTTTTTTGTTTTTGTTTTTGTTTTGTTTTTTTGACAAAGTCTCACTATGTAGCCCTGGCCAGTCTTGATCTTAAGAGATCCATCTGCCTCTGCCTCCCTAGTGCTAAGATTAGAAGCATGCCCCACCATTAAATCATTTAGGATTTAAGAGAATTTTATTTATGGAATAGATTACAGTTCACTGAACATGGTGGTACAAACCTGTAATCTCAGCACACTCAGAAGGCTGAGGTAAACGAATGTCCAATGTGAGGTAAGCTTGAGCTACAGCAGAAAGTCCTGTCCTCATTCATAAACAAACAGCTGGGCAACTGGAGATGGCTCAGAAGTTAAGAATACTTGGACTCAGAGGACCTGAGTACAGGTGCCAGCATCCACATCTGGCAGTTCACAAGATCAGGTCCAGACACCCTCCTCTGGCCTCTGTGGCCATTTACTCTCACGTGGTATACATAAACTTACACATATATAAAAATAGTTCTTATAACCCACCACCCTGCCAAAAAAAAAAAAAAATCTGGGTGTATAATTCAGTGAAAGAACACTTGTCAGGTATGTATAAAGTTTTATTTTTATCTTATCAGGTTCATTCCATCCTTTTATGTGTGTAAGTGTTTGCCAGAATGTATGTCTGTGCGCCATAAGCACGGTGCCTACAAAGGCCAGGAGAGGGTGAACCCCAGGAGCTAGACTACAGAAAGTTGTAACCCCCTTTATGGGGGTGCTAAGAGTCTAACCTGAGTCCTCTGGAAGAGAAACCAGCACTCTTAACCACTGAGTCCTCTCTGCAGCCCCTCGATAGCAGTTCTAAAACCATTACTCAGGCTGGAGAGACACTCAGTGGTTAGAGCACTTGCTGCTCCTGCAGAGGAGCCAGTTTCAGTTCCTGACACCCACATGACGGCTACAATCATCTGTAACCCTATGTGTCTTCTGTCCATGGCACCAAGCACACACATGGTGCACATACATACATGCAGGCAAAACACTCATACATATAAAAACTGAAGTAAATTAATCTATAAATATTACTCAGAGATGTTCAGTAGACAATAGCTGAAACTTCATGAAGGCAGTAAATGTCAGAGGTTTATGGTACAGCTGGGAAGCTGAGGCCAAGTGGGAAACTTTCCGATACAACAGAAACAGACACTGCAACTTTTCCTGGATATAGCCTTTGACAGTCCAAAGTTTGTTTTTCTGTTTGGCACCAGAGAAAGGCTGACTCTGAGATGCCTCCATAAAGGCTGGCTGTAGGTACAAAATAAGTTTCTCCTGACAAGAATGATTTTAGCATTCGCTAAGAGAAGTATCTACAAAAGCAGGCACTGTGCCCTCCCCTGTTTTAATTCAGCAATTAATGAGAAAGCATATGGGAAGTATTCTGAGCTCCCTGGAAAAGTGACACCAGGCAAATTCAAAGACTTAGGTTACAGTATAAAGGGAGAACAAGATAACAAACCGCTTTCTAGTTGGTCTGTATTAATACAGGTGTCTTTCTTAAGTTCTGGATGAAGAATAACACAAACCCCTTTTTCTTCCTCATAAATCAGGTTCCAGCTTGTGCTTATAGCCATTGAAAGAGTTACTAATCCCTGGGAAAGGGGAACGTCCCAAACTGCTTGCCAGAGCACACAGAAAGGGAATAGCAAGGAACTAAAACCCAGGGCTCCCATTACCTCGATCAGGACTGTCACAAAGCAACTCGGGGTGGAAGAGGGGTAAATAAACAATTAGCAAATCGGAATCCCAGCTGCAAGAGCAGCTGGAGCCGGCAGCAGTCCCCTCAGCCCTGGGTGCCTAGTGCAGAGGACAGTAAGTCTTTTCCTTCATTGAGAATCTGCTAGCCACAGGTCAACGCTTCCCACTGTGAGTCATCTACCCAGTTGTAAAAATGTATTCCCTCTCGCCACCTAAAAACCTGTTCACAAATGCCCAAAGCCCAGAACTGACATTTCAGCTGTTAGTAAAGACTTTCATAGTTAAGTACATGAATTTGGGAATTCCATTTACCAGAGAGTGCCTAAAGCTACCAACAACAATTTCCAGTACCATCTCAAGTGATAAAGTGATCAGAGCCCATAGGTGAAAGCGGTATGTGGCCAGTTCTTATTTGCTGGGTTTTTTTTTTTTTTTTTTTTTTTTTTTTTTTTGAGACAGTCTCATTTTGTAACTGTTTGGTTTGGACCTTTCTGTGTAGCACTGACTTGGAACTCAGAGGCTTTGCCTCTGCCTCCCCAGTGACTAGGACTGAGGGCTTGCACCACTACAGCTGGACTATAGACCGTTTTATAATCTGTACCGGGAAGCACAAATGACAAGCAGTTCTCTAGCAAAATTCGTCATTAAGATCTTGGAGATTATGTGGAGCCTTGATTAGTAAATCAAACACAATAGCGGGGCCACTGAGATACACTCGGTCTGACCTAGAGGAAGGAATCACTGTTTCGCAAGTTGGCATTTTACAAATGAAAAGCTTTGGTAGAGAGCCAATTTCTCCAGAACTCTTCCCGCAGTTCCAGAAAGGGGGAAAGGTTGGCACCTTATCCAAACAAAGCCAAAAATCCCAAATCACCCTATCTGCAGAATTAGAGATAAGGTGGAGTCAGAATTTTAGAACAGATTATCTGATTCAGGTCAAAGATCTTACACCGGCCCTCAATGATTCAATACATTTGTCTCCCAAAGTCATGTAACAGAGCAGAGGTGGCGGGAGGAACAAATTCACTGAAACACTGCTTGTACCGAAAGTCTTAAATTTACACAATATATACTTCATCTTCCGAGTCTGGGGAGCCACCGACCTCTGATCCCACCATGCAACCAAAGAGTTCGTACTCCAGACGCTGGCCAGGAAACTATTCAAAATTCCGCGCTTGCCACAAGTCAGGCTGTGGAGCCTAACCCCGGGCCCCACTGCGAGCGAAGTTGGGTAAAGTTCCTAAAATGCCGAGCTCTGGCTGCGGCGGGGTGCGTGGCCCGCTGCCCACCCATGAGGAGAAAGCGGATCCTCGCGGCCGCGCAGCCCGCGGAGCGCACCGCCCGCCCACAGCCCGCGCCCGCCCCGCTCTGCCGCGGCCCTCCGACCCACCCGGAGGCCTCTGTGCCGGGCTGTGCAGAGCCGACAGGTTCAGCGCCGCCGCCTTCTCCCGAACCGTGGCCATGACAGCGGCCGGCTAGACTCTGAACTCCGCACTCGGCACCGCCGCCGCTACCGCTGCTCCGCAGACTACGCGCCCGCGCCGAAGCCTCGGGTTAACTCCCGTGGGGGCGGGGCTCCCGGCGGGCTCCGCCCCTGGCAATCACGTGTTTCACAGGCCTGCTCCGAGGCGGCCGTCGCCTCTGCGATCCAAGACGCCCCAGGCCGCTCGAGGCGGGCGGTGCCCAGGCAGAAAGTACTTGGCCAGGCGTGGCTTTTCCAGTGCTAGTCGGTACTAGCCCGAGGCTAGACCCGCTGCGTCCCAAGGTGTCCCTCCGGGGTCTGCCCTCGCCCCAGCCGGAGCCTTTATTGCTCCAGGTATCAGTGATCTCACCAGCGAGTATTTAAGACCAGGTTGGCTGGGCTTTTAATGAGGATTACCTGAGCCGACATTCAGCAATTCGTATTTGGACCATAAATGCTCCCAAGTGTGTCACGATAATAAATACTTGGAGTTTTTTCCATCCAGTCCCTCTAAAGAACAAACAAACCTTATCTAGCCTAAGAGAGCAATGTCTAGAGGTCAGAGGACCGCAACAACAAAGATCATGGGGCTGCCTGCCAAGGAAATCTGTGTTGATTCTAAATTAACCCTTGGTCTGGTGAGCACTGGGTATGCTGCGGGGAAGGAGAGCATGGAAGAGCAAACTGGAGGGGGAAGGAGAGGGGGTTGCTGCTGGAAGCGCTTCGGTTTCTTGGTGAGGTAGGGAAACCAGGGACCCAGTGCTGGGTTAAGTCCGCAAGGTTGAATGATGTTGGAGATTATTAACCCAGCTGACGGGATGCATGCCCATTCTCTCCCTTCTTTTGAAGAAAGTTAGGGTCTTAACTATATACCCTGGAGGTCCTAGAATTTGCTCTGTAGACTAGGCTAGCCACGAACTCAAAAATCTCTGGCAACCTCTATCTCCTGAGTGGGAATAAAGGCATGTGTTCACAACTGTTGCCCTTTCTATAGATTTCTACCTCTTTTTTGGGGGGGTTATAAAGAAGGAAGGGATATGCTTGGTGGAGGCGTGGCATGTTGTGGGGGAAGGGGGTGTCTCTGCGGGCCCATGCTGAAGCATCCCTTCCCTGTGAGGTACCAGCCACACAGCGAGTATAGTATAGAATAGTTTATTTAGGGTATGGGGAGGGGAGTAAAGGGAGGGAGGGAGAGAGAGAGAGAGAGAGAGAGAGAGAGAGAGAGAGAGAGAGAGAGAGAGAGAGAGACCATGAGCACATGGAGAGGGAGGAAGGGAATGAGGAGAGAGCAAGAGAAGAGAGGGAGGAGGCAGCAACCAACCCCTTTTATAGTGAGTCAGGCATACCTATCTGTTGCCAGGTAACTATGGGGCAGAGACTAGAAGAAATGCTAACTGGGGGGCGGGGGCTAGAGAGCCGATTCATCAGGTAAGAGCTCTTGCTGTACTAGCAAAGGCTCAGAATTCTGTTCCCAAGTACCCATGTTCCTGCTCACAACCATTGGTCTGTAACTCCAGCTCCAGGGGTTCTGACGCCCTCTTCTGGCCTCTGCAGACTCCGAACTCTTCATGGTCATGGTCACAGGAAATTCTCATAACCATTGAACCATCCTGGAAAATAAATCTTGACAAATACTAAAATTGGTTCTTTTGAAAAAGGTAGGTTGGCCTAGTGACCATTTTTGATATTTTATGTATTTCTGAGGCATTTTTCACCAGTTTGGGCTGTGTTTGTCTAGCCTAGTTAGAATGCAGGCATTTTTCTATCTACATTGAGTATACCCGGGGAGACCTAATGCTCTTCCCACTTTCTTTACTACACAGATTTTTCCCATTTGTTGCATTTATTAAACACATTATTATTCATTTGTATATTTTGTGTTGAAGTAGGGTTTTGCTGTATAACTGATGGTGGATTGGAACTCATCATTTGTGTAGTTCAAGCTAGCTTCAAACTTATGACAGTACGGTTACCTCAGCCTCCTGAGAACTGGGATTACAGGCATGCACCCCCCCCAGTTGCCATTTTTATAGATAATCTAATCATTTCAGCATACATATATCTTAATTCCTACCAAACTGGAAAATCAGCCAGGGAAATGAGCGTATTTGAACCTCTCAGGTTTCTCTCCCATGTGTGTAGTCTTAGGAATGGAGTAGATACCTTGGTTATTCTAGTAAAAACATAAAGCTCTAAAAGAAATCACCTTTGGGCTGGGGATGTATGTAGTTTGGTGGTAGAATAATAGTCTACCATGCATAAGACCTGGGTTTTACTCTCGGTAGGGGACACTCACATACATGAGCCAGCACACCAGCTTCATAATTTTTTAAACTTTGTTTAGGAACCGCCAAAAAAAGAATCTTAGACTTCTCTTGTAACCAACAAGAGTCACAGACAGTACATTTCTTTCCTCTCCATTCTCTGTTAACTCAGTGCACAGCTGTACAGCCTTTGGCCTATTTTGCTTTGTTGTTGTTTTTCTTTCTATACTATAAAAATATTGGCATCATGCACTCAGACTGTTAATATTGCACATTAGTTTTTGTTTGGAGGTTTGTCTTGTGTCTCTCCCAAAACCTTCCCCCACTCCACATGTAGCTCAGGCTAGCCTTGAACATGAGATCCATAGCCTCCCAAGTGCTAGGATTACAGACACATTCCACCAGGACTGGCTCATGAGCAGTGTTTTAATTCCTTGTATAGAATGCTTGAAAATCACTTTCATCATTAGGTATTTCTCGGTGTGGGAAAGCTATGTCTAGCCTATGGGAAGAACTTCGCTTGATGTAAAGTGGTCTAAGAACAAGTCTGAACCAGTCAAGAGGTAGGAAACAGAACAGAAAGTTTATGATTCATTCATCTAATTCATCTATTCTGTTCTGGCACGATGAGAGAGAGAGAGGGAGAGAGAGAGAAAGAGAAAGAGAGAGGGAGAGAGAGAGAGACACAGAGAGAAAGAGGGGGAGAGAGAGAGAGAGAGAGAGAGAAACCCTGTTTTCTGCAGCAGTGTAAAACAGTGATGCCTGGGGACATCTTTTGTAGTTTTTGTTTGAACTCTGGGAATCACTGAGCCACACCTATAGCTTCAGACAGGTTTTATTATCATTTCTTTTTCAATTTAAAGCTTTTCTGATTTTTATTTGTTTATTTTAAACAGGATCTCACAATGTTGCTCTGGCTGGCTAGGACCTTTCTATTTAGACCAGGTTAGTCATGAACTCACTGAGCTCTGCTTGCCTCTGTCTGCTGATAGTGCTGAGGTTAAAGGCATGTGTGTAGGTTGGCCTTGTATTCCTGGGCTCAAGCAATCCTCCTGCCTCAACTTCCTGACTAGCTTACAGGTGCTTACTACCTTTATTATTCTCAATTGAACAAAGGCATTCATAAGATCCAGCCATAGGCAAGCCTGTAGGATGTTTTCTTAATTAGTGATGTGGGAGGGCCTAGCCCATTGTGGGTGGTGCCTACCCTGGGCTGGTGGTCCTGGGTTCTATAAGAAAGCAGGTTGAGCAGGCCAGCAAGCAGTACCTTCACAGCCTCTGCAGCAGTGCCTGTTGTTGCCTGCCTTGATTTCTCATGGGTGATGGGCTGTAAGATGAAAAGCAGCCCTTTCCTCTTCAAGTTGCTTCTGGTCAGTGTTTCATCACAGCAATAGAAACCTGAACTAGGGGGCTTGAGAGATGGCTCAGTGGCTAAGAGCACTGACTGCTCTTCCTAAAGGTCCTGAGTTCAATTCCCAGCAACCACATGGTGGCTCACAACCATTTGTAATGAAATCTGATGCCCTCTTCTGGTGTGTCTGAAGACAGTGACAGGACAGTGTACTCACATACATAAAATAAATAAATCTTAAAAAAAAAAAAAAAAAGAAATCTGAACTACGACAAGCTCCCTTTTTTTTTTTTCAGATGGAATAATGGGGGCTGAGAGATGGTTCAGTAGTTAAGAGTGTGGGACTGCGAAAGGTAACATGGTCCCCAGTTGAGCTAAGGCTAGAAGCCCCGGAGACCCTGAAGGAACGGTAGGGGTTTTGCCTGCTCCTGGGCAACAGGTGCTGCAACCCTTCATAGATTTGTGGCCATCAGTCACATAAGGGCAACGCCCCAAGCCCCTCCACTAGTAAAGGATGTGACCTGTAGTCACATAGACTCAAGGCTCCATTTTAATGAGGTACCTAGATGCCTGGAGGACTTAGCCAATAAGCTTCCCTTCCCAGACATTCTCCCTGCAAAAGGTATTTAACCTCAGGCCCACCCTGAGAAGTGGGGTATGGTTTTACATATCCACTTTCCACTTTCCGCCATGACAATAAATGCCTTAAAACAATGGACTGCCTCTTTTCATCGAGATCTGCCATGGGGAGCCATGGAGAAGACCTTCTCCTACAGAGCTGCTGTTTAGTCTCCCATAGAAGGCTTCTCTGCATGCACAGCCATGACTACCACCAAGTCAAGGACTCTCCCACCTCCTCCCGGACCCCACAGTGCCTGGGAGTCCAAGAGCCTGGGAACCCCAGGGTCCCTGACCTCTTACACAGGTCTGGGGACCCCCGAGCCAGCTCTCTGTTCCATGCCTCAGACTGTATTTCCTCACTGCTGGCACTACTGGTGTCCCAGGGCTTCCTATGGTCCAAAACCCACCCAACAATGGCTTTAAATAAATTAAAAAAAAAAAAAAAAAGCCAACAGGTGGGATTTCGTGCCCACCTTCCTTTCTCTTTGTGTTTTTGGCTTGAGTTTGGGCAGGTTTAATGCTTTCTGTCACAATCACTGATTTCATATGTGTACCTGCCCTGTTATGTCTGGAAAACACTGCTTTTTGATTGGTCAGTTGGGTTTTGTTTCGTTGTTTGTTTGTCATCTATGTGTCAATTTTTTTCTTTGTCCACTCATCTATCAGTGGACATTTCAACTGGTTTTGTTTGTTTGTGAAAAGGTTTTTCTGTATATCCCTGGCTGCCCTGGAACTCACTCTGTAGACCTGGCTGGACTCAAACTCAGAGATCTGCCTGCCTCTTCCAAGTGCTGGGATTAAAGGTGTGTACCACCACTGCCCAGATCAAAATCATCTTTTGCAACAACTGTTTAACTCAGTAGTTATGAGTAACTTTTCCAGAAGGCCTGAGTTCAGTGTCTAGCACAATGATAGCTCACAACTCCTAACTCCAGGTCCAGGAGATCTGATACCTTAGACTTTGTAGGGCACCTGTGTCTATGTGCATGCAATCACACACAAACACTCCCACATAAATTTAATTCAAAATAAATGATAAGAAATATACGTCACGCTGGGCGGTGGTGGCGCACGCCTTTAATCCCAGCACTTGGGAGGCAGAGGCAGGCGGATTTCTGAGTTCGAGGCCAGCCTGGTCTACAGAGTGAGTTCCAGGACAGCCAAGGCTAACAGAGAAACCCTGTCTCGAAAAAACCAAAAAAAAAAAAAAAAAAAAAAAAAGAAAAGAAATATACGTCACACAGCCAGGCAGTGGTGGCACAAACACCTTTAAACCCAGCACTTGGGAGGCAGAGCCAGGCAGATCTCTAAGTTTGAGGCCAGCTTGATCTACAAAGTGAGTCCTAGGACAGCCAGGACTATACAGGGAAACCCTGTCTCAGTGGAGGTTGGGGAGGGAGTGATAATTTTTAACCTTTTTGAAAGGAATTGACTTTCATGCAACAAGAGAGGAGAAAATCATGCCTGAAGACACAAGAACAGACCAGTGGTGTTGTGGCAAGAGGCAACTAACTGGGGAGGAGGAGATTCAGGATACAACCTGTGAGCTGGGCAGTGTCTAGAACAGAACCCTGGAAGTGGCCTCCTGGGGTTGGAACAAAGGTCAAACCAGTAACTTCAAAAACTTCCCTTAAATGAACCTTGATTTGTTTAGTTTGTAGGAAAACTGACTCTGGGAGTCACTGCCAAAGATGATAGAACAATAGGCTGTTAGTTAGGGGAGTTCATTACACAGGGATGGCACCAGAGACAGCCTCTCCTTCTCCAGCAGCAGCTGCACATCTGGAGAAGCAGACATCAGAGGCTCCATGTTGTGAAGTGGAGATGGAGAATTCACCACAGTGATCCAGCCAGTCACCTAAATAAACCAGTCATAAGCCCAGGAAAGGATGAGGACTGTCAGCACTATAAAAGCTAGCAGCCTGACTTCTTTTTTAGGGATGACCCCCATCTCAGACAATCCCTGATTCTTGGCTTCGCTACAAAAGAATTTCAGGATGAGACAGTAGGGACAGGGTTGGAATTTATTAGGAGATTATGGTGTAGATTCTAATCACAGAGTTAAGTGGGGCTGGGGTGTACTGAGGAACAATAAGACATACCCAAGGTGATTGTGGACTTCCTAGAGGAGAGGACTCTCCAGCGTCTTTACAAAGGTCATGTTTAGGATTCCAGTGGGTTTTGAAGTCATTGTCTTTCAAACAGTTGCTAAAGAATTTACTGAGATCAGGCACATCCCGAGGCACATCTGGCAGGATTACAATGAACACAGTTAAAAAGTCTAGCTCTCAAAGATTTGGGACTGGAGATCTTCACTTGAAAGGCAAGTTGTCTTGAGATTTCTAGTGGAATCTCCTTCCCTGTCTGGGAAAGGAGTAAGGCCACAGGTAGTCAGAGAGACTTTAAGTGAGTGTTGTTGCCATTCTAACATCTTTTTATTTGTATTGTTTTCAAGTGTGTGTGTGTGTGTGTGTGTGTGTGTATACGAGTCACTGTACACATGTGGAAGCCAGAGGACAACTTCTGAGAAATCCTTACACTGTGTAGGCCCCAGGAATGGAATTCAGGTTATCAGCTTTTATCTGCTAAGCCATCTTCCAGCCCAAATATTATTTTTATTTTAAAATTTTATTCTTCTACTTGTGCATGTCTGCATGTATTCTTTGCTGTCATTTCTCAGGTGCCATCCACTTTTCTCCCCCAGAATTATCTTATGCATATTGTGCCGGCCTGTGTGTGTATGTATACACTGTGTGTACCTGGTGTCTGCCAACTTTAGAAATAGGTGTCACATGTCACAATTCAAGTTCTGAATGGTGTGAGCCACCGCGTAGGTTCTGGGAATTAACCCAGGTCCTCTGGAAGAGAAACAAGTTCTCTTAACTGCTGAACCAACTCTCCAGCCCCCAGCCCAGTTTTTCTTGTCAGACGCAGACTCATTATGGAGCCCTGTTTGGCCTGGAGCTTTCTATGAAGACAGGGCTGACCTCAAACTCAGAGACCCACTTGTCTCTGTTGTTGACCCTGTCTCAACAAAAAGTAAACAAATAAAAGATCAGAAATGCCAAAGTGGGCTGTGCCCTTGAAGAGGACAGGTTCTATTCATAGCACCCACGAGGTGGCCTCCTGAGTGGTAGTAGGTGGCTCTGATTTTATCATCTCACTTAGTTTGAATGTTGGAGATCCAACCCAGGACCTCATACAGGCTAGGCAAGCTATTCCTCCAGACCTATTAAGATGATTTTAAAGGCAATTGTGTGATATGTGTAGAGTTATGTGGAAGCGAAACTGTCCTGTGCTAAGGAACTAACTCCAAATGATAAACCATAGGATTGCTTGTAAGAACCATAGGGTTGCTTGTTAGGATCCCCACATTAGGGAGGCAGTATGTATCACAGTACAACAAAGGAGGGAGAAAGGGACTAGAGCTGTTCGAGGTGACATTTCCATTACTATAAATCCGAAGCTGACTCTGGTAAGATTATTATATATAGTAAATTCTAGCTAGATCAATTGACCAAAACAAAAATTATAGTGAAAACAATAATTTAAAGGCTATATTAGGCTGGGCATTGGTGGTGCACTCCTTTAATCCTAGCACTTGGGAGGCAGAGGCAGGCGGATTTCTGAGTTCGAGGCCAGCCTGGTCTACAGAGAAACCCTGTCTCGAAAAAACCAAAACCAAAAAAAAAAAAAAAAAGGCTATATTAGAAAACATTTACTAGCTAAGTATAGTGGCATGTGCCTTTAATCTCAGCACTCTAGAGGCAGAAGCAGCCAGATCTCTGTGGGTTCAAAGCCAGCCTGATTTACATAATGAGTTCCAGGATAGCCATAACTATGTAGAGAGAGCCTGTCTCAAAATACAAAGAAAAATTAAATGTTTACTTAGTTAGATTTGGTGAAACACAGTTGTAATCCCCTCATGGAGGAACCTGAGGAAGCAAGATTAATATTCAGGTTCAGCCTGGGCTGCAGGGAGACCCTATCTCAACAAATAAAAAATAAACAAATAAATGAAAGAATAGAAATATCAAACTAGGGCTGAACACTTGCTGCCCTTGCAGAGGACTAGGTTCTATTTGAAGCACCCATGAGGTGGCTCACACCATTTGTAACTCTAGTTTCAAAGGATTTGGCACCCTCTTCTGGCCTCTATAAGCATTATATGCCTATGGTGCACAGACATACATGGAGGCAAAATATTCATAAAAATAAATATATTTGGTAGGAGTATAAGCAAGTGATGCATACTTGGCATGCACAAGGTCCTGGAGCTTCAATTCACAGCACCAATAAGTGCATAAATTTATTGAAAATAAAAGCACAAAAAATGTATCATGCAAATAGCAACTACAAGAAAGTTGGGAGGAAGGCCGGTATTGGTAGTACAAACCTGTAATCCTGCAATCAGGAGGCAGAGACAGGTGGATCTGTGAGTTTGAGGCCAGCCTAGTCTACAGAGGCAAAACTGCCAGAGCTACACAGGGAAACCTTGACTCAGAAACAAAAACCAACCAAACAAAAAAGCCCCCACACAAGAAAAGTGGGATGGGCATACAAATACAAGAAGAAACTCTTGGAGGCGGGCCTAGGTGGCTCATTACACTTGTAATCCCAGCACTTGGGAGGCTCAGCTGGAGGTAATGCCAAATTTGAGGGTAATGTGGTCTACATAATAAGATCCATGGCAGTGTAGCTTACCTGTTCACAAAATAAATAAATATATAAGTGAATAATAAAAAGGGAGGGGGATATTTACATTCAAATAAGCGACCTTCCAGAAGCTATCACCTGGGTGCTAGAGAAAAAGCTTAGTGGTTAAGAGCCCATATTATTCATTAAGAGGACCCAAGTTCAATCCCCAGCACCCATATCAGGTAGCTCAGAACTGCCTGTGACTCTATCTCCAAGGGATTCTCATATACAGATACACACACACACACACACACACACACACACACACACACACACACACAGGTATATACATTTGTGTTCAGATAATGTACATATACATTAAAAAGCAGCTGTCATTCATACTGGGGTGGAACTTTTCAATGGTGTGGCTGTTTCAGGGTCTTTCATGCTTCTGTAAGAAGCCAGATCAACTCTGCTAACCAAGCTGGACTTGCATGGAACCACACTTTGGTCTGTCATTATGCTCTTTCTGAACAGACACTTGTTTACATCTCCCCGAGAAAAATGAGCACAGCAGTTCTGAAGGCTGGAAGCACAGGTTTTAAGTGTTGGCTGGTGTGGTTTCTCCTGCCTCCCTGCAGTTTGCAGAAGGCTGACTTCTCAGTGCATACACCTTTGCTGTTTCTTCTCAGTGGGTGTGGTGGCACACAGCTTTATTTATTTATTTTTTTAGATTTATTTATGTTATGTATGTGAGTACATTGTGGTTCTCCTCAGACACACTAGAGGAGAGCATCAGATCCTCTTACAGATGGTTGTGAGCCACCAGGTAACCACTTGGCTGGAAATTGAACTCAGGACCTCTGGAAGAAGAGCCAGTGCTCTTAACCACTGAGCCATCTCTCCACCCCGGGCACACAACTTTAATTCCAGCAGAGTGAGGTGACTCTCTGTGAGCTTAAGGTTAGCCTGGCATACATGGACTGTATGATACAAGAACAAAGCTACTACCATTACCATGGGATTTGGTATTCTCTCTTATTTAATCTTAACCACCTCTTTATAGGCCATCTTTCCACATGGACACTCAGGCCTGGAATACGTGGAAGAACTGAAGGACATGTTAAGCAAGATATTGCATTCTCATGAGGAATTTGAGTGTGTGTATGTGCTCATTAAAGTAGAATGAGATGAGGGAAGGAAGAGCTCTTTACTAGGGCAGGGGAAGGTGATGGAATGGGTGTGGTGTGAAACCGAAGACAGGACTATTTGAAAAGGGGCTAGTAAGAGAGAAGTAGGGGATGAGGAAGGGTAGTGGGTTGGGGGATGAATAAGTTCAAAATATGATTACACACACATTACCTTGTATGCTACTTTAAAAACATAAGATGTGGGGGCTGGCGAGATGGCTCAGCGGTTAAGATCACACGATGTTCAGTTTTCGTCCTCAGCACCTATATACATGTTGGCTTACAACTGTAACTCCAATTTTAGGGAATCCAGAGCATCCTTGGGCACCAGGCAGTTATTACGCATACACACATGCACATAAATCCCTGTATACATCTTTAAAAAAGAGGTGGTCCAAAGCAGCCAAGGGGTGTGAAGAAGGCAGTGGGATGTTAACTGAGTTTTTCTTGTTTCTTTTTTTTTTGTTTTTTTCGAGACAGGGTTTCTCTTTGTAGCTCTGGCTGTCCTGGAACTCACTCTGTAGACCAGGCTGGCCTTGAACTCAGAAATCCACCTGCCTCTGCCTCCCAAGTGCTGGGATTAAAGGCGTGCACCACCACTGCCCGGTTTGGGCGTCAGATCTCTTGCGACTAGAGTTATGGATGAGTGTGAACTGCCATGTGGGCTCTGGTACTCAAAACCAGAACATGCATCTTTCTAGCACTTATATAAGGACTTTTTTGTGTAAAGGGATGAAAAACTAGTGTTTTGTTTTTAAATTTGAATTATTCTGTGATTATAAAGCTTTGCCTAGAAGTATATTTCTTCATATAATTTATTTTTATGTGCATTGCTATTTTGCCTCCATGTATGTGTGAAGGTATTGGATCCCCTGGAACTGGAGTTACAGTTGTCAGCCACCATGAGGTTGTTAGGAATTTTACCCAGGTCCTCTAGAAGAGCAAGCAGCCAGTGTTAACTGCTGAGCCATCTCTCCAGCCCCCAAACTAGTTTTTTAATAGCCTGAACAAGAGACTAAATGTTGACAGTAACTTCATTCGAAATACTTGGGTTTAGGGTTTGAGACGTGGTTTCACTATGTAGGCTCAACTGGCCTCCAACTGCTTGCTGCTGCCTTCCACATGCTGGTACTATATAACCTAGCCTGGTAATACTTTATGTATTCTCCAAGAAATATGGACATGATGTATAGCTTTTAGTTATACAATACCTGCTGCTTTTAATTCAGAAATGTAAAAAAATCCAAACACATTCTGATTTTGTTTAAAAAATTGTTTACTTTAATGATCTGAGTTAGTAACAAATATACAAAATTGTCTTTCACATTTCCATACATGGTATAATGGACCAATTGAAAATTCTGGACTACAAATGCAGTTTTTGTATCCTTAGCCTTGGTTGTTTTTTATAGAGGTAATTTTCAAAAACATGCATTTGTGAACACAGATGTCAACAGCTGTGTATCCGAGTTAATGCATATCCTGGGCTATTTCACTGTATTTGAAAAGCATTTCTGTGAAACTAAAACATTTAAAACAAACTAAAAGAATTGCATTCTGCAAATACATTAAGCTTTGTTACCTACACCTGAAACGCAGCTGTATCAGTAACCCCTGTGCTGAACTCACTGGGGATGCAATACCCAGAGAGGGGACTGAGGAAAACGGGAAGGAGACCCTTTCTTCAACCACTCATTTGAACCAGTGATGGATACATACCAACACACAAACAGAAACAGCTGTATGGGTGGGTCTTTAAAGCCATAGGTTGGAATTTATCTGCTTCAAGGAAAATAAATAGTAAATTAATAAAAAATTAGCTTAAAAATGTGAAGCTCTGAAAAGCCCTAATGGGTAACCCCATCTATAAATTTAAGTTTTAGAAATTTAAATAAATTTTGAACTTTCAAAAATAGGAAAATTTATTAAACTTTTAAAAATATGATTAATTGCTATCTCACCAATATTTTCGATTTGGCAAAACCATAGGAAAATGGACAGTTTCTAGTTTAACTCAGTGTGCTAAGTCACCATAAATTTAGATTTATTAGGGATTAAGTAGTAACTAGGTTATATCAAAATGGCAAGGAGGCTCCTTTGGCAACCAGTTTTCTGGAGTAGTGACAAGTATCAACACAGAATAATTTCTACATAAAATTACCCCACATCTCTACGTGTGCTTGAGAGATGAGGGTTGGGGAGAGAACTCAGGGCCTCAGACATGCTAGTCAAGTGTAAAGCACTGAGCTAAACCCCAAGCCTCCAGATCTCTATAGGTAGGAGGATCCAATCTTTAACATTTTCCTAGTTTACGGAAACATGTGCTTCACCTCTTTGTCTACAATCTAAATGTTTTCCTATATCATATATTTCAAATTCCCTGGCAAACACTAACCAACTAAACATTTCTTTAGCTTCCTATAGAGAAAGGACTGGTTTGTGGCTGTAAGATGGTTCTATTTTCCTGTAAGGCCTGAGGCTGGTATTTCCTATGCTATAAGAATAAATGAGAGGTGAAGTGCATCTGAACAGCAGGGTCTTGAGAGAGCATCCCAGGACCTGATCTTCTATATGTGAAATGGTTCACAACAGGACCACAGCTGTGAACATGCAGAAGGCAACCGCAGTTCACAAGGAAATGGAAAGCCAGGCATGGTGGCTCACGCCTATGATCCCAGCATTCTGGAGGCTAAGACAGGTGGACTGTCATAAATTTGGAGCCAACTTGGACTAAACACTGAGTTCTAGACCAGCCTGGGCTAGATTGTGAGACCCTGTTTTAAACAAAAACAATAAAGAAATGGGTATTTCTTAATATTAACCTTAAGAGATTTATTTGTGAAAAAGAAGTTCAAACATGTACCTTATACTTTAATTCAAGATGAAGGTAAAGGTATATAGGCTGTATCAGCTCCATGGTGATTGGAAAGATACTGTGTCCAGGGTCAATACTATCAGAATGGAATATGGCTGCTTCTTGCTCTCCTCTACTTATAAAATGAAATCTCATGATTCTCTTGCCAACAGCATTGCCGCCACATAAAATAAGCCTAATAGGTCACATCTGTTCTCAAAGTAGGTTTTTTAAAACCTTAAAATATGGAACATTTGATCCTGGAGAGAAATTTCTATGACTTGGTACCACTGAGTCAAATAGCAGGTAAAAAAAATGCTAAGGATATTGCTTTTAATAAGACAATCACCAGAAATAAATATGTAAGCCTAATTCAGATATTCATTTTCACCCAGTGTTAACAGTGTTTTATACTTAAACCAAGTGGCATATTAACTTCAATTCTTGTCAGTTTCCTGAAGTTTTAAGTGTAAGAATTGTCTGTTCTTAAAGTCAAGTCAACAGGTTTGTCCAGGTTGTAAGTGTGTCTTATTTGGACATTGGACAGTAACACTGCTTTCTAGACAGGGAGTAAGGCACTAAATGGTGGTAAAATAAACAAAGGTTTGATGATTTACAACTGCTTCAGAATCCTAAAAAGGCGATCGCTTAGAATGACACTATTAAATCTTCACAAACAAGGCATCCTGTTGGCAACAAAAATAAACAACACAAGGTCTCGTGAACCTAATACATTCACTGTTTCAGCTAAATCACTTGAAATGCTATTAACTTAAGAAAGCTACACTAGTGTGCTTGCTTACTGGTTAAAGGCACCGAAGGAGAACTCCACTTCCAGTTCTGAGAGCTAGGAAAGCTGTGTGTAACACTGCATACAGCCTGATCATCCATGTGTGTATATGTAGGGACATGACTTTTGCAGAAGTTGGTACTCTTATTCCACAGTGTGGGTCTTAAAACTCAGGGTGTCAAGCTTGGCTACAAGTGCCTATATACCCACTGGGCCATCAAACTGTATCAGTAGTTGATTTTGGGGGTAGGGGTTACTAGGGGGACAAGGTCTCAGTATGTAGCTCTAGCTGTTCTGGAGTTCACAATGTAGACCAGGTTGGCCCGAACTCAAATCTGCCTGCCTCTGCCTCCCAAGTGCTGGGATTAAAGGCATGCACTACTATGCCTGGCAATAGTTAATTTTTACATTGACAAATCAGGTATAAATCAAGTGCTAGTTTGATAAGAAATTTATTTTATGAAATATGAAATTAAATGCAGTGTTTCACACAGTCCCATTTATAAAGCTAAACTAATTCTAGCACCGAATGAATATTCTGAGTAACACTATGGCAAAAGGGTATGAACAAAAATGTCCACTTCAAGACAGAATCTATGATGCAAGTGACATGTACCTGCACAGGGTTTACTGAAAACAATGAAGTACAGAGAGAACAATTAAAAGCACATTTTCTTGTGAAAAATACAACTATTAGTAAAATAAATGTACAACTGAAAAATTTCCAAAGGAAAAACACACTATAAACAAAAATACTTTTCTTTGAAACAGGGAAAATAGTACGTCACTTTTTTTCATCACAATGTAACTAGACACAGAAAGCAGTCACAGAATTGCACAGTTCCACACCTTTTCCCGGACATGTTACAGGAGTCCACAGAGCAAGCAGCGTGCAGCTTCTGAGTCTCATGTTTTAAACTGAAGACATTTTTTACACAGGATGCCACGCAGCAGATCACTTTCCACAACAGAATACTTTCTGCACTGTAGCCAGACACGAATGCTTTCTGCTGTCTCTTTAGTTCTGACATGTCATGGGGGAAAAGTCAGATCACGTCAGTTTTATTTCTCTAGCAATAAAACTATACTTAGTGCATGCTTTATCATTTGACAAAAGATGTTTCTAAATGTTTCAGTCACCCCACAGTTTACACATTAGAAAAACCACTTATTAGGAAAAAAGAACTGGCTTCCATGGCAGCACCACTGTCTTCAGCAAAGGTCTGGTCACAATTCCCACGGCAGGGGATGCTACAAGAGGCCTGTGCCAGAGGACTGGATTATTTGTGACACTAGCCTTGCACACATCATTAGTGCTATAAAAAGGTAGGATTCTGTAGAAATGTTAGGAACATTTCTGTTGTACATGATTTAGAAGTTCTCCAAATTTTTCAAACAAGTCCTCCACCCACTTGACATTTTTCATACAAAGTTGAACAATTTCTTCCTGTCCTAAATCTTCATTTTTTTTCTGCACAGATGATATCTAAAATAAGGAAATAAATTGTTGCATTAGTTTACACATACCACTTTAAACTTAAATCCTTTCTATAAAGCCTTACAAACACACCTGCAGGTAGTACTGGTTTTGTTTTTGTTTTGAAATGAGACAGGTCCTTACTATGTAGTCTTGGCTAGCCCAGAGCTCACTAGATAGACCAGGTTTGAATTCACAGTGATCTTCCTGAATGCTGGGATTAGAGGAGTGACCCTGCCTTTTCAGTGATCAGTCTCACTCACCTTATCCTAGTCATAGCAAATGATTCCCCTCCTCCCAGGTAAGTTTGGATGAGATCTACTCCTGTTCTCTGGGCTCCACAGGGCAGAATTAGTAAAGTGCTTCATGCCTTATTTTGTTTTATGTTTCAAAACAAGGTTTCTCTGTGGAGTCCTGGCTGTTCTGGAACTGGCTCTGTAGACCAGGCTGGCCTCAAACTCAGAGATCTTCCTACCTCTGCCTCCCAAGTGCTGGGATTAAAGGCGTGCACCACCAACTACTCAGCTGCTTCATGCTTTAGAATTTCCTTCCAATTGTCTTAAAAGCCACTAACAAACACTGTCTTATATAAAGGGTGTTTTGCCTGAATGCATATATATATATGCACCCATCCATGTACCTAATGCCTACAGAGGCCATAAGAGGGTATCAGGTTCCTTGGAACTGGAGTTACAGATGGTTGTGAACCACCATATGGGTGCGATAAAGCCCAGGTCCTCTTTTAAGAGTAGCCAGTGCACTAAACCACTGAGACAGCTATGTCTCCAGCATCCTCCAAATGTCAAACACTGGTGTGAATGCTAACTTATAACACTGTCAAAATAATCAACACAATTTGCATCCATCATCTTTGCTTTCTCCTTTAGACTTGAGAACATCAGTCTATTCGAGGCTGTTGCTAACACTTGAGGTATAGTTCTGCTAATTTAAACTGATACTCATAAGCCTAGTACTATGAGGCTTTAGAAGGCTCAGCAGTTAAGAGCAGCTACTGCTCTTGAAGACCTGGGTTTGTTTTCCACCGTCCACGTGGAAGCTCCCAACTGTCTGTATTCAAGTTCCAGAAGCTCCAATGCCCTCTTCTGACCTCTGAAAACACATTACAAACATGGTGCACAGACATACATACAGGTAAAACACTTAAACACATAGAATAAAACTAAATTTTAAATGCACGTGTATACAAATGAACACACACACACATTTTATAGTATTGGGTAGAATAGGTAAGTATTAGTGAGCCAGGCAGTGGTGGTGCATGCCTTTAATCCCAGCACTTGGGAAACTGAACCAGGCAGACCTCTGTGAGTTTAAGGCTAGCCTGGTCTACAGAGTAAGTTCCAGTACAGCTAGGGATAATCAGAAAAACCCTGTCTTGGAAAAACAAACAATATCAACAACAACCCCCCCCCCCCCCCAACAAACACTTTTTTTTTCTTTTTAGAAAAACATGTTATTTCATTTTAAATAAATAAAAAGAAATTACCTCATTCTTACATATCAGATAAACATGGTATTTATAATGATGGAGTGAATGATATAATGAATATAACTGTATTTTTTCTGGATCAACAGCAAACTCCTAAAAAAGAAAGACAGTCACAGGTACTTTTCATGTAACATCAGAAGTAATTATACAACAACCTGAAAAATGTCTTATATGGTGAGGTATGAGGCTATATTCATATACATAGGAGCTTAAACTTAAATTATATTTTAATTCACTTTTATCATGTTATGAGTACATGCCATTTGAAAAACAAACTAGCATTATAAAAAAAATCTACATAGAAACATTTTAGATAGCAAAAGAGTAGAAGCACTGTCTGCTAGCTATATCCTCCTGTTGCTGAGTGAGGGTCTCCCTCTGCAGCTCTGGGGGGCCTAGGACTCTGATCTGCCTGCCTCCCCAGTGCTGGGATTACAGGATTTCTATTTCTTTCTTAACACAGGTTCTATGAGGTTGAGGCTGGCTTTGAACCCCTGATCCTCCTGCCATTTATCTCTCAACATTGCTTTTCTGTCAAGGGGAAAAAAAAATCACCCAATACATATAGACCACAACATGCACCTCACACAGGTTCTAACACATTTTTTACCCACCTAAAACTTGGATAACTTTCTGTTTATTATATGTATATCATTGCATCCTTATCCATTAAATAGAAATAATATGAAAACACGGAGTTTTTACTAGCTGTTACTATGGTCTAGTGCTCTGATTACGTATACAGGTATGAAAGAGCCATCTCTCTAGTACTCCAGTACTTAGAACTGAACTTCACACACTATAAATTCACAAAGTATCTTGTAGTTGCCTGAGAGACAATTAATGGGGGTCTATCTTTTCTTTGTATAAAGTAAACAATTTTTTTTCTTTTTTTTTGGTTTTTCGAGACAGGGTTTCTCTGTGTAGCCCTGGCTGTCCTGGAACTCACTCTGTAGACCAGGCTGGCCTCAAACTCAGAAATCCGCCTGCCTCTGCCTCCCAAGTGCTGGGATTAAAGGCGTGCGCCAACACCGCCCGGCGACAATTTAAAATCAAGCATGATGGCATATGATTTAACTTTATTTTTGGTTTTTCAAGACAGTTTCTCTGTTTGGAGACTGTGGAACTTACTCTGTAGACTAGGCTGGCCTCAATGCAGAAATCTACCTGCCTCTGCTGCTTCTCAAGTACTGGGTGTGTCACCAACACTCAGCTAGCATATGGTTTTAATCTTGGCACTCCAGAAGCAGATGAGTCTGAGTTTAAAGCCAACCTGATTTATACAGTAAGTCAGGTCAGTATAGTGAGACCAAGTTTCAAAAAAAAAAAAAAAAAAAAAAAAAAAAAGAGGGGGAGGGGAAGGGGGGAGAGAGGGGGAGAGGGAGAGAGGGAGAGAGGGAGAGAGGGAGGAGAGAGGGGAGGGAGAGAGAGGGAGAGAGGGAGAGAGAGGGAAGGGAGAGAGGGGAGGGAGAGAGGGAGAGAAGGAGAGAGGGAAGAGAGAGAGGGAAAGAGGGAGAGAGAGAGGGAGAGAGAGGAGAGAGGGAGAGAGAGGGAGGAAAGAGGGGAGGGAGAAAGGGAGAGAGGGGAGAGAGAGAGGGAGAGAGAGGGAGAAAGGGAGGAGAGAGGGGAGGGAGAGAGGGAGAGAGAGAGGGAGAGAGAGAGAGAGAGGGAGAGAGAGAGGAAAGAGGGGAGGGAGAAAGGGAGAGAGGGGAGGGAGAGAGTGAGAGAGGGAGAAAGGGAGGAGAGAGGGGAGGGAGAGAGGGAGAGAGAGAGAGGGAGAAAGGGAGGAGAGAGGGGAGGGAGAGAGGGAGAGAGAGAGAGGGAGACAGGGAGAGGGGGAGAGGGGGAGAGGGGGAGAGAGGGAGAGAGGGAGGAGAGAGGGGAGGGAGAAAGAGAACCACAGTTTTCTGAGATAGGATCAGAGTTTCCACTGCTTCTCTCCGGGATTAAAAATGTGTGACACCATGTCCACAGGCACTCTGGATTTTACTTAAATACAACTTTGTAGGTACTACCTATTTATTTCTAGTTTTTGTCAGAAACATATAGCACAGGCTACCCTTGAAGCTGTCCTGAAACTCCTGATCTTTCTGCTTTCACCTGTCAAATGCTAGGATTCAAGCATGCACCACCACCATACTTGGCTTACAAAATAAGTTGTTTTTCGAGACATAGTTTCTCTGTGTAGCCTTGGCTGTCTTGAAAGTCTCTATGTAGATCAGGCTGGCCTCAAACTCAAGAGACCCACCTGCTTCTGCCTCCCGAGTGCTGGGATTAAAGGCATGTGCTACTCCACTGAGCTCAGAATACAATTCTTATATGAAATTGTTATACTGAAAAGACTGCAATAATGTATACTGCGGAGATGAGCAAATGACATTTTAGTGACTTTAGAGGTATATCAATATTCAATCTTATATATACACACTAAAACATGTGATTCCAAACTCTGTACACATAACTTTGAATAGGTAAAAACCATTAATTTTCATGCTTACTTCTCTATAATGCATACATATTTCAAAATGTTGCATACAAATACTTTTAATGAATTAAACATTAGTTTAAAACTACATACAAACATGTAAATTATGTTTCCCTTATTACTCTTCAATGGTTTCATCGGAGCTGTGTTAATTGGAAAATGTATAACCATTTATTAAGCACTACATTCTTACCTGTGCAGACTTAGTGGTTGTTTTAGAGGTCCTTAGAGTTTTCTTATTATAAGCTTTACCATTCATTTTGATTTTAGAAACAGCAGATCCTCCACTCTTTGCTTTTGAGTCTCGAGTAATAATTGTCAGTTCAGGAAAACTTTCCAAAGCATTCTTTAAAATAATGAAGGATGATACAACTGACATCAGAAGAAAACTAAACTGAATTCAGCCATTCAACACTTATATACACACAAGCACATATACCCATGTGGGAGGCTACAGCTGGGATTTTGTCACAAGTTCTTTGTACTTTCTACCCATGGTTTGGATTGTCTTTCCATTCCTTGAATCCAGGCTAATAATATGTCCTAATTTTTTGAGCAACAGTACAGCATGCTGAAGGAACTCCTGAGTTACTGTTAGTAATCCCTCTCTGATTGCAAAGTAGGAACATGTGCATTCTTCAAAGCTCTTATCCCTTAAACCGTGACTCAAACCTGGAACCAGAGGTAAAGCAGCTACAGTGTCATCAGACTCTAAATGAAGACACGGACAGAAGACAGACAGTAAGAATAATGGCTGTTTCCTGTCTCACTTCTCTTGCTTCCTTGTCTGCATAGAAAGAACTTGTGAGATAAGATCTTGAACCAGAGTTTGATAGTGTGATCTCCACAGACAGGGAGCCACCACTGATGATGCAGTGGCCACAGAGCAGAGCCAGCCAGTCCTAGTCTAGTCTTCAAAACCCACTGACATTAGTGCCCTTACCTGCTGGGTAAGGCACTGTGACCTGAAAACCTGCACAAAGTAACAGAATAAGCCCTGCAGACCACAGCCTGCCAACATTCGATTCAGCTAGCAAGAGCATGAATTATCATGACTGTAAGGAGTTCAAAGTACTGTTACATTTATGGTTCAGAATGTAATTTAATTTTCACAGGTTCTATTCCAGACTTCCACATTTTACAAACTGGTACTGTGAACCTGAAAACAGTACATTTTAAAAACTAAAGATTTTCTTAGTTCCAAGTGTAACAAGGAAATGAAATCTGACAAACATAGTAAAACTTGGGCATATCTACAGAAGAGCTACATCAACTTCTACCCCACACTACTTGTGCTTTTATCACATACAAAGGGACTCTGCACTTAAAAAATACCCCACTTAAATAATTCTGGATCTAGAATTGCCAATTACAACAAATGGAACTTAAAAGACTAAAATTACAGTCTTGGGACCAGAGAGGCGAGTCAGTGGTTAAACACTCTGTTCTTGCAGAGGACCAGGGCTTACAACTGTTTGTCATTTGCAGTTCTAGTGGGGGCTCGATGCTGTTTTCTGACCTCTAAGGGCCCTGCATGACTGTGGTGCACTTATACGCATGTAGATAAGACACACAGAAATATAAAAGTTAAATAATCTAATTAAAAAGGCACCAAGTTTATGATAGCAAGTGGTGCTAGTATTTTTTCCTTCCTTTATTTGGGGATTGTACAGAGCACTGAACCTGACTAATGTGCTTTAGGCAAGCATTCTACCGCTCTATATGCCCCTACCTCCAAGTTACATATTTCTTGTTTTTCTTTTCTTTTCTTTTCTTTTCTTTTCCCTTCCTTTCTTTCTTTCTTTCTTTCTTTCTTTCTTTCTTTCTTTCTTTCTTTCTTTCTTTCTTTCTTTCTTTCTTTCTTTCTTTTCTTAAAGATAGAATCTTAATCTTATTACATAGGCCAACCTGGCCTGGAACTTATGGTCATGCTCTTGCCATAACCTCAAGAATGCTGAACTTACAGGTATGATCCACCATATTCTCACGGTGCTAGTTATTTCTAAAGTAAACATTTGTCTTAGTCTTCTATTTGAAGCATTTCAAGAATATTTAACAGGGCTGGAGAGATGGCTCAGCAGTTAAGAGCACTAAATATTCTTCCAGAGGTCCTGAGTTCAATTCCCAGCAACCACACAGTGGCTCACAACCCTCTGTAATGGGATCTGATGCCCTCTACTGGTGTGCCTGAAGACAGCAATTGTGCACTCACATAAAATAAAGAAATCTCAACAACAACAACAACAACAACAACAACAAAAAAAAAAAAAAAAAAAAAGAATATTTAACTTTTCTCACACATGTAATTACCATCAATGGAGACAATAACAAACTCTGCTGAAGTAGACATAAGAGATAGTCAGGATATTATGCATTAAAAAGGAATCCTGGGAAGTTTTCTGGACTGAGTAACTTTTATGATGAATTTTCTGAGTTCAAATTATCTTTCAGTTCTATATTGCAAGTAACAAAAACATCAACTTATGTTGCTAAAATACATTAATTGTAAAAACTAGAATTCCTCCTCTTGCCTCCACCTTCCAAGTGTTGGGATTATAGGTGTGTTCCTACATACCTAGCTAATCTTTAATTCAAGATACAATATGGAAGTATAAAATTTCTTTACATTATTTTTACGATCTAATGTATATGAGGGTATTGCCGGAATGTTATGTGGCTCGTGTGTGGCAGAAGAGGGCACTGGAGCCGGGAGTTACAGACAGGTGTGAGCCACCATGCAGGTGCTGGGAACCCAGCCTGGGTCCACTGCTGAGTCAGCTCTCCCTTCCAGAATGTGTACATTTTTAGAAATTACAACAGGACTGCACACACATTTTCATGTAGTACATGCAAACAAAACACTAATCCATATACAGAAAATAAAAATTTGTCTTTGAAAAATATAAAAACATACAAGGGACATAGACTTGAATATGATAGTTTAAGAAAATTACTTTTGGGAAACATGGAAAAAGTTATAGAAGGAACATGACATATAAATGACTGAAAATGAATTTACACATAAAACACCCAAACAAAAGACTCAAAAATCTGCTGAGCAGACACAAACGAATCTTGTTATATGTTTATAAATTACTGACATGAGAATGACTTTAGCTAGCTTTTCTTTCTATTTGTTTGAGACTAGCTGTCCTGAGGCTTGCTAATGACATCACTAACAGGAAATACCTTGACTGGCTGGTCCAAATGCAGATTCACAAGAAGTCTTTTCCGGTTATCATTCAGCATTCCATCTATTTTTTTCATATGTGGTAAAAGTAGCTCATCTGAAATAATAATTTATTTTAACAAGATAAGCATCAATGTAAACATTTTGGGTTTTTTGTTTGTTTGTTTGTTTGTTTGTTTTCTGTTTGTTTGTTTTTCGAGACAGGGTTTCTCTGTGTAGCCCTGGCTGTCCTGGAACTCACTCTGTAGACCAGGCTGTCCTCGAACTCAGAAATCCACCTGCCTCTGCCTCCGAAGTGCTGGGATTAAAGGCGTGTGCCACCACTGCCCGGCAACATAAACATTTGTAACACGCTCCTTTTGAAGGGGAACATCAAACCATCTGTATATTAGATGACATTAAATTTGATGGCTTAAGAAATAGGCAATTAAGCTAGAGGTGGTGACACACGCCTTTAATCTCAGCATGCTGGAGGTAGAGGCAGGTAGATCTGAGTTTAAGAACAGCCAGAGCTACAGAGAGAAACCTTGTCTCTAAACAGACAAGGTTTAGCTTTCAGAATAAAGGTTAGCCTGTACAGTCGGTTTATCAAACAAGCAAGGAAGCAGCAGCAACTCTGCAAAGCAATGGCATCTGTTGCCCAAGTTCTGCCTTTTCTTTCTTTTGGGGAGGAACAAGTCCTTATTACATAGCCAGCTCTGACTGGTACAGAACATGGTACCATATAGATCAAGTTAGCTTTGACCCACTTGCTTCTGCCCCTTAAATGCTGGGATTAAATGTGTGCACCACCATGCCTAGCATCTTATCTCAATTAAAACAAAACAATGACACTAGAAAGATGAGAACTTCTCTAAATCTCATTTATCATCTAACAAACATATTGCTACAAAATACAAACTGGTTTAACATTCTAAGTTATTGAGTATGAACAAGGATTTTCTTGCTAGTACTGGAAATGGAGCCAGGGCCTTGCACATACTAGTTAGGTAAGTACCTTACCACAATCCCACTCAAAGACTTTGTTTGACACTGGGTCTCACTATGTAATTGTAGCTGGCCTAGAATTCAGATACACCTGCCTCTGACTCCTGAATGCTATGATTAAAGGTGTGTACCACCACACCAAGATGAGATATTCTTAGTTCATTGGAATCTGGGGCAAAGACAAAGTAGGGCAAGAAAAGGAATTGTAACCCATTGTCAAAAATGAGTCAGAATGGTTATGGTAGAAAAGGGAAGAGTAACAATATGACAGAAACAAATTAATCATTTTGGTAACATATTAAATAGCTGGGGTTATCAAACCGTTAATTTACCATTACATATACCACAAATATATAAATAAGAAACAGCAAGCATTAGGGGAAAAAAATGTCAAGTATGGCAGCATACATAGAGATCCCTGTGCCTCTGCGACTCAAATGCTGAGATTACAGTCATGTTCTACAGTCTTGCCATTGAATTTAAATGAAATTTTATATATGCAAAGGCTATGTTTGCATTAAAAAATTAGTACATGTCGTAGAGTTCTGTAATAATTTTAATTATAGAAATAAAGAAGGCCAAGAGTGGTAGTGCACACCTTTAGTCCCAGCACTTGCAAGGCAGAGAGAGGCCTGGGGAATCTGAGTTCCAGGCCAGCCTTGCCTATACAATGAGGCATTGCTTTAAAACAAACAAACAAACTCCAAGAATAAACAACAAATAAAACAAAAGAGACAACAGTGAGAAAAGTTATTTCGACAAAACTTTTGAATGAGCTTCTTGGCAGGCCATACCGTTGCTCTTTTCTAGGGCTTGCATGGTGTCAGGATCCAGAGCGATGCTAACAAGCAACTCCATGTAACTCTTGAAAGTTTCCTTCATTGCTCTTGTGTTCAGAAAACGAGTGACGGAGGGAGCTTGAGGCTCAAAGCCTAGGATGAATCAGACAGGACACTAAATTTTTCCTCTCGGACAATTTTAATATTGTTTTTCATATTGGTAGCCTATAAACAAGACTGAAGACACAATTTCTTCTACTTTAATTCTTTCTGATTCTTTGTTTACAGACAGCTCAGGCAGGGTGGGGGAGATGACTCAGTCAGTCAAGTGCTGGCTGTGAAGCATGAAGACCTGAATTCAGATCTCTAGTTACCCACAATTTTTTTGTTTGTTTGTTTGTTTATTTTTCAAACATGGTTTCTCTATGTAACAGCCCTGGCTGTCCTGGACTCACAAAGATCCACCGGCCTCCACCTCCCAAGGGCTGAAATTAAAAGCATGCGCCACTATGCCTGGCACGGCTCACTTTTAGTCTTAGCACTGGGAAGGTAGAGACAGGAGGATCCTTGGAAACTTGCTGGCCAGCCACTCTTGCCCAATCATTAGGCTCCAGGTTCAAATGGGCCCTGTCTCAGGGAAGAAAAAGGTGATGAGGAACAAAGAAAGGCGCTAGACAGCAACCTCTGGCCTACACACACGCATGTGCATCAACACACACATATGAAAGCACACCCAAGCACATACACAGACAAAAACATTCTAGATAAGTCAGATTGTGGTGAAGCACACCTGCGATCTCTGCAGCTAGTAGGTGAGGCAGGATGACTGGGAGTTCAAGGTCATCAACATACCGTGTTAAGGCTAGCCTGGTATACATAACACTCACATTCATGGCAGAGCTTGTTTTGTTCTGCTGATGCAGGGTTTTGCACTTAGCAGTGTTCAAAAACATTAACCTCCCCAGTGCTGATATTATGGGGTACGAGTCATCAGGGCAGCACTATGGCACTTGTAATACTGGTAGAACAAAGCCTAGACTGGTAGCTTTCTAAAACAGAGCCTTGCTAGTGGTAGAGTTAAGAATGGTGTTAAAGCTTGCACATAGAAAAAGCTTCCCAAATAACTGTGAGGCCTGGCACCATGGTAGCATATGACACATGGCAGGTGAGAACTCGCTTCTCTTTTGACATCCCACACCTTAGACACCTGGCTGGAGTCTCAATGATGTTTCTTTGACTAGTAAAGAAGCCAAGAGTTGGCACAGTGATGGTAACGGTAGTGAGAGGCAGAGGCAGGAGGAGCTCTGTGAGTTTAAGACCAACTTGGTCTACATAAATTGCACACCAGCTAAGGCTACATGGTGAGACTCTTATTTCAAGAAACCAAACCAAAGCAAACACTACAAGACATGCACAAAAAAAAGATACTTCTTCCTTATTTCTTTTTGTTTGTTTTTTTCAGACAAGGTTTCTCTTTGTAATAGCCCTGGCTGCCCTGGACTCACTTTGTAGAACCAGGCTAGCCTTGATCCCCATGCCTCTGCCTCCCAAGTGCTGGGATTAAAGGAGTGCATCATCACATCCAACTCTCTTTATTTCTACACTTCAATTATTACAGAATTCTAGTGACATGTATTAATTTTTAAATGCAAACATAGCCTATGCATATTAAATTCTATCTAAGACTGCAGGATTAAATGGGATTGGTGGCACATGGCTGTAACCCCAGCACTCAGGAAGCCTCTTAAGAGGCATAAGGGTTAAGAGTGCAATAAAGGCCAGGACTGGAGAGATAGCTCAGCAGTTAAAGGCACTGGACGCTCTTCCAGAGAACTTGGCTGAAACTGGAATTCTAAGAAAAAAACTGATGTTTTTTTCTGGCCTCTGTGGGCAGGAGGCACAAATGGGGTACATATACATAAATACAAGCAAAACAATCATACCTAGAAAATGAAAATAATTCTTAAAATAAGACCAAAATTGGGAACTGGAGAGATGGCTCACTGATTAAGAACATATACTGTTCCTGGGGAGGATGCAATTTGATTCACAGAACCAACGGTGTGCAGATCACAGCTGCCTGTAACTTCAGTTCCAAGGGATTCAATGTACCCATTTGACCTCTGTAAGCACTGCACTCAAATGCACAAACACACACTCTGACACACAAACATGGACAAGACAGACAGACACACACCACATAGTTAACAATTTAAAAAATGTCTGTTAGTTCTAAATAGTGAGAACCCTGGGTCCAAAATGAAAACCAGGCTGGGTATGGTGGCTCACATCATAGCCCTTTGAGGAAGGGCGAAGGCAGGTAGATCTGGACTACATAGCAAGTAGTAAGTACATAGTGAGAGCCACTGCTACATAGTAAGATCCTGCCTCAAAAGCAAAACAGAAACCTAAAACCTTACAGTACTTATCAATGATAAGATGTAGTTGATTCTGGGTAAAATTTAGAATTCTAGAAAACCTATATCCACCACTGTAAGCCGAACAGCTTCACAATATTTAAAGGCTCACTGATAATATCAGTAGTGACATTACTGAATTATTTCTCCATACTGATGACTGAACTCAGGGTCCCATGCATGTCAGACAAATCTTCTACCACTAAGCCACACTCCAATTCTAAACGTTATTTTTTAAGTATTCTAAAATAAAACAGGACCTAAATATAAAATTCTTTTAAGAAGAAATTTTTAAATGCTGATGTCTTTGGATTTGGTTTTAACCACAACAAAAGCACAAGAAATAGAATCAGTAAGCTGGGCTCCATCAGAATGTAAAACATTTAAAAAAACAAACAAACAAACAAACAAAAAAAACCACCATATAGTATGAGAATTAATATTTTCAAATCATGCATATAATAAAAGTTTAAAGCTCAGAATATAGCCAGTTGAAGTGAGGCACACAATAATCTCAGTATTGACAAGGAAGAGGCAAGGGCATCAGGAATTCAAAGCCATCTTGAGCTGTATAGAACTGGAAGCTACCCTGGGCTACAGAGACCCTGTCTCAAAAAACAAGTTCAACTCAGAAACAAAAATCAAGAAATCCTAAATTTAACCACAAAAGGACAAGGAACCATTCCAGTAATAAGCTAGTAATTCAGCCTGGCGCTGGTGGCACACACCTTTAATCCCAGCACTTGGGAGGCAGAGGTAGGATCTCTTGAGTTCAAGACCACCCTGGTCTACAGATGAATTCTAGGAGAGCCAGGACTATACAGAGAAATCCTGTCTAGAAACTGGCCCCCAAAGCAAGTAAGGATTTGAAGAGACATTCCTGCAAAGAAGATATACAAATATCTCTAGTAAGCATCCATAGTCAATAGGTAAATGGAAGTCATAAGCACAATGTAGTCCAGCAAGAAAGCAAAACCAGTAAAAGCAGCAGCTGCAAGCCTGATAACCTGAGTTCAATACCCAAGATACACACCGTGGAAGGAGAGAACCGACCTCCTTAACTTGTCCTTTAACCTCCATGTACATAGTATCTCGCATGTGCTATTAACACAGGTGAACCTTGAAAACATGCTAAGTCAAAAACCCCAGAAACAAGAACATAATACATGCTTCCATGTGTGTAAGAAAATTCAGGAAAAAAAAAAGGGTTGGAGAGTTAGCAGGATGACTCAGAGGTTTGTAGTGCTTTTTGGGGGATCATGGCTGTCCAAGTTCAATCACAGCAACATACATCATATACACACTCACATGATAATAAACAAACAACACAGTGAATTAAAAAAAGGGTTGGGGGGATGGAGAGATGGCTCAATGGTTAGGAGCACTGACTGCTCTTCCAGAGTTCTTAAGTTCAATTACCAGCAACCACATGGTGGTTTACAACTGTAATGGGATTTGATGCCCTCTTCTGGTGTGTCTGAAGACAGCTGCAGTGCACTCATATACATAAAATAATTCTTTTAAAAAAATTAGGAAAAAAAAAAAAAAAGAGGTTAGGTTACCAGCAACTGGAGTAGCGGAAAATAGAAAGCCACTGTCTAATGATTACACAGTATATATTTGGGGTGATAAGATTTATGGGAAGGGGCTGGAGAAATGGTGCAGTAGTTAAGAGCACTTGCTGCTCTTGCAGAGGACCCAGGTTTGGTTCTCAGCATCCACAGGGTCATTTACAACCATCTGTAACTCAGTTCCAGGAGATCCTATGCGCCTTCTGACCTCTTCAGGTACCCTACATACAACTGGCATACCTACCTACCTACCCACACACATACATACAAACCAAATACTAATCTACATAAATAGGTAAAAGTGTAATTGTCAGGTTTATGTATAATTGGTAATTATCTGAAAAGACAGTTAAAATTGTCTTCCCAACATGTTTTCTTCACATTTTTAAACCAAACTAACACACAGTAACTAATGGAATGTACAAAAAAATAGAGCCAATTGCATTAGTAAGTAATAACTGATCATTTTAAGCATTAATTGCTACTTAGTAAATCTAAATAGATTGAATCTATTTGAAATCCTCAATGCACTTCAAGACTGTAAGAATATTCTGAAGAAAAAAAAAAAAGAATATTCTGAAAGAAAGAGTTTAAAAATTACCACCAGACAGACCAGGTGTGGTGCCAGATGCCTGCAATCCCAAACACTTGGGAGGCAGAAAGAAGCAAGTGGATCTCTGAGTTCAAGGCCAGCCTGCTCTACACTGTGAGTTCCTGAACAGCTAGGACTACACAGAGAAAATCTCAAAAAGCCAAATGAATGAATGAATGAATACACAAATAAACACATACATACATACATACAAACACCATAAGTTTATAGGTAGTTTAGTGGGAAAGATACTTCCTGTGTCAAGTCTGACGGCTGGACTGATTCCTGGACCTACATGGGAGGAGGGAACTGATTCCCCCAATGTGTTCCCTGATCTGCACATGTGCCATGGCATATGTACATTTACACATGCATTCACACAAGTAAGCATACATACAAACCCTACACGTGAAAATAAAATAAAATCACCAGCATTTAAATCCATTTTTGTTTTGTTTTTGTTTTTTTTGAGACAGGGTTTCTCTGTGTATCTCTGGCTGTCCTGGAACTCACTCTGTAGACCAGGCTGGCTCTGAACGCAGAAATCTGCCTGCCTCTGCCTCCGAAGTGCTGGGATTAAAGGCATGTGCCACCACTGCCCAGCTTAAACCTGCATCATAGGGAATAGTCTTAAAGGTCTGAACACACTTAACTACTGACACCTAGTGGTCTACCATGTTACTTATGCAAGAAAATTTCCCTTTTTACCTGAGGGTATAATTACAAATTAAGAACCCAAGCCCCCCCTATTCTAAGCAATAAGTACTGATAACTGCAGAAAGTACAGTAAGGCTTTAAATATATATACTGGACAGCGAACTTCCTTATAGTACTAATATATATGCTTCTACCTTGAATGTAATACCTTGTAATTTACACTTACTTATGTGTATACATACTGCACATTTGTCACAGTGCATATTTACAGGTCAGAGGACAACTAACAACAACAAAACCACATGTGCCCTAATCCAAGCACTCAGGATGCAAAGGCAAGAGAATCTCTGTGTTCCAAGACAGCCTGGTCTACATAGTAAGTTCCATGACAACCAGGACTACTTAGGGAGACTCTGTCACAAAGCAAAGCAAAGCAAAACAAAACACTTTCAATTCTCTTTCATTCCTGTTTCCACTACTTACGTTCTGATACCATTTTTGCCTGAAACTGGTCTAATAATTAAATTTAAAATTTCTTCATGTTGCTTTGAGTTCTTCCAAAAACTTTCTTTTGTTTATAAAGACCCCCAAATTTTCAGCTTTAGCTTGGCTTCAGCCTTCCATTTTCCCTTCATCTTCCTTTGTCTTTACTGTTATGTTTTAGAATAATGAGTCGGTAAAACTCCAAGAGTCATATGGTGGATAGTTTAGCTTTTTCTTGGTCACATGGCCTCTGTACCACAATTCACAACTGCAACTATATGAAATCATGTATTTCCAAACAGTATCTGTGGGGCTGTGTTCCAATAAAATTATCCACAAGGGTTGGGCAGTAATCAAATATGTCTGTAAGTAAGTCTGCCAACCTCTGTCCTCTGCTGAACTGTTTGAAATTTCTTGTACATATTATACTCCAAGTTTTAATAGCTAATGGAATGAGTGTTGTATATTCTTGCATTGTACATGTTTTAAACTCTAATATGGCAAATACTGATAGATATACTTAATATGTCATATATGTTATATTATATTAATTAATTATAGTTTGGATTGTTTCATCCTAGATTTGTTTCCTTTTGTCTTCTGGCATAAACACAGATGTAGAATTTGGGGAATACAGGATCTTTTTCTTTAAGGTTTATTTATTTTTATGTGTACATGTATGTGCATCCATGAGTTTATGTGTACCATGTATGTGTAGGAACTGGAATTATAGGCAGTTGTGAATTAACTGATGTGGGTGCTGGGAACCGCCTAGATTCTCTTAGCCTCTGAGCCATCTCACCAGCATGAGGACTGGTAATCCCCAGACTTGGTATTCCTAGGCTAGAACACATCTAAGTGAGTTCTGCCTTTCCTGCTTTGCAGAGAGCTACATGTGTAGGCTAAATGTGTTCTGTAGGGTGTGGTTTATACAAAGCATAATGAACTTTGGACAGTAGCATCAATGTGCTACCAAACAAATTGATCTGAACTGCCACCATCATCATCCCCTCCACTCCTGCACACCATCTAAATAAAAGTATCAAAATACTAATTTCTTGGGGAACTCACCCTCATCCTCACTACTGCTACAACGGACCTCAGGAGATGACTCAGATTGTGACGATGAAAATTCTTCCTTCCATTTCTTCCTTTTCTTTGGTGGTGGCTCAGCCTTTATTTTGAGCTGTTTAGCTTTGGGTTTTGTAGAAGGGGCTTTTGTAGTTGTAGTTTTTGATACTGGTGGGTCAGAAGTTTTACTGATATTACTTGGCTTAGATGGAATATTTCTGCAATGTTAAAACAAATTTTATTAAAATCATTAAATCTTTTAAGATTAAAAAAAGAAAAGGGACTTTTACAATTAATAAAAAAAATTAAATATGTTCAGGCCAACATTTCCAAAATAAAGTCCATGTGCTATTTACAACTCAAATGACTCCCCCAGCATTTTTGTGAACTGGTCTGAGACTGATACTCTGTGTTCAATTATGAAGGGGCTATTAACTTAGTCTTTATCTCTAACAAAATCCTTATGGATTCATTTTCCAGAGAACATGAGATATGGAAAGCCAAATCCAGCTCTGATATTCTGATGCAGAAATGCAAATGCATCTGTCTGAGGCCTCTGAAGATATGTCCAATGCTCAATCTAAAAATTTTCATGGTTAAATTCCATCATGACAACTGGATCAGCAGCTTGAAAATAGGTGGTGATCTTAATTAAACTAGACCCACTGATGACAGTAGATTGATGAGAATATCTAGGGTTATACCCACATTCTAATACCACAGGGTCATACCAGTCACCTCCCAGATTCATGTTGCAGACAACCCAGGCACATTGATCTATGATAGGAATTCTACTGTGTGCTGACCTGATATGCACATGTCTGTGTGTCTCCTACCACCCAATTATCTTGCTGTAACTTTGACATTCATTTATTTCTTTCACCCTATTGATGGAAAGGACGGCTTCTGAGTGGTTCTGTCACAAACAGCTAGATTCAATAAATTTTGCACTTTCTGTTTTTTTTCTATTTTACACCAAAAAGACCCAAACAAAGAAGGTACCTATTCCACCAGACAAAGCCACTAGCTTTACAATGCCCATCTCATTCTTCGAAAAGGTTCACCTACTGCAAAAGGTACTGCAGCATTCTCAGTCTTTAACTGACAAGACAGATCCTTTAAACAATAATAATACCCAAATAAGCCCATAAATACATGACGTAAGAAAACAAATACCTGATAGTTTGTGAAGGCTTATTTCTTGGCTTTTTGGAACATACTCTGACATATTCCTTTTTGTTTGCATTTTCAATGAACTTCACATATATCCTTTTGTATTTGGTTTTTGCATCTCCAAAATACCCAAGGTACTAAAGAAAGAAGTATTTGATTTATACATTACATAATCTACACATAAATATTATGCTGTTATTCATAACCAGACTAGTGTTATCTTGATTTTAAGAATGGGCAAATGGGCGGGGAGGGGGGAGGGGGGAGGGAGGGAGGGAGGGAGGGAGGGAGGGAGGGAGAGAGAGAGAGAGAGAGAGAGAGAGAGAGAGAGAGAGAGAGAGAACAAACAAGCACGCATGAGCATGAACAAATTCCTGGTACCAGCAGAGGAGCTGGAGTTACAGGAAGTTGTAAGTTTCCTACCATGAACTCAGGTCCAGTTCAAGAGTAGTACACACTATTGACCTCAGAGCTATCTTCTCAACTCTGTTACTTCATTTCACTTATTTATGTTAAATTATGTGTGTGTGTGTGTGGGTATGTGCATGTGGGTGCAGGTGTCCTCAGTAGTTAGAGCATAAGATCCCTAGAGCTGGAGTTATCATTCTACCTGACACATGGAATGGAATCCAGGTCCTCTGCAGGAGAAGCCCATGCTGTTATTAGAAATGTAGATGCATGTGACCTCACCTCGGTTTATCTGGGGGTCAGTTTAGAAAATCGGATTGAATCAAGCATTTTACTTACGCTATTTGTAGCTGCAAATTCTCTTTGCCCATCTCGAATTTCAGGAACAAATTTCTGTAACAAAGCTTTCTGTACTTTCCAAATAGCTGGGGGCTCTTTTCCTGTATTCAAAGCCTCCTATAATAAGCAGAATTAATTACATTTAGGAAAATAATCAACATGCTTCTATCTATAGACTGTTACTATGAGTAGGAATCTTTAAGGACTATCTTAACTTTTCATTCTCTCTCTCTTTTGAGGTAAAGAAAGTAGGGAGTTGAGGAATGGTCTTTCTGTTGACCTGGCGGGCTGACTTTTAACACTACCTTTGCCTGGTGAGTGTTGGTATTAAGGGTATACACAACTACCCCCAGCATAACTTTTCATTTCTTATCTATGGCCAAGTGTCTACAATAATCACCCCCCCCCCCACACACACACACAAAACCTTGTGGTAGTGTCATAAACCAAAGGCCTTGATTAAACATGCTCACAAAGGGGGTAGGGAGGGGCTGTTGATATACAGATAAACCTGACCCCTAAAAATGATTCTATTCAGTCTCCACTTCAGTTCCCCCCCCCCCCCAAAGGAGCTTGCTGACACAAAAGCCATTGCCCTTTTAATGAACTAAGATGACTGGAAGAAACTACTAGTGGTATTTATTATCTTGTCATTTGTGCACTTTTATACCATCTAAAACAAATATGCTACAGTTGTAATAGGAGTTAACTATCAATGGTACAATCACAGTGTGAATGTTACAGTCTTCCTTTTTCTATCTAATTCCTTTGCTTTCCATCTCAATTTAAAAACAATGCCAATAAAACCAAACAAATAAAAGTCTAAAAATATATTAAATATGGCTAGCTAGCTAGGCACGCTGGCTCAACCTGCTATTCCAATACTTGGAAAGTTGAGTCAAGAAAACTGCCAGTAGTTCAAGGCTATCATGGAATTAAAAAACAAAACCAAAAAAAGCACCAGGCTATGTAACAAGAGCCGATCTAAAAGTACTAACCAAAATATGTATGACTTAGATAATTTTGTATGAATTGTACCATTCTAATCATGGTGCTACAATTAAAGCTCTAAAATTAATCCAAATTCATGTTTTTGTTAGTTCTGTTATTTACTTTAAATTATATAAACATTTTCTAATGTCCCTAATAATGTATTCAGTTGAAAGTCTTGAAAAAAATTACTAACAGTGCTATAAATTGAACTTGAGATGTAGCTTAATTGGTCAAGTGATTGCTTAGCACATACAAGGCCCTAATTCAGTCCTAGGACTGCATCAAACTGTGTAGGTGGTACATGCATGTAATCTCAGTATTTCCATGGTAGAGAGTAGAAGATCAGAAGTTCAAGGTCATCCTCAGCTTCATGGCATGTCCATATGGGGCCAGCCTGAACTACATGAAAACCCCATCTCAACAAACATCTGCTGGGTGTGATAGTCCTTACTACAGTGCCAACCTGGGCTACAGGCTAAACTAATTAATTAAATTCTAAGTATGACATCCAGTCCAACCTTTTCAAACATAGTAACAGGACACTCATAAATGTTTTAATGTTTTGTAACGCAGGTGTGGAATCAGCACAAATACACAAGCCCTCCAACTGCACTAGGCCCTTTACACCTGGGAACACTCACTCACCTTAAAGGTCTCTATGTCTTCTATCTTTACGACAAATTCATCACGTTCCCTGTATTGACCTTCACCTCCACTTTCAATGTTTTCCTCATCTGTAAAACCTTCTATTGCAACTGTGTCCTGTCCTTTTGCCAACTGGTCTGAAGGAAGACTATCAAGTTCAATGGCTGTAGGGAATTCTGTGGAGTTGGCATTTTCCAAGGTGTTGACAGTTAATGAAGTCAAATGAAGGTCTTGTTTAACTGTCCCAACAACAGTAGAGGGAGTGGGAGCAACTCCAGCAGTCTCAGCAGATGTACCAGGAGTTGCCACAGGTAGAGCTTCTGAAACTAAACCACACAAACAGAATATTTAAACAGTTATATGTTTTGAGTAAAGTCTGAAACATTAGCATGAGTTATTTCTGCAGTCAGTTGGCTTGGAAACAATACCAAGGGAAGAAATTAAGGAACTCAGGGGTGCAAATTGAATTCAGATAAGAAGATTCCAGTGCAAACTTACAGCTGTGACCTAGCTAACCTTACATCAAACTATATTACACACATCAAAAATAATTTCAAGACAGAGACACACAAAATATGATAGAAAAGAAGGAAGGGTCAGATAAGCAACGCTTGAAGAACTCCTAGAAGGAGGGATAACTGGATATGAAAAAGAAAAGAAACAGGCTGGAGAGCTGGCCCAGTAGTTGAGAGAACACTGGATACTTTTCCAGAAGACCCTGAACATATTTCCAGTACCTCCATGGACCTCACAGCTGTCTCAGCTGCAGGAGACCTGATGCCCTCTCTTGCTTCCATGAGCACTGGGTATACACATGGTGCAGACTAACATGCAGCCAACCCCTCTATACACACACAACCCCAAATACTTTAAAATAGCACCAGAAACTACTAAAATAAAGTAAAACTATGAATTAGGTAAAATGAACTCCTAGGAAGACACAAACTATTGAGAACTCAAGACAAATAAATATGAATAAACTAATTAGTTAAATAAAAAACTGAAAATTAAAAATCATCCCATATAAAGAAAAAGCACAGGCCCCAGAGACTGGACTGCTGAATTCTACCAACAGTGAAAGAACTAATACTTAATAAACTCCAAACTCACTATTTGAGGGCAGAGTATCACTATGTAGCCTAGTCTGGCCTTGAACTCAAAGAGATCCACTTGCCTCTGCCTCCAGAGTACTGTGATTAAAAGAATGAGTTACCTTGCCCAACAATATAGTGTTATTTTAATAATAAAACTAGATGACATAATTATAGTAATAGTAGTAATAATAATATTAATAGTGAGAAAACTAGATCAATATCCCTAATGATATAAACACAAAAATCTTCAGCTAAATTCAGTGATTATATCATGTAAAGAGTTATACAAGGAATAGTTGTAGCTCAGTGAGAGTCGATTCCATCAGGCACAAGCCATGTCAATCCATAGCATCAAAACAAATAAATTATACTATGTCAATGAGAGAAAAAGAAAATACAGGATCATCAACAGACACAAAAAAGTATTTTGCAAGATTTAGTACTTTTTCATTCTAAAAATATGATCAACTTCAAAAATGTAAGTTCCCGGGTGCTGGTGAGATGGCTGAGTAGTTAAGACTGCTCTTCCAGAGGTCCTGAGTTCAATTCCCAGCAACCACATGGTTGTGGGGAGCCGACAGAAGGCGGCTATCATCCTTGCAGCCATCTTGAGGCATATACCCTGACAAGAGACTTGTTTTTAACAGCCTACAACAGCTGAGCACACTCTGGTAACATCTTGTTTTATATACCCAGGATTTTCCCTTGGGTGTGTGTGACTTAAGAGACGAGACTTAAAGGAGTGACTTAAGAAGTGAGACTTATAAAAGGCAAGAAGCAGACAGAAGAGGGGCTGGAAACTTGGAACTTGGGGGCACCAGCGACTAGGAACTTGAGACTTGGGACTTGGACTAGGAACAAGAAACTTGGAAAGAAAGAAGAGAGACTTGAGAATAAACGGGACTGAACCACACCCTGGTCTCCATTCTTTGTGTCTGCCCTCACTCTCTCTTTTGCTGAACCCTGACCCGAGGACCAGAGCAGCAGTATGAGCCAGGACAATTTAGCCCCCAAAGCTTGGGGCAGTGCTGGTTCCAACATTTGGCAGAGCGGTCCCCGACACATGGTGTCTTACAACCATCTGTAATGGGATCTGATGCACTCTTCTGGCGTGTCTAAAGATATCAACAGTGTACTCACATATGTAAGTAAATAATAATAAAAAAAAGATATAGAAGTTCCTCAACTTCAAAGGATATTGACAAAATACCCACAGCTAACAGTATGCCTAAGGAAGAAAACATCCTGTTTTTTTTGTTTTTTGACACAGGGTCTATGCAAACTAAGTAGACCAAGCTAGCCTTGGACTCACAGAGATACATCTGACACTGCCTTAAGTGATGAGACTTAACTAAAGTACCTGTCACCACACCTGCCTGGCTCCCAAAAGAACATGTAATTACCAAATATGTAAAGGAAAAAAATGTATCACTACTATATACCGTGGTCCTAGTAACATTAAAGATGAAACTTTAAAACTAAGTGCAACGAGAGATGGCTCAGCGCTTAGAGCACCAACTGTTCTTCCAGAGGTCCTGAGTTAATTCCCAGCAACCACATGGTGGCTCACAACCATCTGTAATGAGATCTGGTGCCCTCTTCTGGTGTGTCTGAAGACAGTGATAGTGTACTCATAAACATAAAATACACAGGTGGAAAAGCAAGGCAGTTTATTAGTGGGTATCTCAACAGGTCCTGTGGCAGTTTACTAGGAAGCGTTCTCCTCACCCACATCCTAGGTACTCTCAATTGCTTTCAATGCTCCTGTCCATTCCAAGTCAATGTCCACTCCGTTTTACTTTCTGTTTAAGTAGAGAATTATTAGGAAAGTTAAGTACTTCCTTTGTATCCTTCCTTGTTAAACTTAGCTTATTAAATTACTAGTGTTTGGGTATCATGGATAGCTTACATAATGTCTGCACTTTCAAATTTATTTAAAACTTACTATCTTGCTTTGTATATTTAAATATTCCTATATATGATTTGCTATATAAGAAAAAAGTTCCAAAAGAAAAAGAAATGGAAAAATATATTTTAAAATGCCAACAATAACACAATACCTTCAATCTCAGCCCCTGGAAGGCTCCTGAGGACTCTAGCAGACCCAAGCATGACAAACGACCCAGACAGGTTTTGCCCTCACCTCTCTCTCCCCCTTGCTATGAATGGCTACATTACACAGTCCTACAGCTACTTACCAAGGTTTAATCCCTTATTTAGCAACTTTCTCCTCTGAGGCTGACCAGCAGGTTTCAGCTAGCAACCAACCCCCTCACCCCTTTGGCCCACCTATCTAACATGTCCAATTAAAATTAAACATCTCATCCTAATATGGGTTTCCCCTTGTTCCTTTATAAACTACCATATGCCCATATGTGTTTCCTTTCTGTCCAGAAGCAGTCCTTTTGTTCCCTCTGGGGTAAATATCCCTCTCCTCACCCCCTTTCTCTTCTCCCTTGTCCTCTATTTCCTGTCTTTGTCTCTTATTCCCTGCCCTTTGTCCCCCTGGGGCAAATAAATCTCCTTTGTGGTGATAACTTGGTCTTGGTGTGTCCTGTGCTGATTCCAGTCCTTTTAGATCCCTGTGAGTTTGAGGCCAGCCAGGGATCCACAGTAAGACCTTGCCTCAAAATAATAAATAGTTAAAATGTTAGAAAAGACGTAAGTACAATCTCCAAAGAACAAAAATATGCACTCAATCACAGAAGTTCAAAATATATCAAGTAAACTCTAACTGAGGATACAGGTTAGTGGTAGAGTAAGTACTTGCCTAGTATGTGCTAAGCCTTGGATTCTATCTTTAATATTGCAAAAATAAGTATTAAATAAACGACAAACAAAAAGATAATATGCAATTTCCTAAGTATATAACCCAGCTTAAAAAAAAAAATCACAAACATGCCGGGCAGTGGTGGTACATGTCTTTAAACTCAGCACTCTGGAGGCAGAGGCAGGCAGATATCTGTAAGTTTGAGGCCAACCTGGTCTTCAGAGTTTCAGGACAGCCAGAGCTACATGGAAAATCCCTGACACAAAAAGCCAAAAATAAAATGAAATGAATAAACCAAACATTCTGATATACCTGTTTCACCTATCCACTTTCATAATTCCCAGAATATGTACGCTTTTAAAAACTTTTGTTTATTGTATGTGGGAGGTCTGTCTGTCTGTCTCTGTATGCATGCTACATGGCTTATTTAGGAACCCGTTCTCTCCTTCTAGCTTTATATATGTTCTAGGATAGAACTCAAATAGTCAGCCTTCTTGGTAACCACCTTATCTGCCTTCCTGAAAAATTCTAAGGGGAATGTTTTACTGCTCCAAGAATACATGTTTACTTTCTTTATTTTGAAACTATTTATTATGTTCCCAAGATCTGAGTGGGTGGATGAGGTGTCTCAATATATATAGCTATGGCTGTCCTGGAACTTACCATGTAAAGCAGGATGGTCTCAAACTCACAGAGATCTGCTTACCTCTGCCTCCTAAATTCTGGGATTAAAGGTGTGTATCACTACATATGCTGGCTTTAGAAAAAATGTAAAAGACTTGAATAATAATGGAGAATATGATTTGCTTGTACTTTATAGTCATGGAATATTTACCAAGCCACTTAGAAAATTTATAAAATTCTCAAGGGTGTGGTGGTGTATTTTTGATGCCAGCACTTGGGAGACAGAGACAGATGGTTTTCTGTGAGTTCAAGGCCAACCTACTCTACATATGAGTTCCAGACAGCCAGGGCTACTTAGTGAGACCTTGTCTCAATAAAGAATTTTTTTCATAGCATCTTAATGTAGACATTTTGAACTTAAACTAGATAAAATAACAAGGTACCACTTAATAGAAAAACAATGTTTGGCCATTACTCATAGCTCTTTGGTTAAGAAAAAGTCAATGAAGCTGGAAAGATAAATGCACTGGGCATACACAGACATACACACAAGCAAAACACACATACACACAGAATTTAAAAAAAAAAATCTAACCTGAAGTAATAAAACATTTAAAAACAGATTGTTATAAGCACAATTACTGGGATATGACCAGAGTATAGTACAAAGAAATGTAAAAGCTTAAGTATCACTCAGTAGACAGAAAATACAATAGTAATTAAATACTAAAGCCAAGAACCAAAAAAAAGAATATCAAAGGAAGACAAGGGAAAGAATTAAGATGTTGAAATTAAGAAAACATAGATAAAACCCCAGTTTGTTAAGTCACCATCTCAATTCCAAGGGTCTAGCTGAGGAAGTGGTCAGGCTGGCAGAGTGCTTGCTCAGCTCGTACAAAAACATTGGGCTTCATTCTCAACATTGCTGGGGGTGTGGGGGTGCCTATAATTCCTGCACTTAGGAAACAGAGGCAAGGAGATCAGAAGTTCAGGTCACTTTTAGATACAAGGCAAATTTTAAAAAGATCAGCTTAGAATACAAGAGGCCACACTTAAATACCAAACAACCAAAACAAAACCCCCAAAACATTTAATAATATTCTTCAAAGAAATAAAAATGGAAAACCTGTAAAATCCATGCAGAGCATAAAGATCCCCAATAGCAAAACAACACCTGAAGTACAAGTAGCAACACTAGAAATAACACAATCCTGATCTCAGATCACACTAACAAAAACATGGCACTGGCACAAAAATAGACTCAGGAATAAGCCCGCAGCTGGAGTGACCTGATTTTCAACAAATGTGCTAAAAACATTCGCTGGAGAAAGAACAGCCTCTTCAAGAAATGGTGCTGAGAAAACTGAATGTCCATATTTGGAAGAATAATTAGATGACTATTTTTTATGATATCGAAAATGAATACATGGCAGATGAAAGAGCTTAACTGAAACACGAAACTTTGAAATTATTACAAGAAATAAAGCATAAGGAAAACATCAAAGGCAGGTGAAATGGCTTAGCAGGTAAAGTCACTTGCCAAGCCTGGGAACCTGAGATCAATCCTTGGGGAAGAACCAACTGCCACAAGTTGTCCCCTGAAGCAAGATGACATGTGTGTACTCCCTCCAAACATGCACATAAAAAATAAGTGTAATTAAACAAATAAAGAAACTAGAAAGAAAGACAGAAAAAAAAAAAAAAAAAAAAAAAAAAAAAAAAAAAGACAGCACACTTCACCACCCAGAAACAGATGAGAAGAAATGACAAGCCAGCGAAGAACTAAGACCATGACACAGCATGGAAACAACTCAAGAGTAAAGAGTCAAGAGAAAGAGCGTGTTCTGTTTCTTAATTTCCAGCAGAAGACGAGCACAGGCTGATTTCCCAGAGGATCTATTTCCAGCATCCACATGGTGGTTAACCAGTGTTTGTAACTACAGTTCCCGAAGATCCAATGCCATCTTCTGGCTTCTATGAGCATTAGGCACACACAAGGGATGGGTACACATATATACATTTAGACAAAACATTCATCATTCATTCATTCATATATATATATATATATACACACACATATATATATGTACATATATATACACATATACACACACACACACACACACACACACATATATATATATATATATATATATATATATATATATATATAGAGAGAGAGAGAGAGAGAGAGAGAGAGAGAGAGAGAGAATGGTTTTTTTTAAACCAGTAATCCCTAGAGGGATTAATACATAAAATATAAAAATAACTCTAAGATTTTAAAATTTATTTTATTGTATTTTCTGTGTATGGGTGTTTCTCTGCATATATATTCATAGACCATGTACAAGCCTGGTACCCATGGGTATCAGATCCCCTGAATGGAATTACAAGTGGTTGTTAGTCACCACATGATTGCTAGGAATTGAATCTAGGTCTTCTGGAAGAGGAGCCAGTTTCTTAATCGCTGAACTTCAGCCCTCTTTGAGAATTATTTAAACAGTAATAAATAAATAAAATTAAAAATTTAAGCAAAAACGAAACAATGAACTGGATAGTTCTGAAAAGCATAAACAGCCCAACCATATATGAAAAAAAATGCCTGAAATCCTTAGCCATTAAGAAAATGCAAATTAAAACCACACTGAGACTCTCTCTATCTCACCAGTCAGAATAGCTACTACCATCAAGAGCATAAACAAGCCAAGTGTGGTCATGGACAACTGGAATCCAAGCATTTGGTAGTCTGAAGCATGCCCAGATCCTGTTCTCAGTAAACTAAGAGACAAAGGGGATTGGGAGACTCAGGGAGACACAAAGACAGATGAGAGCATTGAGAGAGAGAGCGAGAGAGAGCGAGCGAGAGAGAGAGAGAGAGAGAGAGAGCGAGAGAGCAAGAGAGAGAGAGAGAGAGAGAGCAAGAGAGAGAGAGAGAGAGAGAGCAAGAGCACACACACTCTCACACACGGGTGTAGAGAAAGAAAACAACATGAACAAGATCACATGAGAGGATTTAGAATGGGAGTTAGGAACATTATATTGTTCTTTGCAACTGGGAATATAAATTAGTGTTAATAAAACCACTAAAGAAATCAAGATTGAAGTTCCTAAAAAACCGTAAGTAAAAACCTCCATGAAACTAAAACTAGAACCATATGATCCTACTATACCACTCCTAGATACTTGCCTGAAAATACCCCAGTCAGAACACAACAGGAACCAGCACTCGTGACAATTTTAGCTCTTCTTACAATAGCCAAGAGATAAAACTAGAGTGGATGTCTACTAAGAGATGGTGGGGCAGTGGCACACAACTTTAATCTTGGCACTTGGGATGCAGAGGCAGGTGGATCTCTGTGAGTTTGAGGCCAGTCTGGTCTACAGAGCTAGTTCTAGTACAGCCAAGAATTCAAGAAGAAACCCTGTCAAGGGGGAGTGAGAGGGGGAGGAGCAGATGAAGGAAATGTATATACAATGGGGTTTTACCAATGAGGCAACAAGATACGGTAGAGACTTCTTTATACCAGAGATTACAAAAGGCTTGCTCTATAAACCTAAGGAGAATCAGAATAGCAAAATGCAAAGCATTCTGAATTGAGAGGGACTTAAAAATCTTTTTTTTTTTTTTTTTTTTTTTTTGGTTTTTCGAGACAAGGTTTCTCTGTGTAGTCCTGGCTGTCCTGGAACTCACTCTGTAGACCAGGCTGGCCTCGAACTCAGAAATCCGCCTGCCTCTGCCTCCCAAGTGCTGGGATTAAAGGCGTGTGCCACCACCGCCCAGCGGGACTTAAAAATCTTAATAGGATTGTCCATATTCACAATAATACCTTAAAATCTAAAGACTGTCTGACTTTACGCTGATTTTCCTGTGGCATAAAATAAGTTACTACAGTGACAATTTTGGTACTTTAAAAACACAGAAATACTATAAGAATGTGCCTCTGTTTTAATCCCATGTGTGGGGATATGGGGCTGCTTTGGACTATCCACATCAGCTGCTTGGTATGTCTCATGCTCTAGCAGAGGCATGGTTTTGCTACCTGCAGAGAGTTAGATTGTGTGATGTTTGAAATTCTGGGAACTTTTCAGAGTATATATAAATGCTAGTGTTCCAATAGGCATGGTAGTTGGTTGTTGATCATTTCAAAGAAACAAATGGAAATTAGTTACATTAAGGGATTTTCCTAATTCCTCTTTTCCCTCTATTCTTGTTTCTCTCCTATCTAGTGTTAGGGTATGAAGGATAAAGGGTGAGAAAAAGAAGAACCTACAAAGACCAGCTAAATAAAAGTTGTCTTATTGTTTACTTGGCTTTGTGACAGTCTCACATCAAGCAGCCCTGGCTAGCCTGGTACTCACTAAGTAGACCAGGCTGACCTTGAATTCACAGATATCCTCCTGCCTCTGCCTCCTAAGTGCTAAGATTAAAGACATGAGCTACTGCACAAAGCTTACTTTGTTTTTAGAGATAGGGTCTCACACAACTCTGGAGAATCCTTTAGATATAGTTATATCAAACATTTATGTTAACTATCTAGTATAATGTGGGGAGCCGACAGAAGACAGCTATCATCCTTGCAGCCGTCTTGAACCATATACCCTGACAAGAGACTTGTTTACAACAGCTGAGCATACTCTGATAACATCTTGTTTTAGATACCCAGGATCTTCCCTTGGGTGTGTGAGGCTTAAAGGCGTGACTTAAAGGTGTGACTTATAAAAGTGAGACATATAAAAGGTGAGAGGCAGACAGAAGAAGAGAATTAGTACTTGAGACTCGAGACTGGGAAAAAGAATAGTGACTGGGAAAGAGACTAGCAACTTAGAACTAGGAACTAGGAACTAGGAACCTGAGACTTAGACTAGGGACTTGGAGAGAAGAAGATAGACTGAAGAATAAACGAGATCAAATCACACTGTCTGGTCTCCATTCTTTGAGTCCATCCATACTTTCTCTCTTGTTGAACCCTGACCTGTGGACTGGAGCAGCTTGGGGGACAGGAGCAGCTTGGGGCAGTGTGGGCTCTAACAATTTAGCCCCCAAGGCTTTTGGCAATGCAGCTTCCAACATTGACAGAGCGGTTTGTGACATTTTGGCCCCCAAGCATGGGGCAGAATGGTTCTCAACAGTATATCAGTTATTTAATACATTCTTAATGACGAGAGCCTCAAGTCCAGACATGGAGAAGTATATCACAAAATTCTTAAAGTCTTAAAACTCCTGTTTATACAAGAACTCAACAGGAATGCAGGCTCTAAAATCAGATAAGCTAATTCAGATGCAGGTCTGTCACTTAGTCACTAGTCCTACGGGCTCCGGTGGTTCTCTTTCTATCAGCTTATCACCTGGGTACCTCCCCTTAACCCCAGAAATGATGTGCATGTGTGTAACTGAAAGAGTGCAGGTGGCCAGAGAAGCCAGAGACATCAGTTGTCCCATGGAGCCGAAGTTACAGTGGCTGTGATACTCCCAGCAAGGGTGCTAGGGGAATCGAACTCAGATTTCTAGGAAAGCAGTTATGTGCTCTCAACTGAGGAACCATCTCTGCAGCCCAATCTTGTATGCACATCTCCTGACTCTTATTCCTGGCAAAAAAGAGTCATGACTATATAAATTATTATAATATTGTTTCCTTAACCTGTTCCTTAAAAAAGTAAATTGTGGATACACTGGTGGCTCATACCTTTAATCTCAGCACTTAATTCAAAGTTAGACTGGTCTATATAGTGAGACACTATCTCAAAAATAAATAAATAAAAATAAAGTGTACTTACCTGTCGACTGCTAATTGAAGGAAAATGTGAAGTGTCTATCCCAAGATTTGGGAATATAGTTGGGAGCCAGCACAGAGTTTTGAAGGTCTCTCTTAGCCAGATGCACATGCATTTTGTATACAACCATTTCCAATATTAAAATGCTAATCTTTTGGGTAAAACTGGGATATTAAGAAGAAAAGAGAACCTATAATACAAATCTTCCTATTCCAAAACTGCCTTAAGATGTCTATGCTTGGAGAATGCAGATAGCAGACTGTGTAAGATGATTCTTTGTGGCGTAACCAAAATCCTACATGCAAGGAAATGTCAAAAAGCAAACCCCCAAGATGTTCTTGTCCATAAGATGTATTTGCAGAACTGCACAGGTTTTAAAATGTATGCCATAGCCAGAAAACTAATGATAAGATGTGATAACTGTAAACTGTTTAAAACTTTACCTGTTTTCTTTGTTTTATCGGAAGTAGCATCCAAAACAGTTAAGGAAGCAGAGGCGTTCTTATAAACATCGTGGCCACACGTGGCAGGATCTTCCTCATCAGAAGAAAATGAAGATAATTGTTCTAAATTTTTAAGTTCATTGTCAACTTTTTCTGATAGACTGACCCCTCCAGTCTCAGATGGTGCATATGCTGCAGGTGATGTCTTTGCAAATGGTGGGGGACAGAAGGTACGGGTGACTTGGGTTCCTGATCTTCTGGTTCTATTAGGTATTCGAACAGCAAGGGTGGAAAACTGCTGCTTGGGTCCACACTTCAGGAAGTCTAAAAAAGAAGCAATAAATCCTGTTTTGACTTCTGGCTGCTTTTCCTCCACTTCCTTGATTTTCTGCCTCATCTTTTCTTGATGCTGGAAACCTTCATCACAACTTTCTGAGGAAGGGGAAGTGTATGGTAAATACACATCTGTCCCTCTGGGGTTCTGTCGCTTGCACTGAGCAGACTTTTTCAGCTGTTTTTGACTATCTTCTTCCTCTTTACCTTGTTCTTTTCCTTTAGCCTTTTCCTTTGGAAGGTTAAAATACGTTACATCTTGCTTTTCATCTTCACTCTTGCCACTGGCTGCATCCCCTGGCTGGGACATGGCCAGGAGTGCAAGTGTACTCCTTCTATGGTTCACCAACATACCACTATCATCACCTACTAGGGTAAAGTCACTCTCTGATACCACTCTTTCTCCACTTATGCTCCGACTATTAGAGCCAAACTCTTGATTTCTGTTATTATTCAATGCACTGTCAACAGCAATTTCCCTGTCTTCTTTAGACTCGTGGTTTATAGTCAACTGTTTCTTGAATGGGTCAGAACTTTGCTCCTGGATTTCCTGACCCAGTCCAATCATGGCAGAAGGTACTTTAGCTGGTATATTTTGACTAGGTGTTTCCATATGCGGTTGATCATGGATCGTTTCTGACTGAAGGGTGGGTACTGATGAAAGGTTTACACTAACCTGATTTCCATTTAAGGAAATATCATTAATACTCTGTGGCTTTCCTACTGTCGTTGTTATGGAGTTAAAATCTGAATTCACATGCCTGACATCTAATGACCGCTGATAATGAGACTTCGAATCACTATTTTCAATATCTTGCATGGGTTCATTCGCAGCTGACTTGGAAAAGTCAGAAGGTGTAACCCCACAAGCTGCTGCTGTCGCTGCTAAGATGTCATCTACATTTGATAAAATATTTCTTTCATCACTGAGAAGCATTGCCTCTGGAAAGCATATTGATCCAAGAGAAACAAACTGATTCTTTGAGTCATGCGGATTGGTTTCACTGAAGGGACCCTTTGTTGTTAGCTGTTGCAATGGTTTTGAAGGTTCAGGCAGGTCTAGTTTCAGAATATCAGAATTCTGAGCATGAAGCTGCTGTTGAGGATGTTCACCGTTGCTCTGGATGATATGGCCATCCATCTGAAGGAAAGGATGGACTATCTGTTGTGGACTCTGAACACGCTGTACTTGCAAGGATGCCTTTGCTTGTCCCAGGCTTGCCTGTAGAATCCCAGCCTGCTGAAGAATCTGTAAGTCACAGGCAGAGTCTAAAAGGACTGGTGTGTTAGGAAGAGCCTGATGACTATGCCCTAAAGCATGACTTGGAATCTGTACCTGAGATGAGGCACTAAGTATTTGATCATGCTGCTGCTGAACCTTAGCTTCATGCATCTTGTGCATGAGAGAATGCTGCTGGTTGAGGTCTTTAGTATTCAACCTTATCTGTGGAGTTTGCATTAAATTAGTTGCCTTCTTAAGATCAGGGGCTACTGCATTATTGGGCTGGCCGCTTTGCTGGTTAAGTTGTGTCATTGAGCCAACCATGTTTTCTTCTTGTTTTGAAACCTGGAGAGCGACTCCAACAACTTGATCTTCAAGGTGGGAGTTATTTCTGGTTACAGTCTGAGAATACCTATCATCTGCCTTTGATGTCTTATAAACTGACTCTTGAGCATTCACTTCTCCATCAGGTAGCCTTTGGCTTGATGATTCAAGAGATGCTTGTGACTGCAATGCCTGTAATTTTTGCATTGGAAAATCATCTTGCTTTGAAGATGTATACACATTTGAGTCAAGTTTTCTCTCAGCATAAGACTTTGGATCAGGGGAAGGTATGCTACTTTGTAATGTCTGACCACGAGTAGAGGATGCAAAAGATGACTGCACAACAGGCAAAAACTTCTGGGGCTGAGGAGGAGAAGATCCTTGGGTCTGAGCATTTGGGGATGAATGCATAGAAGTATAATTTGGTGTTGGGGTAGAAACTGGCAAGCTCTGACCATGAGAGGCAGAAGAGTAAGAAAGAGAAGGGGCTGTTAATGTCAGAGACTGTCCTGATGCATAGCTTTCTGAAGGACTAACAACTGATAAAACTTGAGACTGAGATGAATAACTGACCTGTGTTTGGCTAACTGGTGATAAACCCTGAGAGTGACCAGAAGAATAATTCTGAGACTCACTGACTGATGACAGGTCTCTTGTTTGAGTAGGGTAATTCTCATTTGTTACTAAAGACAATACTTCTTGCTGATTGGATGAATAACTAAGTGTCTGATTTTCAGAGGTTACAGGCTGAGATGACCCAGAAAAAGTCAATGTTTTGTATAAGGATGGCAATTTCTCAACCCTGCTAGGCCTATAAACCTGTGAATGAACAATAGACGGCACATTATGTGGCTGTACTAAACCATAATTTTGGGACTGACTAACTGATAAAAGGCTTGGTAGCTGTGCTGTAGAATAAATTTGTGCTTGACCTGATATTACAGAACTCTGGTTATGTAAAGGTTTAGAATAGTTTAGTGTTTGCACAGGAGGAATTACACTTTGAGGCTTCGGAATTGTAGTTGATGTTAGTGGTTGTTTTGTAGAACAGCTGTCTACTTTTGTAGCAGAAGGAAGATACCCTGACGATGGAATTACAGATGAATAAGACTGAGCAAGTTCGGCTGAGACCTGAGGGGTCTTCTGCTGCAATACTCCATTGCTCACCTGAGTAGAATCTCGAATTGAACTACAGGATAAAGACGACTGCCTGGATGTTTCCTGAAAATTACTAATACTTGCACTTGATAGGTAACTATGTAAGGGATGCTGTGAACCAGTCAGTTGTGCCTGAATAGACTGGGTAACTGAAGGCCGCTGGTGGTGTTTAATGACACTACATTCTCGAAGAAGGGCTCTTTCAATGGAAGCAGCAGAACTAGTAAAAAGAGCTGAACTATAGGCTTGAGGAGTTTGCTGGGCTCCCCCAAGTGTTGAAGGCAACAAACTAAACTGAGGTTGTAAAAGATGGGGTGCTGACTCTTGAGCTGAGCGATATGTTGAGGACTGAGGTGGTATGCTGTTACTTAATGCAGAACCGCCCAGGCGCTCAAATGCCAAAGCGGTTGGAACAGTTCCCTGGGAAGTCTTAATTTGTAGCAAAGGGTCATGAGGGTTTAAAATTCCATTTGATGTAGTGTTAAAAGATGAATCTTGAAGCACCAAAGGTGAGGTGGTCGCAAAGTTTCTATTACTAAAGGTAGCTGGATGCTGATAAGCAGACAGAGTTGGTGGTGGAAGAGCTCCAGTGGTTGGCAAGGGTCCTGTAACAAACAGCTCAGCTGCTGCTGAGGAATGCATGCCTATGAAGAGAGCACATAAAAATCTTTATGTAATTATAGCACAGATATTAAATACATATTTAAATAAATGTTGACATGGTAGTGACAGACAGATCTCAGGACATCAAAATGTCTAACTGGATATAGATACGAATGTTTAAAATTATAGCTAAGATTGCTTTTTAAAAACAAAATCAAAGTTCTGAAAGATGTAGCAATCTATATTTGTAATGCTTAAAATAGGTGAGTTTACATATATGAAATTGGACAAATGCCATATGAAAATTAAGAAGCCAGTAAAAATGTACATAACTTTCTGGCAATTAATATACTCTAACTTCCTAACACAAAATAAAGTAAAATGTACAAAACAAATGCCTTTTCTTAACATTACCTTATGAAATAATGGTTCAATTTTTTTAATATAACAATTTGTGTCTTTTATTGTTAGACAGTTCATGAGAAGCCAGTACCTGAAGTGTAAGACATTTCTTCAGTGAATATAATTTGGCAAAAAATAAACAAAATCAAGAAGAAAAAGTAAAACCTTACAGAGCTAACATCTCTCATTTTTTTCATTTACTATGACACAGGCAATATTTAGTGTTTTGCTAAATATTTGTGTATGTTGCTTTTGTTTAATTTTTTCTTTGTTCCCTACTTTGTGTGAGTTCTTTTCCTAACTATCTCCTCTGGCTCAGACTGGCTTCTCCACTGTCTCAACTGTCACTAACTGTCTTCTCTTCTCACTCTGCTCTGACCCTACGCATGTCTCCTGGATCCTCCTCTTCTCTAAGTCTCTGTTGGCTTTTTATAACCTCTCCTGTTCCCAGAATTCCAAGAGGAAGCCAACACTGAAAGAAATAAGGTCCTTTAAATGACCAGACATATTAAAACAAGTCCTACTACATTTCTACCCATTTGTTTTAGCTACTAATTATGCAGTTTTGAAGCTGCTTCTCCATTCTTTTCCAGGGTTCTCAGGTTATCTGGTGTGATCTTTCTGTTGATCTGTCAGGAGCATATGCACAACTGAGATAAAAACCTAACAGCAATGCTTCTCTTTCCTGTAACATGGATACCACTTCTTGAACCTTTTATACTCCTGGACTGTCATCTTCTAGCATAGCCTTAGGTAATAAAGAAGGTAAAGGAATTCCAGGCTATAAAGGACACAGTGGTTGAATTACTCTATTGGAGGTTCTCAAATCTATTAACATTCCCCATTTCCCCAATTTCCTTTTTTATAACAAAACCAGGGGAATTCCACAGGTTGGCAGACTCTTCTGTATGTTGAGCCTCCAGCAGCTCTTGTATCAGCTGCTGAATTGCCTGTAAAATTTTAATTTAAAGACCACAAACTTCTTAGTCAACCATGGTAGGGCTGTTGGTATAATTTCAGCAACAACCTCCACCTCCCTTATAAATTTGGAAACCGAATCCCTGCTGTGACTGTTTTTGGACAACCTACAGTTTGTGGTTGGTTGTTCTGGATGACATTTCCCAGTATCTTCCCCAGAAGCATCTTCCATTTCATCTCTTATTTTATGGATTGTCTCTGGTATTGAGGGAATATTAATCCGAATTCCCAACTGCTGTAATAAATTCCACCCCCATACATTTATGGCTATGCAAGCACATAAGGCCTTAGCTTTCCTATTTGACCTCTGTCCCACACATTTAAGCCATCACACACCTTTTTTTTTTTCCTAAGATAACTTTCCAATTCCTAGAAACTGGGTATAAACATTTAAGTGTCACTCTGAATTCCATGACTTTTGTGAAATGATAGTTATATCAGCTCCTGTGTCCACCAAACCTTCCATTTCAATGTCATTCACTTACAACTTTAATTTTGGCCTCTGATCATTAACAACTGTTTGCCAGAACACATGTTTTCCAGTCCAGCCCCTCCAGATATTTCTACTGGATAGGCTTTGCCTTTCCAGAGAAACAGTAACAGCTAAGGAATCCTATCACACGTTAAATTGCATCTCTCTTTTTACCATAAAGCATAATTTAAATTTCTTATTTGAAGTCTTCATTTATAATTCCTAATTCCTAGATGGGAAGTCAAACTGCTCCCTCCTAAGACCATTCCTATTGCCCCTGAAAGACAAAGGACTATAAACTCCTGTAGTTATTTTATTACATTGATTTTTGGAGAATAGCATAAGATATTTACCTATGGCCAAATCTAGAGCAGCATTTGTCTATATAGCATGCATTAAATCTGTAATACTTAGTTGTGGTTTTTCTGCCTGCTTGTTATTTCCTGTCTGACAGGAGGCTAATAGCTTGTATTTTTTGGTGTGGGGCTCTGAGCATCCCCCTGCCCCCCGTTTCATTTCCTGACATCAAGAAATTGCCTTGGACATCTCTCTTGGACATATACTCATTAGTCCAATTGTAACCCTTGCCACACTGCTTGTACACCCCTGGAAGTTTAGGCCTTCTTTCTGGTTTATATTTAGAAAAACTATTGCTTTTAGAGATGCCTTGTTTCCAATTTTGTTTCAAATGTCCATATTTTACACACACACAAGCACTGGGCCTTTTGATATCTGAGACCTCTAGCTATAGCTTGAGGTTTTTTATATTAATTCCCTGTACTCTATTTGTACTGTTCCAAATTCCTGGCTTCTTCTCTCCACCATGACAACCATTGCAACTGAGGGCTAGCCTCTAGTATGGCTGTTACCATTCCCTCTAGTTCAGGGGTGAATAATTCCATTTTGAGTAGCTCAACTATTTAGAGTTTGTTTCATACAAGACAAGTGCATCCCATAAGATATCACTGCTTCTTTAAAAATGCCTTAAGTCCATCATTTCTATAGGGTACCATCCTATGTCATCATAATCTTGTATATTATCTCCATTAGCAGGCATATGCTGGATAAACACTAGGAATACTGTGGACGATTTTGTGACCTAGGACTGTCTGTTCTCAAAAGGTGCTCTGGGTTTAACCCTGTTTCCTGAAAAGGGCTGTCTCATCTGACCATCTGCTTTTCCACTTTATTTGACTGCCTGTCATGGTTTAAATATGCTCAACTCAGGGAGTGGCACTATTTGGAGATGTGGCATTGTTGGAGGTGTGTCACTGTGGTTGTGGGGTTTAAGACCCTCAACCTAGCTGCCTGGAAGTCAGTCTTCCACTGTTGCCTTCAGATGAAGATGTAGAACTCTCAGCTCCTCCTGCACCATGCCTGCCTGGATGCTGCCATGTTCCCACCTTGATGTTAATGGACTGAACCTCTGAACCTGTAAGTCAGCCCCAATTAAATGTTGTCCTTATAAGAGTTGCCTTGGTCATGGTGTCTGCTCACAGCAGTAAGACCCTAAGATACTGCCCTTTGACATAGCTCCTTCCCCTCTCTTCTACTTGGGGAAAACTCCCTCTCTCTGGTTCCTTCCTGGGAATGAGCCTATTTTTTCTTTCCCTTTCCTTGACATTTTTCTTTCATTTGAGTCCCAAGCTTCTCAATTTTCACCTGATTTTTTCCTAGTTGCTCAACCATGTGAGTGCAGGTGCCCAATGAGGTAAGAAGCATCAGATCTCTTGGAGCTGGAGTTACAGATGGTTGTGAGCCACCTGACATGTCAAACACAGGTCTTCTGGAAAAGCAGCATGTTTTCTCAAATGCTAAGGAATTTTATTACCAACCTTCCCACAGACATTAAAATAAAGCTTAATTTTTGCTCCTCAAGCTGCTAAGTAGCTAATTTAAGTATAAAATATAAACTGAATTTGTCTTTCATAATTATCAAACCTTTAATCTGAAACTGAGTTAATTTAAGTTAAACTGCTAGGAAGAAGCCTTGAATTGTGGTAAGAGTTCCTGATGAAGCAGCCTGAGTATTTCGAGACTCAACAAAGGACAAAAATTCACCATAGAAGAGTCTTTAGTGTTAGTACTAGCACTACTTACTTTAGTATCAAGCATTCCCCAAACGTACCCAATGTAGAAGAAAGTATCTCCAAGTAAAATAAAGTTAAAGTTAGATTCCTGCTCTTATTTAAAAAGTAATTTTTGTTTTAGAGACAGCGTCTCATCATGTAGATCTGGCTGTCCTGGGAACTCATACCTACCTCTGCCTCCTGAGTACTGAGGTTAAAGGGCTGCACCAGTATGCCTGGCTCTGGCTAGCTATATTTTAAACCGCCAAAGGTGCAAGAAAGAAAAATGTGTCATTCATCAATTACATAGATGCTGTATCATTAAAGCTAAACTTTATCTCATTTTCATTTTAACATTCCCATGGCACAGGTGTCTTATATATTAACCAAAATATGAAAGTTGATTTTTCTTCTTTCACTCAATATACCCAGAATTATAATATACTTTTAAAAAAGACTATTACCAGTTGCTTGAGGAGTGGTGGCATATCCAGGAAGCTGATGAGAGGCTGTGAACGTCTGTCTTTGAAGAGCATCTGATTCAGACTGTGAGGGATGTCCATCTTCATAGCTTAAATGAGAGAGGACAGCATTAAAAACAAACAAACAAAAAATAACTCCAATGAAATAATCAGAGAGCAACTACCAGTTGTAAGTTAATTTACACAAAGAATACATGGAATGAGCAAAAACAGAATAAACTTCACAGGCAGGGACTGGATTGCATGCTGACCAAGAGCCTGGATTGGCTCCTAGCACTAAAATAAACAGTAAGTAAGTAGTTTATAATATATGTAATATATCATTTATATAGTGAAATATATTAATTTTAAGCCTAATGTAACCTAATCATTATGTATCTTGTGCCAAAAGAAAGAAGTCTATAAATTAGTGTATCAGGTAGACAGTAACGCTGCTGTGTGCCTTCATATTTCATTGAATTGCCACCTTCCATCCCCCTCCATACTCACTGTTCCCTTCCTGTATTACGTCTTACACTTTTCTGGATATACTGAATTTAAATTGGTGAAAATACTGTATAAAACAATGGTTTCAACAATGACATTTTTTTGTACATGCATAGCATGTATTTATATCACATTTTCTTTATCCATCCATCCATCCATCCATCCATCCACCCACCCACCCACTGGTGGGCACCTAAGGCAGTATCACAATCTGGCTATTATGAATACTGAGAGTCTAAACAAGATATCCAACACTGCAGGTATTTCTGCCTTATGCTGACTTGATACCTTAGAGTATACTGCCCAAGAGTATTATAGCAGGATGATACCTAGTTTTAGTTCTTTGAGAAATCTCAACAATGACTTCCATAGCATATGGACTAACTCATGTCCCCACAAATGTACATATATAAAGATCTTTTCCCCTTCTATCAAGCTCTGCATCTGTTTTATTTTCTTGATGATAGCCTGAGGGAAGATGCAGACTCAGTGTGTTTTTTGATGGCTAAGGCTATTAGAAATGTTTAATTCACTGGTCCACTGGGTTATCTCTTAGTGCACAGTTTTAGATTTGTTATTTTTAAATGTATGCCTTGTGTCGATTTATGTATATCACATGCATACAGGAGCTCTAGGAAGCAAAGAGAGAGAGAATGGGATCTCCTAGACTTAGAATTACAGATAGTTGTGAGTTATTACTTTGGTGCTGGGAACCACCCCAGTCCTGTACAAGAACAGTAAGTGCTCTTAACCTCTGAGTTATCTCTCCAGATATAATCTGGCTATAGGCATAGACAAGGACTTTCTAAATGGGTCTCCAATTACTTGGGAAATAAGAATTAAACAAATAGGATTTAATAAAAATAAAAGTTCCCACACCAAAGGAAATATTACCAGAGTGAAAAGATAGCCTATGGAATGGGAGATATACATCTGACAGAAAATAAAAATCCACAAAATATAAAAAGTAAAGTTTTGCTGGGCAGTGGTAGCACATGTGTTTAATTCTAGCACTTGGGAGGCAGAGGCAGGCGGATTTCTGAGTTCTGGTCTACAGAGTGAGTTCCAGGACAGCCAGGGCTACACAGAGAAACCTTGTCTTGAAAACCAAAAACCAAAATAAATAAATAAATAAATAAATAAATAAATAAATAAATAAATAAATAAATAGTAAAGTTTTACTCAGTCTTTTGACCATAGTGGCATGGTGGTATACACCTTTAACTCCAGGACTGGGAAGCAGAAGCAAGGTGATCTTTGTTAAGTTCTAGGCCAGCAAGGCTTAAAGTGAGTTCCTGTTCAACAACAAGATTGCCCAAGTTTACTTGGCGTGTGCGGCAGTTTCACATTCTTGGGTTTGACATACACAGGTTGACTGTCTGAAATTTTTAAGTGAAAAATCTTCAGAAATAAACTGCTCATATTTTTAGAAATTATATTAAAATTTATTAATTGTACAAAATAATGGATTTTGTGATGATTTTTGAGTATATAATGTACTACCTCTATATAACAGGGCCCTCTCCCCAATGTCTTGCTATACAATCCTGACTGGCCTGGAACTCTCTATGTAGATCATAGACCAGGCTCACCTCAAATTCACAGAAATCCACCTACCTCTCTCTACACGCACACATGCACCACATGCTTCTTTGGTAATTATAATTCTAGTTGATTTGCAGTGATACCTCATTACATCTAATAACTAACAATGTTGAACATCCTCTTCAGCTGGCATAAAAAAAACTGTAGTCAAAGTTTACTCAAATCTTTTGCCCAGTTTTATTTGGGCTGTGTAGAGAGAATCTTTATGCACTGCATGGAAGCACCTCTCAATAAAAAGCCTCTGGTCAATAAACTGAGGCAGAATTAGAATGGGGGACATCCTGGAGAGAGAAACAGGATTCTGGAAAATAGGCTCTGGATATTTGCCCCAAATGCTGAAGGAGACAGTCACATGAAAGTGAAAAGAGGTAACCAACCACGGGGTGGAACTTAGAATAAACGGGTAATTCTGAGTTCGTCAAAAAACAAACCAAAGCTCTGGCCTAGGCATTTACTCATAAAATATCAAGTCGCAGCATCATTATTTTCAGGGGACAAAGAGGCCAGGTGGAAAACAGGGCTGTACTCTTATGAATTTTATGAGTTGCCCACATGTTCTAGAGTCAACTCCTTAGACAAAGACAAGTATTTTCTACCAATCCATAGCCTTTATTGTTCTAAAAACATCTTCAAAAGAGCAGTACTTAAATCTATTAAACACAGTTTGTCATTTTGGCTAAAATAAAAATTGTTGTCTAACCCAATGTTTCAAAGAATTGTTTCCCTTGAGTTTTCTTCTGGAAATGTTAGAGTACAACTGGAAAAGCCCATCAGTTTCTAACAACAGGGACTGAGGATGACCAAGTAGTATATTTAACATGTATGAGGCCCTCTAGTCAATTCCTAAAAGAAAAAGCAAAATGAAAAGATAAAGACTTATAGCTTCTTTTATTGCTGTGATAAAATACCCCATAATTTAGAAGAAAAGGGTTTATTTTAGCTCACAATTCCATTATTGCAGGAAAAATCTAGGTGGAAGGAACTTAAAGCAGCTAGTCACTATGTAGTCAAGCGCAGAGAGAGAGAGCAGAAAGCCCTTGTGCGTACTCACTGCTCAGCTAGCTTTCTCCTCTCTGTACAGGACCCAGATCCAGGGAACAGTGCTGCCTATTTACTGCCTGGCCTTCCAACATCAATCAACATAATAAAAATAACCTACACATGCACTCGCACACACAGGCATACCAACCAGATCTAGACAACCCCTCTTTGAGGCTCTTTCAAGGTCAGTCTAGATTATGAAGTTAAGAAAATGTGTGTTTATCTGCAGTCTTTTAGAAACTGAGAATCTTCTGTTCCAAAATCTAAACACTCCTAAGATCTGCAAGTATGTGAAGATAATGCAATGTTCAAAACATCTGGATTTCAGATTCCACTTGGAGTTAATTTTTTGAACAAAAGGTAGTAATAGCTCAGATTCCCCTTCCCATACACAACACAACCTAGAGATTGAATTTAGGGCTTGTATATACCAGGCAAGCTCAGGGTACCACTAAGCTATATTCCTAGCCCTTGACTACTGGAGACACATCTCCTATATAGCCTAAATTAACCTTAAATTCATTTATGATTGTGCTGGAATTAAAAGTATAGGCCACTAGACTGGCCGAGTATGTGTTTTTTTAAAGATGGGGTCTAAGTATGCTTGCTGCACTCAAGGTCACAGATATCTGCCAATCTCTGCCTCCCAAATTTTGGTGCTAAAGGTGTGTACCAGGACATCTAGTCTACAGTTTTGTCTTAGCAACTATTTGAAAGCACGAAGATTATATATGGTATAAAATTATAGTTGTAGTTAACAACAGTTTGTGAAATTTAGATCAATTAAGACCCCAGGCTCCCTATGGTCCAGCAATTCTACTCTTAGAGATCTAAATCCACCCTATAAATGTTGACAGCTTTTTCCTAACAAAGAGTAGAAACAAACTTTTATCTCCAACAACTGATAAACCAATAAACAAAATATAAGACTGCCATATACTGGTACACTGTTCAGACACAAAATGGATGAGTATAGAAAATACTAAGCAGAAACCAAGCACAAAAGAGAAGAGTCCATATGCAATTCCATTTGTATGAAATTTCCCAAGTGTGTAAACGCATGAAAAAGCTATGCTTGTCAGGGACTGGGATGCCACAGGAAGAGGAATGTAGTTATTTATGGGGTGAGTAAAATCCTTTAGAATTGGACAGTATTGACTGTTGTACAACCTGTGATTATCCAAACTGTGCTCACTGGTAACGTCTCTTTCTGGGCAACATTATCAGCAAGAAGACAGCTTATGATAGGTCAGCCTTGTTGCTTCTGTGGCTGGCCCAGCTCTATATACTGTATAATCATTTTAAACATGTTATATGGAACTAGGGCTACACAACAGCTCAGCTGCAGAGTACTTGCCCAATATACACGTCTTCCTAGTTTGGAATACCAGCACTGGGAAAACAACAAAAACTCTTTGGACTAGGGCTGAGGATGCCTAGTATGTGCAAGGCTCTGAATTCAATTCTTTACTATTTGGGGACTGGGTTGGGGGTTGTTTGTTCGTTTGGTTTTTGGTCAACCTGATGCAAGCTAAAGTTATTTGGAAAGAACTTTTGTTGAGAAAATGCCTATATCAGATGACCCATGGACGAAACTTTAGGACATTTTCTTGATTAATGATTGATGTGGGAAGGCCCAGTTCGCTATGGGTAGTGCCAACCTTGGGTTGTATAAGAAAACAGGCTGAGCAAGCCACGTGGAACAAGACAATAAGCAGAGTTCCCCTACAGTTTCTAGTTCAGTTACTGACTCGATTCCTGCCCTGATTTTCATTTAAGATGAAATGTGACTGAGACATGCAAACTGAAATAAACCTTTCTTTCCCCATGTTGTTTTTGGTTGTAATGTATTATCACAGAATAAACCCTAAGACAAATCCAGATCACAAAAATTAGTTACTCTGTATATCTGTAAGTTTTAAGTAAATTTTAGAAGGCTAAATATTACAATAAGCTACCCACCTATATTCCTTGTTGAGGCAACTCCTCACTATGTAGCCCAACCCAATGTGAGATTGAGTCTAGGGCCTCTCTTACCTCAATGTCTCTAATTCTGGGATTACAAGTGTGAACCACAGTGGTTTTTCTTAATGTGTTGTTTCTTTAAAGCTATACATCAGCATCTATGTTGCAAGACACATGGAGTAACAAGACACTGAATCTTGAGTGCTGGGCTTCTCTCTTTGTTTAAGGGGCTTCTGACAACACAGCGGTGGGAATCATCCTCTTTAGAGATTAAAAAAGCTTTCTGATTCTACTAGCTCTTTTAAGTTCCAACTGAGACTCACATCTCATGGTATCTGTCAGTCTAGGAACACACTTCTGCTCATGTGCACCCTCCCTCCCTCCCCGTTCTTGGTCTACAACAGGAATGCCCCTTATTCAATAGCAGGTGCATTCTGCCATGGGTCAAAACACCTTGTTTCATGGGAAACCTTGTTTGTCATTCCCACCACTGAATCACTAGATACTTCTGTGACCATGTGCTTCTCACATAACATACGAAGCTTGTGTTCATTGTCCACTTCAATGTGTGTCAGACAGTGACAGGGAAGACTTTTAACTTCATCTTGCCATAGCTGACAGCCTAGGAGGTGCCAAGTAGTTTTAAACAATGGCCAATTTATTTATTTTTTAACTCTAGAGTGTTAAAAAAAAATGCTTCAGAATACAGGTACTGTTTCTAATTCCTGTATTTTGACCAGCTTAGGAAAAAAAGTACAAGTATTTAAAGTTCCACATAGCCTTTCCTAAGATCTTTAACCCTCCCCAATCCTCACTCTAAATACTACATTGAACTAAGGCCCAGAGAAGAGAATGAACAAAGAGATGTGTTCCAGACTTACACCATCTCTAATCCACACAATCATGAATGGGAGGAACACAGTCTTAGGATAAAGTGAGTCAGAGTCTTGGATGAGAAATTATCCTTTTTCTTTAGTTGCTGTCACTTAAACTTAAATTTTTGACTTTTTCCTCAAAACCAAAACAAATCAAAGTTGCCACTCTCTATCCTGTTTTGAGTATAAATAATTGTCCTACTTAGGGTTTCTATTGCTGCAATGAAACACAATGACAGAAAAGCAAGTTGGGGAGAAAAAGGTTCATTTAGCTTACAGTTCCATTTTGCCATTCATCATTGAAGTCAGGACAAGAACTCATGCAAGGTAGGATCCAGGAGGCAGGAACTGATTGCAGAAGCCACTGAGGGTGCTGCTTATTGGCTTGTTTCCCCTGGCTTGCTCAGACTGCCTTCTTATAAAACCCAGGACTAACAGCCCAGGGATGGCACCACCTACCATGAACTGGGCACTCCCCAGAGAGGGAAAATGCCTTACAGCTGAACCTCACGGAAACTTTTTCCTCAACTGAGGCTCCTTCCTCTCTGATGACTTTAACTTGGGTCAAACTGATGCACAAAACAATAATCTTTCCCTACTTTTTGCTTGTTTCCTTGGGTTTTTTTGTTTTGTTTTTGAGATAGGGTTTCTCTGCACAGCCCTGGCTGTTCTGGAAATCACTTGCCTCAAACTCACAGAAAGTCATTCACCACCAGGTTTCTCCCTAAGATTTTAATCTAATTAGCTTAAAAAAAAGAAAACTATTTCATTAACCAATTGTCTATTAATGTGATATGGGGTGTGCACATGCCACAATACTTATGTGGAAGTCAATGGACAATATGTATGGTGTGGATTTTCTACAACTTCCCTGCATCTTTAAATGGGTTCCGGAATTGAATTCAGGTTGTCTGGATTGTGTAGTCAAGCCTGGCTGAATTTGTTTGTTTATATTTTTATTTTTTTTGTGTAGCCAAGATTAGGAAAGTTAAGTTTTCTAAGACCATAATGCTCTTAAGTGGCAGAGGGCTGACCATCCTGGAGCTCTGTAGTCTGGGCTGGCCTTGAATTGACAGAGCTCCGCCTGTCTCTGCTTCCTGAGTGTTGGGATTAAAGGCCTGTGCTGCCACAGCCACCACCAGCAGCAGGTGAGGATCATGACACTTTGTAACTCCAGCTCATGGGTTGACACCTCTTACAGCATCTGCAAACACATACATACAATGCAGACACCTACACATAATTAAAAATAAATTTGGTGGTCAGGAAAGCTCTGTAAAACAAGTTGCCAAGAAAGATAAGATTCACATCAGTGTTTTCAGCTTGGTCCTTAAATTAGCAGCAATTGAATAACCTAGAAATATGTTAGGAATGCAAATTATAGGGCTGTATCCCAGATGTACTGATTCAGAAACTCTGGAGAAGGGCCAGCAGCCAGTGTGTTCAGCAAGTCCTTCAGGTGATTCTCAGGGACCAGTAAGATTGTTATCAGGGATGTAACTGTCAAACTCCTTGCCTTAGGACATTTGGACGGGCTGCTTACCTTAGCTACTTTCTCAAAGAGGAAATGTTTTATTTAACTGCCCCTTTGCCTCCCTACTGGCTAGGAAGTTAAGCTCAACAGGGACAAAGATTTTTGCCAGACACACGGTAACACATAAAGATGTGGAAGAAATGGAGAATCAAAGGGTTCAAGGTCATTTTCAGCTACATAACCAGACTGAGGCAAGCCTGAGTTAAATGACACCCCATCCCAAATTAAACAAACAACCCCCTCACCAAAACTCCCATTTTGTTTTTTTAAGACAGGATCGAGCCATGTAGCACAGCTACCCTGGCACTCCTACCTAAGCCTGAGCATGCTATTGAATCTTTTTTTCCTAAGATTTATTTATGTATATGAGCACACTATTTACATGTATGCCTGCACAATAGAAGACCGCATCAGACAGAAGAGGGCATCAGATTCTATTATAGATAGTTGTGAGTCAACATGTGGTTGCTGGGAATTGAACTTAGGACCTCTGAAAGAGTAGCCAGTACTTTTAACCACTGAGTTATTGCTCCAACCCCTGTTACTGAATCTTAAATGCCTACAAGAGTTGTACAGCATTTATTGTAAGAAAGTGTTTCATATCAGCATTTGTTTATTCAATGTATACATAGTTCAAAACAGGTTGGGGGCTAGGGAGATGGCTCAGTTGATAAAGTACTTGGTATGTAAGCATGAGAAACTGGATTCCCAGCACCCACAAAAGCCAAGCATGTTATCTGTTACCTCAGCATTGTAGGAGGCAGAACAGGCAGATCCCTAGACTCACTGGCCAGCCAGATAGCTGAACTATGAGCTCCAGGTTTAGTGACAGACCCTGTCTCAAAACACTAAGGCAGAAAGTGATAGAGGAAGACACTATTTACTTCTGGCCTCCATGTACACAAATGTGCATGCACAATGACATGAATACAATTTTTTTTTAACACACACACACAAAAACCTCTAGCTGAATACTGACAAACTTATGAACAATTTCTGTCACTTAAAAAACAGTGGTTGTGTTGCTGGAAAGACTTAGTATGTAGAGCACAGGCTGCTCTTCCAGATGACCCAGGTTCAGTTCAAAGCACCCATATGGATGGCAACTATATCTGCAGTTCTAGGGAAGGCCCTCTTTGACCTCTACATACATGTGGTGCACAGACATACATTCAAGCACATACATTAAAAATAAATATACCTTTAGAAAAATAAAAGTGACACATGCCTTTAATCCCAGAAATTGGGAGGCAGAGGTAGGAGGATCTCTGAGTACAAGGCCAGCTGATTTATGTAGAAATTTCCAGGTTAGCCAGACTATATAGTAAGACCCTTTCTCAAAAAATAGAGTTGGGCAAGGCGCATGATGATCATGATCAAGACATTGTATGAAATTCTCAAATTAATCCAAGTATACCCGTCTCTTACCTTCTAATATGTTTGCTGCCAACAACCCCTAGTAATTTTATCTTTTTGTTTACTCGTTTATTGAATCCTCCCTTTTTCTTGTGGAAGAGGCAAATGTAGCATAGGGCACACATGGTGTCAATCCTCTCCCGCCAATCTGGGGATTGAACTCAGGTCATAAGGCTGACAAATACCTTCCCAGATTGAGCCACCTCACTGCCCCATCATCCTGATCTTTCTACCCCAGCATCACAATAAAACTCTACCACCTCCCTCTTGTCTAATGTAGTACAATGCCTCTTATTTCACAACCTGTTTCCTAGTTCTAAGGCCAATTCTAACCAATTCTGTAATGAATTGCCAAGTTGATCCTATTAAACCAATTCATAGGAGTTAGATGGTTAAGAATACTTGTTCTTCCAGGATACACGTTCAATTCCCAGTACCCGCATGGCAACTCACAATTACCTGTGACTCCAGTTCCAGACTATCTGAACACTCTCTTCAGGCCTCTGAGGGTGTTTCATATGCACATGGAGCAAAGACATATATGTAAGCAGACACTCACACTAAAATTATTAGGCTAATACATTGACATCTATCACTTAATAAATGCTATAGTTTTCCGCTAAGGGCTGAGAATAAATATACTTCACTTACTAAAATCTTTTATCTCTGCTATTCCTTTATTGTCTCTATACACACTGCTGAACTCACACTTCTCTGGTCTTGCCATCTAAGAACAAACACTTCAAAGTAAGTAAAAAACATTGCAAAGAAGGAAAAATAACTTAGTAAAAATTATTTAAATTTGGTGGTGGTGGTGCTGGAAAGGTAGCTCAGAGCTTAAGAGCACATGCTGCTCTTAAGAGGACTGGTACCCACATGGGGCCCACTCACATTTGCCTTAAATTCCAGCTTCAGTGGATCTGACACCTTCCTTTGGCCCCAAGGGCACCCTCACACAAGGGGCATACAAACACACAGACATACACATATTAAGTAAAAATAAGCCTTAAAATAAAACCAATTCATTCACAATATCAACCTTGTATAAGATCCTTTCAAGTTCCCTAAACTTTACAGAGATTAAACTCTAAAGCATCCTAAAATCTAATACTCACTCTGTGGCAATGTAACTCTGGTGAGCCACAATGGAACATACCTTTATATATAGTCTCTCTCTCATAATGACTGTACGTAACCAGACTGCACAGGCTGATAGACTGTGACAAAAGCAATGCTATACCAGTTCAAAGACCAGACACAAACTTGAGGAGCAAAACCCACGTCCTTCCTCTTGGACACTTGTTCTTGGAAGCTCCTCTCTGTGCTAATCCCTTTCTGTCAGGCAACACCAACAGTTTGTGTACAGTCTAACTGACAAAAGATTCACGATTATCTTAAATAGAAATAATTTTCCCTCTAAGTCCCCCCAGCCATATTTGTACCTCTCCCCACCCCCGCCCCACAAAAACCCTAGGGTGTATACCTAGATGTTTGCTGGCACTCAGAATGCAACAGTGTTGGCAATACATGCTGCTGTGTGCTGTTCTATACACTGACATGGCTCTAGATGCTTTTCTAAGTTATTTTATTTAGTCCTTAGGAATCAAAACTGTCGGTGTTTGAGAGATGGCTCGGCAGTTAAGAGCACTTGCTGCTCTTCCAGAGGTCCTGAGTTCAATTCTCAGCAACCTCATGGTAGTTCACAACTATCTGTAATGGAATCTGATGCCCTCTTTTGGTGTGTCTAAAGACAGCATACTCATATACATAAAACAAACAAACAAATCTTGAAGAAAAAGACAAAAAAAAAAAAGAATCCAAACTGTCCTCACTCTATAAAATGAACCAAGGCATAAGAAACTTGTTGAAAATCATACTGAAACTAAGTCAAAATACAAACCCAAACATTCTTACTCTTTAGCTTATGCTATCAATCACTACAAGAATCCTGGTCTTGTGAAATGTACATTGTAGTGGTAGAGCTAGTGAGATGGTGAAAAAGTAGCAAACCTAAAAAGTTACAGGAAAACCAGTAAAACTAATTCAAAGACGGTGGTGATAGGAAGAAAAACTACATTCTGACTACTAACCTGTTCTGTGCCCCTCCATCAGGGCAGTCAGAAAACATCTGGGAAAGAGCTGAAATGTCCAGAAACAGCAAAGACAACTCCAGGTAAAAAGAACAGCCAGCAGAAAAGTCATAACCTCAGCATACTTCTGGAGAAAAAAACGCCAACCTGACTGCAGGGATGGTGCAAGACAAGAAAAATGTGATAAGACCTAAGAATTAGTTGAGACTCAGACAACAGAGGGTCTCAGAGGCCAAAGATCTGACTGTCTGACCTTGAGTAACACTGAAAGGTTTGAATTAAGATACTGCATCCCCTGATTTGAGTTTTGAAAAGTTAACTCTACCCATTCTATACCTAATAAAATAGGGTGGGGGTGCAGAGGTGGCTCAGAGGTTAAAAGCACTAGCTAGCTAGTTTTGCAAAACCTGGGTTTGATTCCTAGTATCCATACAGGTGGCTCACAACCACTTGTAGCTCCTCCTACACCCTCCTCTGACCTCTAAGAGCATTGCATACATGCATGCGCACTCGCAGAGCATTCATACACATGAAATAAGTGAAACACAATTTAGAGAGCCCAAAGTAGAAGCAAGGAAAGCAACAGGAAACAACTACAATAGCTCATGTGAGGATTATGGTAAACAGTGGCAGTATTTACTAAGATGGAAAAGACAATCATGTTTTAGAATTAGTATGTTTAAAACACCTACTCAATATTCACATGAAGGTGTAGATAAATCTGAATATAAATTTGAATGTCACTTCATTCCCATCAAGTTCAGCTAGAACAAATGGAGAAGAAAAGAACTCTAAGCCTGGCTCGAGCCAGCATTTAGAAGCCAAGAGGAGTAACAGGTATATTAATTACCCTACCACTCTTGTAGATCACAAGTTCTTTAAGTGGCAGGACAGTCAGTGTCTTTCCTATTTTTGCTGTACCCTGTAGAACTTGGTCTAGTATCAGGGAATTCAGATGCTACATTTTAATGAGTGAATGAATGCAAGTCATTACATTTCTGAAGCTTTCACTGAAGAGATATGTGTCTGATGATAAAAGCAACATTACCTCATCTATCCAGCAGGAACCAGACACCAATTTAATGAACAAAAGAAAAAACATGTATGTTATGGCAGATACTCTTTAGTACTCACTCCAGAGAATGTGGTAAGGAAATATGACAACAAGCAATGGCCAATATCACTATTTTTTAATAATCAAATATCTAAACCCCTTTATCTTGAACCTGCTACAGGGTGGAGAGGGAATAAGATGCATATATACCCTCACTCCAACTCCATTTTATCCCACACAAAGTCATGTTCCACCATACCTGGTTTTTATGTGATGCTGGAGACTGAACTCATGGCCTACAGCATGCTAGGCAAACAATCTATTCTCACTGAACTACATCCCCAGCCTGAGTGAGTCTTAAGGTTTCTCTGTGTAACCCTGCCTGTCTTGGAACTTGCTCTATAGACCAGGCTGGCCTTAAATTTAAGAGAGCCACCTGCCTCTGCTTCCTGATTGCTGTGATTAAACTCTTAAAGCTAGAGTGTCCTTCAAGTTTTTGGAAAAGATCTTTAAAAGATCACAATTTATATGTAAAAACAATCCCAAATAAGCAAAAGACTATTTCACCAAACTTCTTTGTATTAGAACTCAGAAAGTATTAATTAATGCATGGAAACAGTATTGTTGCTGTAGCTATCATTTACTTCATGAGCTAATTTTTACTAGTCACTGTTTTAAAGCCACACATCACAATTTTCACAAATACCCTTTGCACTAGATTTTTCTAAAATAGTTTTATCAGTATCAGTATTTTACCTGCATGTATATATGTGCATCATGTGTATGCATGGTATCCCCCAGAGGAGAGCATCCAATCTCCTGGAACTGGAATTACAGATGTGGGTGACGGGAACTGAGTCAAGCCTGAGTGTCCTTGTTCTTAACTGCTGAGCCATTATCTTCAGCCCTACAGTGCATATTCTAAGATTCTTTTATGGATGAGAAAACTACAGCACAGACATATTAAGCAACATGTCTGCAGTCACAAAGCTTGTAAGTCACGAGACTGAGATTTAAACTTGAGCGTTGTGAGTTTAGAACCTCTATGTTTAGCCATAATACTGCACTGCTGTATGGTAAGTCTAATGGTATTCACCATGTGACAGTTAAGCTTTCCCCGACTTGGCCTAGAAACAATGCACTATCCTATTTCAGTGTCCTTTTTGCTGTAGACTGAACATTCTTCTTTCAACTGCACTGCCCTTTCCAGGTTCTCCTTCATCATCTCTGGCCCACAGCTTTTCCTTGTTCTTGACTAGTTTTTAAGTCCTCTTCTAACTAATCCCTCATGTTTACTCACAGCTTGGGACTGATGTGGTTTTAAATGCCATCTCAAAGGAGAAGACTTTGTTTTCAGTTCAAACCTCCTTTGAGTACCTAGTCACATATTCCACTATCTCTCTGACCTTTTACTTGAGTAGTAAAGGTCATTTGGTGATGAGCTCATGTTTTTATACCATCTCACTTCTATTTCTCCTTACAGATCCATCTTTGTCCACACCTCCTGCCATCTAGTAGCTCAGTCCAGAAACCTGAGAGTTCTGTGCATAGTCACCAAGCCTTATTGCCTTTTATGGGCTGAGACACTGGAAAAAGAGGCTGGCTTTGAACTCAAAGTAATCTTCTTCTATACTGGGATTACAGGTGCAAGCTTCCATGCCTGTCTAGCCCTGGGACTGTTAAATATTCCTTTATTTCTCTTTGTTTACAATTTGTACTGATACAAGCTCCTATATCTTTCACTTACATGATTTATAAAGCTCCCTAATTTAAGAGCACCTTAGCCTTTTTCTTAATCTCTTTACCTTATTCCCCTTTATAGAATCCATATTGAGAACACAAAAGCAAACCCTCCAAACAATCTCCTAAAAGGTCATAATAATGAGCAAAGTATTTGCTCAGTTGGTTTCTAAAAATGAGGGGGCACAAACAAGAAGAAATGAACAAGACCAGTTCCTTGCCCAAAACTACACAAGTAACTACCAAGTGCTAGGTTAGAAACATTCAGAGTCCAAAATCCTCTCCATAAATCCTTTTAAAAGAAAACAAAAACCAGTTTCCTCATCCTTTTCCAAGTATTACAACAATCAAATATGGCATATACCTTTAATCCCAACACTTGGGAGTCAGAAGTAGGCAGTTCTGTGAGTTTGAGGCCAGACTGGTCTACATAGTAAGTTCCAGGACAGCCTTGTCGAGAAAATAAAATTAAAAACCAACCAATGAACCAAAATCAACCAAAGAAACCAATAAAAAAATTTTTAAAAAATCTAACATCTGATGAAACTGCTGTACCAAAGAAAATAGGATTTCAAACTCACGATTCACCAGGCACCTCCTGTTGAGTGCAGTGAACATTTTGGGAGCAAGCAAAGACATAAAGTAGAATGTTAGATCCCATGTCAGTAACAAGTGAATGCCATGACCATCTGTCAGTTTCTGAGTAAGTTACAGGAAACAAGGTGGCAGACAGGCTAATTCTTTATGGATAAATATCTGTATTACATCATCACAGCTAGTGTTCATTTGCACCTTCAGAAAAACCTGCCACAAAAGAGAAACAAAAACATTCAACTGATACATGAATTACAAAACAGCTTTCTTAAATGTTGTAAAAATATGATTAAGCTTTTGAAATGCTTGGTCTTTAAGGGCTCTGAAGGCACACTCCAGCTACAGTACTTCTGATATAACTGAAATCAGAGGACATTTGCTTGGTTTGAAGAAAAGTAAAGTACAATTAAGAAGTGTGAGCAGCCCTGTACAGATGGCCTAATCCTAACACAACATGTTAACAAAGCAGGTTTTATGGGGGAGGGGGAAAGCCTGCATTTTCTATGCTATAATTTAGCCGGCCACACCCCTCCAAAATGTTTTAAAGCAAGGGGGTGGGGGTTGCATTTAAGTACCAGTAACATCTAAATACAATAACAAAAATCTTTTAAACTTGTTTTCAAACATTCTTGGGTAGTTATTCAGTGTTACCCTGATAACATTTGGAAAATATGACCAGCCAGTGTTTAGTTTTTGCCTCAGAGGTATTCTGCTCAAAGAAATAACAGACAATAACTAGGCAGCATTTCAGTGTTATTCACCAAAAAGAAAAAAAAAATTATTTGAGATATACAAAATGCTACACATTACCCATCACTGCTGTTCACTGGAAAGTTAATTTGTAAATTATAGATAATGCAACTGTTCTCTGTAAAATGATAGTTAAACTACCATCAAAAATAACCAAGGAAGGGCCTAATATCCTTCCTAAAAATTCTTCAAAATGGTTTATTTACAATAACACAAAACTATAGTTATTTCTGAAAGACCTTAGCATCTCCGGTTAGCTCGAAACTGGAAAAATCACTTTCTTTTTAAAAATCCGGGCTCTTTTTAAACAAAAGGGCAAACATTTTTCTGAGGCTTAAAATTACTCTTTTGTTGAAGCATTATTATTTTTCTTTCTTTCATAATAATTCCGAGGTACAATCTAAGACAAAGACTAGTTAATTCTTTACACATCTATTCTAAATCATGAAAGCGGCACTTTCATAAAAACAAAGGTAATTAGAATAATGTGTAAAGTGAAATAAAAGTTCACTCGTGTTATTAAAATCTTTTAGAAACCTGGTGAGATTATATAGGTACAAGGCTTCCTGTTGGTAGCTGAGGATGAAGTCATTAACAAGCCAGGATTTCCCTGTTTGGGGGTCAGAAGCTATAACTACTAGATCCAGTATTGTTCAGGGGAGGCGGCTTTAAAAACACCCCGCTCCCAAAGCCTCCAAACCAGACCACGCCTTCCAGTTATCATTCGAATGGGACCGTTTCAAAGTGTGGTACTGCTACACATTTCTCGAGAGCTCAAATATCATACAGGAGTCCACATTTTGGGGTCTATTGCCCATGCTGGAGCAAAGATGAACTCTTGAAGCCCAGCACTATACAATGAAGCAGAGATGGAGAAGCATGCTTTGGGTCTTCGACCTTTGGAGCCTTCTTTGACCACCAGCCCTCAAAGCTTCCCAACACTCAGTCAACCCCAGGCACTGAGAGCCAAGAGGGATTCTTGACTTCCTGCCCTTGTTAAAAGGAGAGGAAACCCAAAAGCAACTTTGAACGCGTGGAACACAGCCATCACTGCAAACATATGTCACCCAGCCCCTGCTTTGCATTCGTGTCCCGCCCTGGGGGTTCCCTTGCAGCCCAGTCATCCCAAGTCCCCTAGTGTCAGCGACACGGCCCCGCTTCACATCTCCTGCCACCGCCCTCACCTTTCACACCGCAGAGGCCCCCAACACCACATTGTCGGCCACCCAGATTCCAATACAATGGAATGTCACTGCCCAGGGCTCCGCGGCGCCCCTCTAGGCCTCCCCCCGGAGTCAATCCCGGTTCCCCAGATACGGAGGTCAGACCAGAGCTTAAACTTTACCATGTGGGAGTCCAGCACCGAGAGGTGACTGCGCCCCTCCATCCCGCCCAACCTTCCCTTCTGCTGCGCGCCCTGACCCGCCCCAGGCGCGAATCCTGCACCACGCGCCCCTTCCCAGCCGGGACCACCCGCCAGGAGTGGTCCACCGCCTCTCCCGAAGGCGAAGAAGGGCGCCTCCAAGGCTCCCCACTCGGCCTGGGCCCCGAGAGGGGCGGCACAGGCCCCGGAGTATCCGCGGCCTTTCCTGGCCCAGTGAGACCCCGCGCCCACCCTCTCTACCTGGCCTTGAGGCTGGGACTGCTGCCGCTGCAGCTGGGGCTGGAGGCGGCGGCCGGGACCCGGGCTTCGTAGGCCCAGGCGGGGGCAGCGGGCTGCGTGGCGGCGCTGGCGGGGGGCGCGGGAGGCTCCGCGAAGCCCGCGGGCGCGTAGTGCGCGTCCATGGCGGGGGCTGAGGCGGCGGGGGCGGACGGGAGGCGCGGGGAGGAAGAGGCGGTGGCGGGAGCGGTCCCTCACATGGCGCGGCCGGGGGGCGGGGGCGCCAGGGCGGGGGAACCGGGCTGCGGCGGGCGGGCCTCGGCTCGGACGTCAGGAGAGCGGCGGCGCCTGCGGCCGGGACTCGCGGCGGCCACAGCGCCCGCAGCCCAGGCGCCCCATGTTGTTGGATTTCCCAGGATGCACCTCCCGCGCCCTCCGCCCGCTCATCGCCCCGCCCCCCTCGGCGCCCCGCGCTCTGGGCTGCGGATTCGGGGGCCGGGCGGGACGAGGGTTGCTCCGTGGACGCCCTAGCGGCGAAGAGAAGGCCTACGCGCCTCAGCACCCGCGTGGGTGCGGACAGGGGAAGGCTTGCCAGTACTGTGCCTGGAGTTCGTTACTCTACCCTCCCGGGTTCTTGGAAGAAACTCAAACACTCGATTCCCAGCTTGTGACTTCTTTCTCTGCACCTCAAAGCAGACAAGGGACTACTGCTTTACAGTACTCGCTTCCTGCCCAAAGTTTGCTGGGCTTAGAGGATCTGGTTCCTGCTTCCTGGGGGGAGATTTCTATTCAAATTGATTCAAATTCAAACGAATTTTCCAGCCCTCGCTGAATGGGCCTTTCCCAGGAGCGCTTATTAACTGTCCCCACCCCCCACCTTGGGGATTTTTCTCTCTGGAGTTCAGAATCTTCTATCCCCAGATAAATACCGCCTCATCATTGATTAGTCCAACTACCATCTGGATAACTTTAATTACAATACATCTGAACTCACTATGCACTTGAGCTTTCTGCTCAAGATGTTTAATCTCTGCTGGACTCTACCAAAGCATTGCTTTATCTGACTTCTAAGCTGTGTGGTGTGAGTTAATTTAATGACTTTGAGGTCCTGCCTATCTGAACTGTTTCTCCTTTTGAGTAATGAAATTCAGGGATCATATAAATCGTTTGGCTCCTAAGCCATAAATTGAAAGTTAAAACTAACCGTGAAGCTTAGATTTAATAACTATCTCCCTTTAAAACAAATCAATATTGGCTTAACACCTATCACGTGCTTAGCAAAGAGATCCCTCAAGATAAAGACTAACACAAAGGTTCAAGCCAATCAGACAGGCGTAACGGAAGACCTAATAAAGCGGATACACTATCTCTGGTGACTATCTAAACTTCTGTAATACCTGGTATTAGATTTGCTCTCCCCTCGGAGACTGATTTTGTTCTGCGAGACTGTGTTTTCCTCCTGGCGCCTACATCCTTTTGTTTCTATGCTGTCTTTAGTGAAAACCCACCTGCACCTGTGACTCTTGCAGCCCAGTCTCCCGGTGGGGAAGAAAAGAAAGTAGTGGTTATTTACAAATGAATTCGAGGGTGTAGACCCAAGAGACCTTTCCAGTTTTATGTTAATCCCGGTAAGCATTTACCAAGGATATCTTTGAAAAGTGGTTTTCCTTGAGGAAGAAATTTGCCAAATCTCAGATCCAGCTGATACAGCAAATATCCTCCTCCCTCTACATTTACTTCCTGCAGACAGGTAATCTGGAGTCTAAATGAAACAAGTCTTCACAACTAGCTAATTTATACTTATAAGTACTTTTGTGAACACTAAATTTTTGTTTCTGTGGAAAGTGTGGGAAACGGAATGGTATGCTGTAAATGTTTTATGGAACTTATTTGGAGATACAACTGGTATTGAAGTGTGAGTTTACAGACTCAAATGCCAATAAAACCTTTATAGTCTTCACACCAATATGTAGTTTGTTTATACCACATAAATCAAAGATATTAAGGAGAAATTTTAGTATTTTGAAATAATATTTCTAATACTATATATGTTCCTTTGCCTGCTGAATAAAATTTTGTTCAGCAAAAACAATACAAGTATTTTCTCAACTGTTAGAATCTTATGACTATTACTACTCTCATCTAACCCTGGGTTAGAATTCCCAGCACTACAAAATAACTGAGAGTAAATATGGCAACATAGGTTGTTTTTTTAATTTGCTTTAAAAAAAAATAAGGGTTTTGGGCTGGTTGTGGTGGTACTTGCCTTTAACCCCAGCAAGAAGATCTCTGTGAGTTCAAGACCAGCCTGGTCTACAAAGCTAGTTCCAGGACAGCCAGGGCTGGTACACCTTGCTTGAAAAACCAAAAATATGTAATAAACAAAAATAAGTCTTTTATTATTTTATGTGTATGCATGTTTTGCCTGCATATATGTCAGTGTACCATGTACATGCAGGTGTCAGAAGAGGGCATCTGATTGCCTGGAACTAGAGTTACAAGAAGTTTTGAGCTGCCATGTGCATGCTGAGAATAGAACCCAAATCTTCTGGAAGAGTATCCAGTGCTCTTAACCTTCCTAGCCTTGAAAAGTAGATTTTTAAAAAAAATACACACACACTTTTTTTTTCCCCTATGAAACGCCTACTCTTAACTCCTTTAAGACTCTTTTGAAGTGATAAACCTTCCATGGTGGTTCCCCAGCTCCTCCAGGCAAAATTAGCTGCTTGGATTCCAGCTGTCTTATGGTGCTAGATTTTAATCTCTACTATGTGTTTTGTTTATTTATTGGCTGGTTGATTGGTTTTGTTGACAAAAGGTTTCACTGTCCTTCCCAGGCTGGACTGGAATTCACTATACATTATAGCGCTGAATGAAAACATGAAATAAAAGGAGGGGCATGACTTCCCCTAGAGTATGGAGATTGTTATTGTAGATATTAAGGGAGAAAGCAAGCAGAGGGAAGAATCCAGGCTGAGCATGCCCAGTAGACTACCTAGACCAGGAGAGGAAAGGAGGGAGGAAGAGCAGGAGAGGAGCCACCGACCTTGACCCAGGCCAAGAGACCAAAATGGCTGAGTTATACAAGGATGGGTGGGGGTTGGGAGGAAATGCAGAATTTAGAGTTGATTGATTAGAAATGACATCTATAAATCCACACATTTCCCATTTTATAAATAGACCAACCATTGTAATAGAAAAGATTCAAAAGGTCACATTTAACAAATGTGTTTGTTTGAGAGAAATGGGTTGATTATGGTGAAGAGGTTTAGTGTTCTGTTTTCTTTCTTGTTTTGAGAGGCACCATCAGCTCTGGTTTTGCTAAGGCAACTCTAATATCAGTCTCTTAGGCCAGCATTGGGAATTAAAACAATGGAAATGAGCCAGACAAGGTGATAAACACTTGTGGTTCCTGAGGAGGGACCAAGGTAGGAGGAGCTTTTTTTTTTTTAAGATTTATTTATTTCATGTATTTGAGTACACTGTAGCTGTCTTCAGACACACCCGAAGAGGGGATCGGATTCCATTATAGGTGGTTGTGGGCCACCATGTGGGTGCTGGGAATTGAACTCAGGACCTCTGGAAGAGCAGTCAGTGCTCTTAACCACCGAGCCATCTCTCCAGCCCCTAGGAGGAGCTTTTTTAAAGAAGAGTTTGAGGCCAGCTTATGGAATATAGAGAGACTATCTATCAAAAAACCAACTTGAAAATCAGAATGAAGCTATACAATCATTTTCTCTGTCTTCATGGACTTTAAACTTCTAGAACCATGAGTCCAAATAAGCTCTTTCTTCTATAGATTGTCTTGGTCATGTCATTTCATCACAGCAATAGAGAAACAATGTAGTTTGTAGTTACAGAATTTGTCTAATTCCATCATTGTATGGCCATACGGTCATTAGTGACTATTCTTCTATAAGGAGGAACTAATTTTTTATCTTCTTTAATTTTTTATTGTTCAATTTTATATGCATGTTTTGCCTGTGCACCACATATATGTCCAGTGCCTGTGGAGGCCAGAAGAGTACCAGATGCCGTGGAACTAGTTACAGATAGTTGTGAACCATCATGTGAGCGCTGGGAACTGAGCCCAGGTTCACTGGAAGAGCAGCTACTGAGCCATCTGATCCTATTTATGTCAACATGAACTCATAGATTCTTATCCTAGTTCATGGATTTGCCAGCAAAGTAGGTCCAGTGCGTTTGAACCCTACACATTACAAAGAAAAGTTTGATTCTTGCCTGGTTCTATGGCTATAACCTTTTTTTACTTTTTAGGTATTTGTTTTCTATGTGTTTTGCCCATGCATGTGTACCACATGCATGCCCAGTGTCTGTCGCCTCCCGAACCGACCAGCAGACAGAAGACAATGGACACGGGATCTTCTTCCCAACACGGTTTATTCAGGAACCTTGAAAAACAGCAAAAAGCCTCCCCCTCCCCCCCCCCAGCTCTAGCTCCCAGCCCTTAAATCTCTGTGTCCTCTCCAATCAGAACCTGCCACGCAGTCATTCTTTTTTTTTTTTTTTTTTTTTTTTGGTTTTTCGAGACAGGGTTTCTCTGTGTAGCCTTGGCTGTCCTGGAACTCACTCGGTAGACCAGGCTGGCCTCGAACTCAGAAATCCGCCTGCCTCTGCCTCCCAAGGGTCATTCTTAATTGGTGCTGAGCACATACGTCACATGGCCCTATCTTATGTAACTATGAACAAGCAAAATGCATGCGCAGTAAAGCTTAGCCTACATGCCACCCCAAGTGTCCTGAGATGGAGAGCCAATGCGCCTGGTGCTTCTGGCACCCAGCCAGGCGCCATCTTGAGTTCCTGAGTTCTGCTCCCTACAAGTGTCTGCAGAAGTCAGAAAATGGCATTAGATTTCCTGGGACTGGTGTTAAGGGTGACTATGAACAACCATAGTTGCTGTGCTGGTAAGCAAACCTGAGTCTTCTGCAAGAGCTACAAGTGCTCTTAACTACTGAGTGGTCTCTCCAGCCCCAGACTATAAGTTTTAACTGCCTAGAATATTCTATCCATTTTAAGAATATCCTTGTTTATTTGAGGCATTGGTCCACACCACATAGTTTATATTAACAGTGTGAGGGGGCTGTGGGTCACATGTCCCCAGGGTCTGGGCCCCTGGAGGGACTTGAGAGTTAAGGTTAAATAAAAGACCAGTTTATCCATCATTTGTCTTCTTACTGTAACAAAATGCACAGCAAAAGCAACTTAAGAAAGAAAGAACTGTTAACAGTTCCAAAGTCTATAATAGCAGGAAAGGTATGGTGTCAGGAGCAGGAGGAAGCCAGAGTCAGGAAGGAGGGAAAGTCTTACCTTAACCTAATATAGGTAATCCCTCAGACATGCCCAGAAATTTGTTTCCATGGTGATTCTAAATCCTGCCAAGTTGTTGATCAAGATTAACAAACAAAAAGGCAGAGAGCATGCTGGAGAGATAGCTTTGAGATTCAGAGCACTGACAGTTCTTCCAGAGGTCCTGAGTTCAATTCCCAGCAATGACATGGTGGCTCATAACCACTTATAATTCAATCTGGTGCCCTTTTCTGGCATGCAGGGATGGATACATGTAGGCAGAACACTATATACATAATAAATAAATCTTTTTTTTTTTGTTTGTTTGTTTTTTTTGTTTTTTTTTGTTTTTTGTTTAAAGGAAGGCTCCAGTACAGCAGGGTTTCTTGGACCCGCCAGACTCATTAATTTTATTGTAGCTTGGGCTACCTCCCAGCTTGCTCATCTAGCTTAATTAACCCTAATATTTTTGTCAATCTCACTTACCTCTCTCCCTCCCAAGTATGCCCAACCTCCTCCATGTCCCACTGGCAAATCTTCCCACTTCTGATTCTTCTCCCAGAGAACCCATCTCAGAGTGGAAGTCCTGTCTTCCCTTTCCTGTCCAGTTAAATCTTTATTAAGCCAATTAGAGAGTAAGGAAGGTACATGTTTACAAATTGCTGAGGCAGGTAATGAAGCATAAGCATAACAATACCACAATCCACCCTGTGCTCAGCTCTCTGCTGGTACAGAATTAACAATTGAATAACACAATGACCTTCACTTAGTGCACCCCAACAGAACTGAACTCTTCCATATGCATATATACACATGTGTGCATGTGTATGTACACACACACACCAACAAACAAACAAAACCAAACCGGAGAGGTTGTAGGTCAGTACCTTTAGAAGCAGACCCCTTACTTTATGCTCACAGGCTTCTACCCCAATCTGTAAAGTGTGTCTTTCTGATGTTTTGGACACCACTAGAGCTCCTAGGGAGTCTCTGTGTTTCTCTATCAGGAGAGACTATCACTGAAGGGTGATCAATAAATAAATGTGCCAGGCTCTCAGATCCAGATGGACTGTTATAGAAGGCACTTTGCCACCTTCTCAGTGGTTCTGATGTTAGGGGGACTGTGTTGGTTACATCAGTGACTTCAACTATGTATACTTTGATCCTTCTTCCCTGTTTTTCCCCCTGCTTACCCATGTTCCTTCCCAAATAAACTACCTACACCCAAATCCTTCTCTTGGGTTCCTGCTTCCGGAGAAGCATGGTTTGTACTATTGCTTGAGGTTTAAAGAATTAAATTGTCTAATTTAACTGTATGTCTTTTGTAGGTGGCTTTACCCCAAGTCTAAGCAGTTGCTGAATCTTCTACTGGCTCTGGGTTGAACACAGAAACAAAAATCGAGTCAAAATAAATGTATAAAAATGTTTGTGGGAGATTGAATAAGAATGGCTCCATAGGCTCATCTATTTGTATGCTTAATCACCAGAGAATGGCGCTATTTGAGAAGGATTAGAAGGTATAGCATTGTTGGAGTAGGTGTGGCCTTGTTGGAGGAAGTATGTTACTAAACTTGGACTTTGAGGTTTCAAAAGTGATGCTCTTATCTTTAACCTTGGAAGGAATCAAGAAAGTGACTGGGTAATTCCATGGCTAACTTAGCAAGATATAGAATCACCCAAGAGACAAACTCCTAGTCATATTTGTGAATAAGTTTCTAGGCAGGCATAACTGAGGAGGGAAGACCTGTCCTAAAAGTTACAACACTACCCCAGGGGCTTAGACCCAGTGGGAGATGTTAACAGTACAGCAGCATTCATCTGTATGTTCTGACTACAGACTCAATGTGACCAACTACCTCGTGCTCTCCACCATGTCTTCTCCACCATGATGGACTGACTGTATCCTCCAACTGGGAGCCCAAATAAACATTTCCTTCCTTAAGTTTCTTTTGTTGGGACTTATTTTTCAACTGGGAGAAAAGTAATAAATACAAGTAAGTAAACTGGTATACTCAGACAACACATTTTTTTTTTTCTTTTGAAACAGGGTCTCCCTACATTGCCCTGGCTCTTCTGGAACTCACTAAGTAGGCCAGGGCTGGCCAAACATAGAATATTTATTTAATGCTCAAAAGAAATGAGTTATCAAGTCATGAGAAAACATGAACAAACCTTAGGTATACATTATTAGCCACAATGGGATATTACTATGTAACCAATAGAGCAGAAAAATTATAAAATAGCAGTTGTCGCCGGTGGTGGTGGCGCACGCCTTTAATCCCAGCACTTGGGAGGCAGAGGCAGGCAGATTTCTGAGTTTGAGGCCAGCCTGGTCTACAAAGTGAGTTCCAGGACAGCCAGAGCTACACAGAGAAACCCTGTCTCCAAAAAAACAAAAAAAAAAAAAAAAAAAAAAAACAGCAGTTGTTGGCCTGGTTAAGTCACAAGTACACTCATGTCCACATAAAAACCTACAAATGGCTATTTAAAGTGTCTTTATTCACAATTCCCAAATCTGAAAGCAGACATGATGTTCTTTACAGGGTTAATGGATATATTGTGGTGGTTTGAATAGGTTTGGCCCCCATAGATTCATGTATTTCAGTGCTTGGCCATAGGAAATGGCACTATTAGGAGGTGTGGCCTATTGAAGGAGGTGTGGCTTTGTCGGAGGAAGTGTGTCACTGTGGGGGTCAGCTTTAAAGACTCCGATGGTCAGGCAATGAATAAGACAGCCTCCTGGCTGCCTAAAGATCAAGATGTAGAGCTCTCAACTCCTCCAGCACCATGTCTGCCTGCACGCTGCCATGCTTCGTGCCATGATGACAATGGACTGAACCTCTGAAACTGTAAGCCAGTCCCAATTAAATGCTTCCTTTTAGAAGAGTTGCCTTGGTCATAGTGTCTGTTCACAGCAATAAAACCCTAACTAAGACAGAAATGTTATTTAGTGCTGAGCTGACTATTAAGCAGTACAGAGAAGTGTGCTTTGGTTTGGGGCTGAGTTAAAGGTCAAGTGTAGGGTTTCATGCATGCTAGGCTACATCCCAGCACACATACATTTAGTTTGAAGGAGTAATAAATATGTTTACTTCAAATTATATATTAGATATTAAAACTTTATTAAACAATAACACCCACACAACTATAGCTCAGTTGTTAAATAGGCTGCTGGCCCAGCCAAATGAAAGATACATGTGCTATAAACATTATTTTGAAGACATGAAATTAGATGTTCAGGTTTAACTTGCATAATATCATTACAAAATCAGCAATAAATATTACTTAATATAAAGTTTATTCACATATATAAAAGGTAAATGTAATAAGTTCATTAAAATAAAACACAGTTATGTTTTAGGAAGGCTATGCATTAAAAAACGGGTTGTTTTTTCCAGATAATACAAATACTGATACATTTGTACTGGTTAACTTCAAACGGTTACGGAAAGGTTTGTAAACCCAAAACATGGAAGAAATACAATCCATCAGATTGAAGGCACCAACATATAGCGTACACGTTTTAGATGACCAAAGACAGTATCTACAAAAGGTAATGACTTGTATTTTTATCTTATTTTAATTAAAAAAAATTAATTGCATTTATTTACTTATTGGGATATGTGCCACTGCACACATGTGGAAGTCACCAGAGACCAGTTTGCAGGAATAAGTTCTCTCCTTCAACTGTGTGAGACCTGGGTAGTCAGTTTTGGAAAAAGATACCTTTACCCACTGAGCTATCTCTTCAGCACATTATTTAAACTTCTCACTTGGTGTTGGGGATCAAACCTAGGTGCCTGTGTAAGCTAAGTGTGCATTTTACCACTGTTCAACCCAATGTAATATTTTGTTTGTTTAGTTTTGGTTTTCTTTGTTTCTTTCTTTCCCTCACCTACTCTCTCTCTTTCTTTCTTTCTTTCTTTCTTTCTTTTTTCTTTCTTCTTCTTCTTCTTCTTCTTCTTCTTCTTCTTCTTCTTCTTCTTCTTCTTCTTCTTCTTCTTCTTCTTCTTTTTGTTTGTTTATGAGACAGGGTCTTAACCTGTAGCCAAGGCTGACCTTGAATCTGTCTGGGTTTCCTGGTATTCTAGTCATATGCTATCTTACCTGTCTCCAAAAATCTAGACATTCCTCTAATACTATATGTGTTATACATAACATTTCAGATCAAACAACTAGTAAAATTTAACTCACATTTAATTAAAGCAAAAATGTTATGAATAATATGAGCTTTTGCTAAACACAAGTTTACCTTTAACATTAAAATTCTCTTGTACACTTAGGAGGAGTATACACACAAATAAATGATCTGAGAATAGAAAAAAATCTGATTAGAAATTTGAGGACTAACACAAGGGAAAGAGGACGTTAATACAACTCGATGCTCCAGTGCTTGTCTGGCTCATACATGTTTGATGCACCAACACCATCACACAAAAGAGAAAAGTCTGGGGGCAAATAGAAGACCATGCTCGTCTGCAGCTGTGAATCGCTCTTAGGCTTCCCTCCCGCTTTCCTGAGCATATTATTAACAGGTGCAAAACTCCCACAGCTGAAGCTTGTGCTCTTTTTTGTCCTACCAAATGCAGAGTTTTATAACCATGCCTTTTTTTCTTTCAAATCTTATTAGAGCCATATTCCATTCATTTCCCAATCATAACGTAACATAACAGAAAGAAAAACTGGTGTAGTCATGTATAAAACCTACATGAAAACAGATTTAATGTTTAGCACCAATCTATCCTCCAGAGAAGAAGCAAAAACAAAACAACAAACTCAAAAGCCCTACAGTAATCACCTGAAACAATTCAGCACCCAAAACACCCCAGGTAAGAAAAAGGTTAGCAAAACAGAATCCAGTCAGTGGTTTTACACCGAGAGATTCCCTTCAGTTTCCAGGTGCTTGTTCACAATGGTTCTATTTATAGTTTTCTTTTTGTGTTCAAAGTATCACAACACCAACACTGGTGCCAGCAACTTCACAGTTTTAGTGGTGGACTTGAGATCCCTTCAAGTTAGGGTAGATGACCAAGGTAAGGTTGCTAGTGGGACAATGGGATGTTGTCACAGGTCCTGAAGCTAACTTTGTGGTTTAGACTCAGAGAGTCAATACAACATTCCAAATTAGAATCCGGTAAAAGATAGGGGTATGGAAGTGTGTGTAGCCCAGTGGTAGAGCAAGGCCCTAGCTCTGGTCCCCAGCACTGTAAATTTAAAAGAAGACATACTATATGTGTGTGTATATATATTTTAAAGCCAGGTGCGGTGGTGCATACATTTAATCTAGCACTTGGGAGGCAGGACACGAGGATCTCTGAGTTTAAGGCCACCCTGGTTTATAAAGTGAGCTCCAGGACAACCAGGGTTGCAGGGAGAAACCCTGCTTTAAAAAAAAAAAACAAAAACAAAATATATTTTTCCAGTAGTTGAGTTCATTCAGAGGTCAATTTTAAACTGGGCTCTTGACTATGAGCAGAGAATCTGGGTCTGTCTTCACACTGTTAACTTTTCTTTGTCTACATTTTCAATTTTTCTTGTATGATATATCTACAGACATCATGTTTAAATTTTCTTCAGTAAAGAATAAATGCAAAATATTAAACACACAGAGAAAATATTGTAGATGAGGAAATCATCTGGATCCCATATTTAGGATAAATAAATCTTCAAATAAAAAAATTAAAAAAAAAAACAGAATAAAACAAAATAAAAAGTAAAAACTATGTTTTTAATTTGTGTGTGTGTGTATGTGTGTGTGTATGCCACATGAATGTAGGTGTCTGCAAAGACCAGAAGGAGGCATTGGATCCCCTGGAATGGAGTTATAGGTGGTTGTGAGGAGCCCAGTGTGAGTGCTTGGGTACAAATGGGTCCCTTGGAAGAGCAGCATATGTTTTTTTTTTTTTCCATCCCTCCCATTTTTAAAATATCGCTACTTGTCCTAAATATAATTCTGTAAAGTATGATGGGCTGGAGAGATAGCTCAGTGGTTAAGAGCATTGACTGCTCCTCCAGAGGTCCTGAGTTCAATTCCCAGTAACATGGTGGCTCACAACCATCTGTAATAGGATCCTATGCCCTCTTCTAGTATGTCTGAAGAAGGCTATAGTATACTCTCATATACATAAAATAAATGAATAATTCTTTAAAAAAATTCTGTGACGTATGAGATGGGATTAGATATATGGACTCACTCATTGCAAACCCAGCTCTTACCAACCTAGTGCAGTTTAGGCAAGTCATGCTGTAACTCTGATTATTACAAAGCAAGCAGTCAGTTCTAGTAACCTTTTGAAAAGAGAATTAAGATACATGCAAAGCATATAGTTATAATGGAACAGATGCAGTGGAGAGAAGATATAAAGAACAACAGAAATTTAGGGGTGATATGAGTGGCTTAAAAATGCTTCTAATTACATAGAAGTGTTGGTAGATGATCTATTTGTGACAAGCAGCCAACAAGGCTAAAGATGTAAAAGGGTAAAGCTTTGCCAGTCTCTAACAACTAATGTCTTCCTTTTATCTGCCTTCGTGAAGATGATGCTGTCTTATGTTTTGTTTTATCTGAGACAAGATCTCACTAATTATTCTAGATGACCCCTTGAACTAAGTAGGTAGCCCAACTGGCCTCAAACTTATGATCCTCATGCCGCTGCCTCCTAAGCACTGAGACTGCTGGTATGTTATAACTGCTGGTATGTTATACCAGGTCCAGCAGATTACAATGCCATAAAAGAAAGACTCATACACTCACATCCACACACACTGCAATACAATGTAGACTTTCTAGATGTTTAATTTGGATGGAATCATCAGATGCAAGCAGGATTGCGATCTCAAGCCTATAAACATTATAGAACACAGTAACAATTGATAAAGGCTCTTAAAGAATAGGGAAATGTCTGGCAGAAACAGACGAAGAAAACCCTTAACATTTTCTTTTTCAGTTGAATTTTCAAAAGTATGGCTTTGACTGCTAACGGGCAAGGAAACTCAAACATACAAGCACATAAGTTAGTGAGTATTCGCTCCACACTTGCCAGTCATATTCTGCTACATTTTTGTTGCTGGGGATCTAACCCAGGTTCTTGCACATATGCTGAGCCTGGGCTTTTTCATTGAGCTCTTCTTCTACATTCTTAAGAAGAACTGGTCATTTATATGATTATGACAAGTATCTGTTAAAACTATGATGTGTCTTCTGTATGTTAAGATGTACTACGAGAAACAAGGGAGACTGAGAGTTTAGCTTAATTGTACAGCACGTGCTTAGCATATATGATACTTTGGTTAAATCTCCAGTGCATGGCATGCGTGCACACGCGCGCGCCCACACACACACACACACACACACACCAACAAACAGATCAAAAAACCCCACCCATGCACATAAGATGCAAAGGCTTTCTGGTGACTTTAGTTGATACTGCTGGTGACTTCAAACCTGGGGCCTCATACATATGAAGCAAATGTTCAGCTACTTGCCTCTACCATTCTATTACTAAACTTCTAGCTCAATACTGTATGTGTGTGTATGCACACGCATGCAAGCTTGTGCATGTAGAGGCCAGAAGTTAATATTTGGTATCTTCTTCAATTGCTTTCCACCTCCATTTATTTTTAATGTTTTTTTTTGAGACAGGGTTTCTTTGTGTAGCCCTGGCTGTCCGGGAACTAGCTCTGTAGACCAAGCTTGCTTTGAACTCACAGAGATCCTTCTGCCTCTGCCTTCTGAGTGCTTGGATTAAAGGCATGTATCACTACCTCCCAGCCTTGTTTTTTGGGTTTGTTTGTTTGTTTGTTTGTTTGTTTCTGAAGCAAGCTTTGTAGCTGTCCTAGAACTCACAAAGTAGAACAGGCTGGCCTTGAACTCACAGAGATCTCTGCCTCTCGAGTGCTGGGATTAAAGGCATTCACCCACCTCACTGGCTCTACCTTAATTTTTGAGACAGACTTTCACTGAATTTAGAGGTTCCTGATTCAGTTCCTGTGGCTAGCCACCAAGCTCAGGCGTCCTCCTGAGCCCTCCTACAGTGCTGAGATTACAGGTGTGCACCCAAGTACTCAAATTTGTTTTGTTTGTTTGCTCGTTTTGTTTGTTGTTGTTTGTTTCAAACATGGTTAATGAGGATTGAACTCAGGTTCTTATATTTGTATGACGGGTACTTTCCATGTGAGGTATCCCCTTAGTCCATGAATAGTAATTCTTAAAAAACAAAAACAAACAAACAAAACCTCTTGACACCATTGAACTGTGATTGATAGTGAGTGAAAAACTAAGACCTGCAAATTGAATGAATGCTCTGCACTAATAAGAACAGAAGCCCAAGTGACTTTATCAAGGCCACAGACTTACAGTGAACCATGGAAGTCTATGAAGTATTTTCAACCAAAAAGAAATCCTAAGGAAGAGAAGATCCAGTCTCATGATCTAAGATTGACAGTTCCTGGTTGGCTAATTCTAATTATTCTATTAATAACAAACTGTGTTTTGAGACAGGGCTTGACAGAGCCCAGGCTGGCCTTGAACTCTCATCCCTCCCCTCTGAGCCTCCTGAGTGTTAGCAGGCACACACCACATTATCCAGCTACAGCAAATATTTCTGAACCAGTACAGTATACATTGCAAAAGGCACTTTCTTCTTAACTTCAAGGTAATGGAGTTGAAGTAAGTTTCTTACCAAGATGATAGCAAGCCAGCTCAGGTCCGAGATGAAAGCAGAGCTTCGGTGAACTCTGTTCTGTATGTACCATTCCTTTATTCCTTGTGGTGTGTCATAAAAAGCTGAACAAGCAAATCTTATTTTTCTTTTTCAGGGAGAGCAAAGTATTCAAGCACACAAACGAATGTCTTCCAGCAAGGCAGCCAGGTAGGCTTAGTGAGACGGGAGTGACATAGACTTTTTAAATACCCTAAATCCCTTTGCAGGCCCAGGGTAGGGAGGTGGTGGTGAGACACTGTGCTTTCTGGTCAGTGCTACTGCCTGTTCATAGGAAGGTAGTCCTGCGCCGTCCTCTGAAGATGGTGATGGAGACAAGACAGCTTCCTCAGGTGTTCTGAAATTGATGGAGGGTGTGTATCTGGCCGTTCTTGTGTAGACGGCTGAAGAGCTAAACAGAGAGATGACATTCAGGTTTAAGAGAGGTGAATTTCTTGGTTAACATAATGACATTAAAAAATTCTAGAAGCCATGCTATGGTGGCACATGCCTTTAATCCCAGCACTCAGGAGGCAGAGGTAGTCAGATCTTTAAATTCAAGGCTAGCCTAGTGTATAGAGTGAGTTCTAGGACAGCCAGGGCTACACAGAAAAACCCTGTCTGGAAAGCCTCAATCAATCAATCAATCAATCAATCAAAACCTCACCAGGCACACCATTACAGAGGCAGAGGCAGATGTATCTCTGTGAGTTCAAGGCCAGCCTGGTCTACAGAGTTCCAGGGTACCAGGGCCACAAAGAGAAACACTGTCTCAAGTAAAAAGAAAAGGAAAACAAAACTCACCATTTCAGTTGGACTGTACCCAGGATCCAGTGTCTCTACTTCCTCAGCACAGTTACAAACATGCACTACCATGTTCAACTTTTAAATACATTTATTTATATTTATCTAATGTGTATGACTGCCTTGCCTGTATGTATGTATGTATATATGTATGTATGTATGTATGTATGTGCAACGCTGGGCGCATGCGCTCTCATGGCAAACCTTCCTCCACTGACTGACCCATTTTCCCAGTCCCAGTTTAGAAATTTTTGTTTGACTGTTTGAGACAAGTCTCCCTATAGCCCATTTTTAGCAAGAGATCTGTGTCAAAAAAAATAAGGCAGAGAAGCACTGAGAAAGCCATCTGACATTGACCTGTGGCCTCTACACATGAGAGCGAAGCAACACACATATCCATGTAACTACCCCTCCAAACACACACACACACACACACACACACACACACACACACAGAGGGATGGTGTGGGAGTTCAGGGGATACAAATCCTAAACTGAGCATAGTGGCCTTAACATTTGGAAGATAGAAGCTGGGGCCATCCTTGGCTATATAGCAAATTCAAGTCCAGCCTTGTATGCATGAGGCCTTGTCTTATTTAATTAAAAAAAAAAAAAATCCAGTTGGGCATGGCATTAAAAGCTTTTAATCCTAGCACTTGGGAGGCAGAGGCAGGAGGATCTCTGAGTTTGAGATCAGCCTACAAATTAAGTAACAGAGTAACCCTGCCTTGAAAACAAACCAAAACCCCAAAACAAACAAAATACTCCAAACCAAAAAACCAAAAAACCCAACTATTTTTGATAAATGTAGAACCCAATTCATTAATGTCACAGTGGGTTTACTTTACACAAGGGAGCCCAAAGTAGTCTTTCTACTACTTGGTATAATAGAAGGTCTAAGAGCTTTGAAGTCTCGGGTCAGATGTGGTGCTGAAACTATATTCATTCATCCCTGATCAAAGTCAAGCTCCCTGACTCAGTTTCCTTCTCTCTAAAATGGGGATAATAAAGCTACCTCCACAGAGTTGGGGTGGACTGAGTAGGATGTTTGATGTAAGGCTTCCAGCAGAGCGAATCCTGTTTTTCCTTGCTCCTGAAATCAAATCCAGGCTTTGTGAGGTGACAAGACACCAAGCCAAGGAAACAAATGCCACAGAGGTAGTCTCTGCAGCCATGTTGCCTGGTTGACCTTTAACTCTTCCCAAGCAGCTTTTCTGTCTTGCAATATAGAAGTGGCTTGCTTTCCATGGTTATGGAATTCCTGAACCCTCCTCTCAAAGTCTCCTTTATTCTGGCCTCACCATATTTTTTCATAGCTTTCTTCTCTGTTAAGTAGAATTCTCAGTCTCCCTTTTTCTCTCTTTTATTCTCCCCTCCCTTCTTCTCTCCCCCCCCCCCCATCCCTTTTCCTGAAACAGGACCTACTGTAGCTCAAGCTGGCCTCAAACTCACTATGTGTTAAGGATGACCTCGAACTCCTGCCTTTACCTCCTGAGCACTGAGATTATAGGCATGTACTACCATGCTCTGTATGCAGCCCCAGGGTTTGAACAATTGACTTTATGAATGCTTAGGCAAGAGACCTATCAAGTGAGCTACACCCCCAGTCTGCTTCTCTGTGCCTTTGACCGGCATTGTTCCATTGTGGAAAAGCTGTCATTCTGTACTTCTTGGCCAAGTACAGACTAAAACAGTAGTCTAGTGTGTGTAAAGATCTGGGTTCGACTCTCAGCACTGAAAAAGGTTTTGTTCAAGTCTAACCTCCTCTTCTGTCTTCTCTTTATATTGGGATTGAACCCAGAGTCCTGGGCATGCTACTAGATAAGTACTATGCCATTGAGCTGCCATCTCTAGTCATTTTAAAATTCTGAGGGGACAGGGTCTCCCTTCCAGCTTGCTGAGCTTGCCTTGAATTCAGTATTGTAGCTCGTCTTAAACTGGCAATTCCCCTGCCCAGTACTAGAATTGCAGGTTTGTACGACTACACCCAACAAATTGTTTCATAAAACCTTATCAGCTAGTGAAAGTTAAAACACCATGTGGGTCTGATGTTCTCAACGTATGCCTTTCCATTCTTCCCTGTGAATTGTGCACACACGCACATGCACACGCACACACCCTTCACACTTGTGGAAATCCGAGGACAACTTTCTCATTCAGTTCTCTTCTCCTATCATGTAAATCCCAACTTGGGCCTGAACTTGGGCCGTCAGGATTAGTGGCAAGTGCTTTTACCTACTGAGCCATCTTGCTTGTCTACAAACTACAATTTAATGTTAGTAAATTGAGCTGTTTAGACTGTGAAGTTGGCTGACTAAAAAGTATCAATGCATAAATTAACATCCTATAGTTAAGGGTAATAAAAGAATTAAGATTCAGAGACATTTTTGATTAATCTCTAACCCATGTCTATAGTATTTTTCCCACTAAGGGACAGTTAACTTAGGTCTGGGGAGTTGGTTTAGTTAGTGCCAGATTGTCTTGAAACACCGATAACTTGAGTTTGGATTCCCAGACACAATAGCACAGGCATGTGCAATTCCAACATGCTCTATGTCATTTCAGGTGTTTGTTGCACGTTTGTCTGTCCCCTGTGGAGAAACATCAGCTCAAGCATCTTTTTATAGGTTGTCCCTTGTTGACAACTACCTTTTAAAAAAAAAAAACAAAAAACAACAATAACAACAACAACAAAAAACTGTTTTGCTCTTCAAGCCCTCTTGAGCTATCTTTAAAATCTTTGCTATAAAATATTATTTTATTCTGCCAAATCCGAATTTCATTTTCCCCCTGAGTTTTCATATGTGGTCCTTCAGCCAGAAGTCCAGTCAGAACTCACATTCTCCCTGCATCTCCTCCAGCTTTCTACCAGCCACGGAGTCTCACAGCTTCTTTTCTCTCAGAGAACAAGTCCAGACTCCTGACCTCCCCTGGGAATCCCACACTAGCACCTCGATGGATGCTCCTCTACCCTACAGGTTCTTCCTGCTCCACCATGTATTATTCAAGCACTGTGCTCCCAGGATGCAACAGATTACTGCGGTCTCAAAAGCAGTTGCCAAAAAAGAAGCCTTCTTTTAATTCCTCTTGCTACACGGAGGGTTCACCTGTCACCATCTTTCCCAAGCTGAAATTACCCAGTCCTTTCATATGTCTAAATTTGGACTCTCTCATCTCTCTCTTGCCTTAACCTTAACCAAATAGTAATCACTCCATGTCTTCTTTGAAGAGGTCTCCTTCACTTTTGAAAACTGCAGAAAGCATTGATCAGAGGTGGACACTAGTGATAGCAGCACATGGCTCGTGACCAGCAGGGCTGAAGTTAGTTACACAGGGACTGAGGCAGATTCATTAGTCAATATTTTGTTTTCTGCTGAGTCTAAAAAGAACTTATTTATGATGTATCTCAATTTTAACTTCATATGAACATATGAATGCTGGGTAAATCTACAATCAGTCTAAGTTCTGAACTGGTTTTGTGTTTGGTTGTTCTGTGGTGCTGGGAATTGAACTCAGGGCTTTAAGGACTATTCATTTATTTATTTGCTTGCTTACTTATTTATTTATATCCTGGGAATTGAACCCAGGGCTCACAAGTGTTATCCAGGTGTTTTACCATTGAGCTGTATACCTGGTCTGGAAGCTATTTTTTAAAAAAGCACAAAGACTACCTGGGAAGATAAGAACATTGTTTCTCAACTTTAGAACAACCTGAGTTGGCAAATGAATGGTAATAACAATAGCTAATACTTATTCAGTGCTATATACCAATCATCCGGCTGCCATACTGAACAGTACCAAACAGCACCATTCACTCGTATTTGTGTAATGCTGCTCCAGTGGAACCATGCAGCACAGTGGCTTTGATGACATGGAAGTAACACATCCAAAAAACAAAGTTCTAGTCAACTATACACTCAACTCTTAACATTGGCATTCCAGTGCTTATGCTTTCATGTCCTATCTAGGACTGGAATAATACGCTTTAGTGTCCTTCCGAAACAAGCACTGGTCTAAGACTGCTGTTGTTTAAGGAAGGAATCACATCTTAGAGTAATGCACCAGAATATATAAATCAAGTGGTGAATGCAAGTTTACAGGGAGATGCTCAGTGCTTTGAAAATGCCGAACCAGCTTAACCAGTCAGACTAACACTGTGTGACTGCACTTGTGTGAGGTCACAGGAGTAAAATTCACAGAGGTGGAAGGTAGGACTTGATGAATTGACCTGGGGACTTGAGCAGGAGATAGGGAGTGGCTGGGTTCACAGATATGGAACTGGAGATGATGATTGTAAAGTCATGTGAGTGAGATAAATTCTGAACTTGAACAACCTACTTACAAATAAAGAGTAGAGATTTTGTTTTACATACAACAGTATTATAGAAATGCATTTCAATTGTATTATTTTAAATAACAAAATTAAGTTGCAAATGAGAACATAAAGTATGCACACCAAATCCATAATAATAATTTCTTTTTTCTTTTTCACTTGTGTGTGTGTATGTGTGCATGCAAATGTGCATATATGTGTGGAGACCAGAGGACAACTTGGATGTTGTTTCTCTGGAGTCATCCATTTTGGGATTTTTTGTTGTTGTTGTTTTGTTTTTTTGAGACAGGGTTTCTCTGTGTAGCCCTGGCTGTCCTAGAACTCACTCTGTAGACCAGGCTGGCCTTGAACTCAGAAATCCGCCTGCCTCTGCCTCCCAAGTACTAGGATCAAAGGTGTGCACAACCACTGCCCAGCGGGATATTTTTGTTTAATTTGTTTAAGACAGGGTCTCTCTGTATAGCCCCGGCCACATCTCTGTCCTTCCTTGCCTGCCTATAGAACCTTCAGACTGGTCAAAATTAAAATCTGATAGCCAATAAACTGAGGCACGATTAGAAGGTAGTACACGTAGCAGAGAGAGACGAACTCTGTGAAAGAGTCAGGAGCAGGAGATTTGCCATCCAGAGGAAGTCAGATGTGTGAAACTGAGGAGCGGCAACTAGCCATGTGGCAGACATAGAATAGTATAAACTGGATATTTAAATTACAAGCTGGTCAGAGAACAAGCCTAGGTTAAGGCCTAGGCATTTATTAATAAGTAATAAGCCTCCAAGTCTCTGGGGGTGGGTGCAAAAGCCTGTGGCTACACCCTGACTTTTTACATGGGTGCTGGGGTCCAATTCAGACTCTCATGCTTTTATAACAAACTCGTTACTGAGTTATCTCTCCAGTCCAGTGGGTATTTCTAAAACAGAATTATGAGATTTAAAAAAAGTTTTTACTTATGTACTTATTTGTGATAGGGTCTCACTGTGATAGCCCTGGCTTTCCTGAAACTCACTCTGTAGACCAGGCTGGCCTTGAACAAAGAGACCCACCTGCCTCTGCTTCCACAGTGCTGTATTTATTATTTTTATTTTATTTTAATTTTAAGACCATCAACTTTGTGAAGTTGATGGTCTTTCTACCTTTATGTAGGTTTTGTGGGCCAGATTTATGTCTTTAGGCTTTTGCAGCCCCTGCTTATTATATGGCCATCTCACTGATCTGCTCAGGAATGATAGACTGATTTATTAATTGACTGAGGCAGAGACTCACTATGTAACCATAGATGGCCTGGAATTCACTATGTAGACCAGGCTAGCCTTGAATTCACAAAGATCCAGTTGTCTCTGCCTCCCAAGTATTAGGATTAAAGGCATTCATCCCAGAATTTTTGTGTATTTACTTAAATTTTACTTTGTTAACATTTTAAAAAACATTTTTTATTTGTGTGTGTGTGTGTATGTATGTGTCTGTCATGTGTGTGCTTGGTACCCTCAGAAATCAGAGAGGACATCAGATCTTTTGGAACTGGAGTTACAGATGGTTGTGAACTACCATATGGGTGCTGGGAACTGAACCCAAGTCTTCTGGAAGAATAGCCAGTGCTGTTAATCGCTGAGCCACCTGTCCAGCTCCAATAAGTAACTTTTAAAGTAATAATTCTGACAAGCAACCAAAGTCAGAAAACTGACAAAGAAAAGGATATTATGAAATTTTAAGAAGAATCAGGTTTTTTTTTTCTCATTAATTTCAGAGATGAGAAAAAAAAATTTTTTTCCCCTGAGTCTCTGTTTCAGTCATTTAATCAGTCAGTCAATCAGCGATCATTCTTGACCAGACCAGTGGGATGGCATCGGACAAGCAGGTGCTATTAAAGCCTGAGGACATAAATCTGAGCCACAAATCCTATGTAAAGGTAGAGGAGACCATCAGCTTCACAAAAGGACCGGGAGAGATGGCTCAGTCATTAAGAGAGCACACCGCTCCTGCAGAGCACTGGGGTGAGGTTCCCAACACTCGCATCAGGAGGCTCACAGCTGCCGATAACCCCTGTTCCCCCCATCCAGTGTCCTTGGGCATCCTCAGGCACTTGTACACACGTGGTACACATAAATACATGCAAATAAGCATATACACAAAAATAAAAATAATTTAGTAGAATTTAGCGGGGCTTAGAGGTATTGTCTGTAATTCCAGAATTCAGGGTTTATTAATTCAAGGCCCACCTGGGATACATGCAGAGTTTGAGGCCAGCATAGGTAACCTAGTGAGATAATGTCTCAAATATCAAAGAGGGTGCAGGGGAGAATTTGCTTTAAGATCCGTTATTAAACAGTAGCAGAATTAACATGAGAACCTTTGCCCTCTGCTTTCTAGTTGAATATTCTTCCTCTACACATTATCTATATTTATATTATCTATAATATTATCTAAATATTATCTATATTTAGACCTGAATTGTCTTTTAAAGTGAATGAAAGTCTCCCATCTGTAACTGGTTAGGGATATGGTTGTCAGTGTAGAGCCTTGGCTTCACATGTGTGAGGCTTGGTTTCAATTCCTAGCAGTGGGAGAAGGATATGTGGTCCTCAACGTGGGCTTCTTCACTGACTTAAAAGTGTAAGCAAGGATCTACAAGCATCGATATTAGCAGCTCCCTGAGCACCTTGTATTCTTTTTAAAAATGTCTTCACACTGAATCATTAAGATGATCAGGAACTGTGCTGGTTAGTTTTTGTCGACTCAACACAAGCTACAGTCATCTGAGAAGATGGAAGCTCAGCTGAGAAAATGCCCCTATCAGACTGATCAGTAGGCAAGTCTGTGGGGCATTTTCTTGACTAATGATTGACACAGGAGGGCCCAGTCCACTGTAGGTAGTGCCAGCCCTAGGTAGATGGTCTTGGATGCTACAAGAAAACAGGCAGAGCAAGCCATGGCGAGTCAGTAAGCATGGTTCTTCCATGGCCTCTGCTTCAGTTCCTTGCCTTGGTTTCCCTCAGTAGACTGTGACCCAGGATTTGTAAGCCAAATACACCCTTTTTTCCTCAAGTTGCTTTTGGTCGTGGTGTTTTATCCCTGCAGAAGAAACCCTAACCAAGATCGTTGTGCAAATAATTATGGTTTCTATGAATCCTTATCAATCTCTGTTAATGCATGATGTCTCCTTAATTGGTAACATTTTTTTGTTTATTTGTTTGGTTTTTCGAGACAGGGTTTCTCTGTGTAGTCCTGGCTGTCCTGGAACTCACTCTGTAGACCAGGCTGGCCTCGAACTCAGAAATCCGCCTGCCTCTGCCTCCCAAGTGCTGGGGTTAAAGGCGTGCGCCACCACCTCCCGGCAATTGGTAACAATTTTGTTTTACTAATTTTAAGGTATCAATAATAGGTTCCCACCCACCTCCTACCCTTAAAACAAGGTGTCATATGTCCCAGACTGGTATCCAGTTTTGTTACACAGCCAAGGATTATCTTGAACTTCTGATTCTCCTGCCTCCACCCGCCCAGTGCTGGTCATTTGTAGGCTTGTGCCACCACACCAGGTGTATGTGGTGCTGGGGATGGAACCCAGGGCACACTAGGCAAACCCTCTATCAACTGAGTCATACCCCTAGTCTCTGAATTAAATTGTTTCTGCCACACAGACCTATTAAGTTAGTTTCTGTTTCTGAAAAAAAGATGGGACAGTGGTGTGGAAAGGAGAGGCAGGTGCTCTACTGCTGAGGTACAGCCCCAGTCTTTAAATCTTTGAGATGGGTTTCTGCATGTAGTCCAGATTGGTATTGAGCTCGAATCCTTTTCTGGTACCTCCCAAGTGCTGGGATTGTAGCTATGAGCAGCTATGCCTAGATCTTGTATTCTTCTGAAGGCTCTTAGAAATAGCATCATTAGCATATGTCTGTCAGGACTCACAGGTGCCCACATACACACTGAATAAATAAATACATTTTAAAACCCTTGTAATATCACCTTCAGGTTATTAATATGGGTGTTAAAACACGAAACATCTGTCAGCCTAGAGTCTTGGAAGACATCACTAAGTGTAGTGTAGAGCCTTAACTGGCCCTGGAGTAAAGAGGACAGTAACAGAAACTGGAAAATACCAATTTAGTTTAGTTAGTGATAATGTTACAATGTGTGTGTGTGTGTGGGTCAGAGGTCAACATCAAGTGTTTTTCTGAGTTACTTTCCACTGAATTTTTGAGACAGGGTCTCTCACTGAACTGGAACTTGCTGATTAAGCCAGGTTGGCAAGCCCTAAGAAGTCTCTGTCCCCATCTCCCTGAAGCTGAAGCTCATGGTACCACACTAAGCTTTTCTCGTTGCTGGTAATCTGAACTTAGGTCTTATGCTTGTGCAGAATAGACTTTACTGACTGAGCCATATCTCTGGCACTCTTTGCTTAGTTTTGACAGATCTACTATGGTAACATATTTAGAAATAATGGGAGAAACTGAGCAAAGGGTGTATGAAAATCCTCTGTACTGTCTATACAATCCTCTTGATTATCTAAGATTATTGTAAAGACCCAAAACCAAAAAGCTGTCTGATCTATTTAAAAATAACAATACAGAATGCATATTAATGAATTTACTATTTTGACTTACCTTGGATATGGCTGCCTGTTACACTTGGTGACACATAGGTAGTAGCCAAGTAAGCCAAAAACAACCAAGAACACTCCAGCAACAATTAATCCAGTCAGAAGGCTCAAAACATCAATTTTCTCTTTGTTAACATCTTTAAAAAATATTAAAATAAATTAATAGCATCATCCATACTTTCAATACATTTAACACATTATTGAGAAGATTCTCATCATTGACAACTAATTTATTTATCTTTCTTTCTTTTCTTTGTCTTGTTTGTTTTGTTTTTTGTTTCTTGAGACAGGATTTCTCTGTGTAGCCTTGGCTTTTCTGGAACTCGCTCTGTAGACAAGGCTGGCCTCAAACTCAGATCCACTTGCTTCTGCCTGAGTGTTGTTAGGATTAAAGGCCAGGCAATACTGATTTATCTTAAAGTCTTTGTGTTAGAGTGCTGGAGAATCTACCTGAAAAAATATAAATGATAGTGCTCTTTAATGGCACATGTGTGGATGTCAGAGAACAATTTTTGAGAGTTGATTTTTCTCCTTCTACCATGTAAGTCCTGAGAGGTGAACTCAGGTTTCATGGTAAGAATCTTTACCCACTGAGCCATTTTGCCAGCTCTTAAATGGTATTTCTTAGATACCTAATTCATTTGTTTATTTAAACAGGTCATGCTATGTGAATAATATCTAACAGTAAGTGGGGTAAACATGTACTTTGCTCAGCTAAATACATTTTAGTACATTTATTAGGCAACTTTGTAATAGTCTCCGACAGGAGGAGCCCATCTAAGATGAATGAAAGAATCAGGGGCAAGATTAATTAAATAAATGACCAAAATGAGGCTAAAAGGGGAAACAGGTGAAAGGCATTTAAAAAAAAAAACAAAAAAACCCAGCTACTGGTTAGCAAGAACAAAATGATAATCATATAGGACCAGGAAGTTCTACTGTTCTGTAGCATGGTGGGGTAGCTATTGTTGATAACTTACTGGATATTTAAAATAGAAGATTTTGAATATTGTTACCACATATGAATGATGTTTGATGTGATACATATGCTAATTGCCCTGATTTGATTACTGCACATCATATACCGGCATTAAAATACCACACTGTATTCCATAAATACATACAAATATTATGTATCAAACTTTTTTTTTTTTTTTTTTTTTTTTTTTTTGGTTTTTTGAGACAGGGTTTCTCTGTATAGCCCTGGCTGTCCTGGAACTCACTCTGTAGACCAGGCTGACCTCGAACTCAGAAATCCACCTGTCTCTGCCTCCCAAGTGCTGGGATTAAAGGCATGCACCACCACCGCCCGGCTGTATCAAACATTTTTTAAAATTTTATTTATTTAATGTATGTGTGCTCTGCTTCATATACATCTCCCTGCCTGAAGAGGGCATTAGACCTCCCTAAAGATGGTTGTGAGCCACCATGTGGTTGCTGGGAACTGAACTCAGGACCTCTGGAAGAGCAACCAGTGCTCTTAACCACTGAACCATCTGTCCAGTTCCATATCATGTTATTAAAAAGAGAAGATGGCAGCGTGAGGTGACCAACACAGATAAGATGAAGCCTTTCCTTTCTCCAGAAGTTATTCACTTGTAACACTCTCCTCCTGTATTTTTTTTTTTTTTCTTTTTCTTTTTAGTACCAAAGATTGAACCCCCGCTTTTGTACACGCTAGTCATGTAGCTTACTGCTGAGATAGATCTTCGGTCGTCCTCTTCTCCCTGTCCCCAAGGTCAGTGGTGTGTTCTAGAGCCCAGGCTTCACTATGTAGCTCATGAAGGCAACCAATGAGATTACAGGTGTACACCACCATATCCAGTTTTATGTCATTTTGAGGCTCAAACCTGAGGCTTCAGGCAAGCACTGTACCAGCTGAGGTGTGCGTGTGCGTGCGTGCGTGCGTGCGTGCGTGCGTGCGTGCGTGCGTGCGTGTGTGTGTGTGTGTGTGTGTGTGTGTGTGTGTGTGAAGCTGCAGTCACAGCCCTATCTCCAACCTTATCACAGGTATTCTGTTCACTTGTAATAGTAACAAAAGAAAAAGTGATACTAGTTTATAACTAACAGAGCCCTATTTCTGTGCAAGTTCTAACTTTGCCGAGCTGCTTAAAACACCTTTGTGCGAATTAGCTCACCTCTCGACTATCTCACCAAACTTGATTTTCAGTGTGTAAACAGATGAAGGTAGCCTTCTGTCTCACACAGCCCAGCATATAATTGAGAAACTGTCCTCGCTTGGTATGCATGTTGAGCAATAGCCAAACTCAAACATCAAAACTAAAATGGATTACCAAGGGGAGAGGTGAGGAAAACATTACTTGTCTGCAGTTCTTCGCCTTACCTGATTCTGTGGTTGGTCCTTTAATTGAATAATCCCGCCAAAATGTGATCTAGGAAGAAAAGATGAAAAATTCAAGTTTCTATAATTTACCGTGGTTTCTTTTGTTCCCAGTGACCTAGATTGGAGGTGGTAAGCTCTTGACATGTGACACAGGTAGGATACCAGTCCATTCAAGTTGAAGGGAGTGACTCATTCTGCCCTTTCTGCTGTCTGGTTAACTGGTGAAGAGACTGTTGCAAGTTTCAGCTCTCCATTACCATGCCTTTAGTCTCCCCTGACCCAGCTGGGGCTCTTTCTTTCTTTTTATTTTATTTTATTTTATATTTTATTTACATTTAAGATGCCATCCTCTTTCCCCATTTCCCCTCCCTAGAAAACCCCTGTCCCATGCCCCCCCCCTTTCCTTTTTGCTTTTATACAATTTTTTAAACTGTTAATCAAAGGCTTTATAAGTTTGGTAATGCTCAATCAGAAGCTTAACTCAATACCCAACCTAGATGTAAAAACTATCTTTGACTGGTGGAGACATGTGAACATCTGCCTCCATGCCGCTGGGGCTCTTTCTAAGACAGGGGACTGTCACATTTGAGAGGAAGCAAGGGTACCAAATGGGGAAGTTGAGGAGGATTTTCTGCACTGAGGATGTGGTCTGCTAGGATAGTTCACTTTACTGACTTGCAAAGTTATCTCTGAGGCAGTTTAAGTTCTGGGTGCTTTCTTTTTTGAGGAACTACGATTAAATTAGAAAATCTATTTTTCTTAATTATGAAAAACACCATTAAATCCCAGGCATGGCTAGAGAGAATATTCTTTGTTTTCCCACCTTGATACATGTAGTAGTAAATATTTGCAGGAAATGAGTGGCTGGGAAGGATTATGGAAGAATGAATAACTAGGGACCCTCACTATGCCATTGAAGGATCCCCAGGGAGCTTCTTATTCAGCAAAGAGCAAAGACTAATGCTAGAGAAAGGAGAGCAGGCCTGGCATTATTTACATACAGAGAAAGCACAGCACTTAACATTCCTCTAGAAGATTCCATATTACTGCAGGCACCATGTTACCTGTCTGTTTTCTATATTACCTAGGTTAACAGGCAGGCTTTAATTATATTTTAGTGGAGAACTTTAAAAACATTTGGAGTTGAAGAGATGGCTCACTGGATTAAGAGCACTTGTTGCTCTTGCAGAGGACCCAGGTTTAGTTCCCAGAAACCATGGGCATGTGCTATCTATCTAGTGCTGTAGCTTCTGAGCCATCTTCAAATAACATCTTGAATTGTGTCTCACAACCATCCATAACTGGGAACTGGGAAATCCTCATCTGGTTTCCAGGCACCAGCAAACATAGATATACATGCAGATAAAACACTCATATATATTAAAAGAAAATGGGAATTCATTTTTAAAATAGCCCCCCCCCTTAGGGTAAGTATAGTGGTACATGTTTTAAATTCCTGCACTCAGGAGGCAGAGGCAGGAGGAGGCTCTCCACTTACTGAGACCCCCAACTCAAAAAAAAAAAATTCCTCACTTAAATGATAAAGACAATCCATGAAATCCTAGATATCAAGGCCCACTTTACATCCACAGTGCCAGAGGCTAGTGGTTGAGAGAGCTTGCAGTACAATCATGAGGACCAGAGTTTAGATCCCAGCACTCAGACAATAAGAAGCACATCCCCTAAATACCTTTAACTCCAATCCCATGGAATCTGACACTCTTCTAGCCATGTGTATACAGGTACCCATATGCACACATATGTGCATGGATACACATGCTCACACAGACACAGATATACACATAAATGAAATAAATCTTTTAAAAAAAAAACACATAACATCCTCAGTGCATGTACTTAGGGGATTATCAATAAATAGCTGAACTATAGATATGGGCAGTGAAAAAAGGTAAGATCACTAAGAGAAAAAACTGTGCTGAGTCTTAAGTAATTGATGCTTCTAGTCAAAGAACTAACTCCAATAATGTCTTAGTAATGTTGCTGGGGGTGGGAACCACGGGCACGTGCTATCTATCTAGTGCTGTAGCTTCTGAGCCATCTTCAAATAACATCTTGAATTAAAATCCACCTGCCCTGAGACTATTTTTGAATATAATAAACATTGAACACCAGCATTCTGAAGGCAGAGGCAGGAGGATCTCTGTGAGTTTGAGGCCAGGCTGGTCTACATAGGAAGCTCTAGGATATCCAGAGTTATACAAAGAGACCATGTCTCAAAATAAATAAGTAAATAAATAGATTTAAAAATTTAAATATTAAACACAAAATTACAGTATAACCCACAATTTGCTAATTACAATAAACCTAGCTAATGAAAAATACAAAGCCAACTTTAAAGAGGCTTACGTAGCATTTTAAGAAATGGAAGAGGTGATAGGCATACAATTTTGATTTTATTTAAAGCACACAGATTGATCTAGAGAGATGGTTCAGTGGTTGAGAGCACTGACTGCTCTTCCAGAGGTCCCGAGTTCATTTTCTGGCAACCACATGGTGGCTTACAACCATCTGTAATGGGATCCGATGCCCTCTTCTGGTGTGTCTGAAGATAGCTACACTGTACTCATAAATAAAATAAAAAATAAATCTTAAAAAAAAAGCACACAGGTCTATGATGTATTTAATGCCGTTTTCTCAAAGTACAATGAAGTAACTTTCCAGATGATTGACATCACTAGACAACTTACCGTATTTTCATCATCCCCCAAAATCTCTCTGGCTTCCTCATAACTACAGACCTCCTCATAACACTCTCTCTCCAGGTCCCCAGGCGTGAAGAGTTCTAAATCAAACCTATTGTACAGGAGGCGGCGGTGCATAAAGATGTTTGCAGCTTCTTTTGATGCAAAGACTAAAAAAGAAAAAGAAAAAAAAGATTTCAAATGCAACAAAGATAATGCAGAAACTTCCTGTTTTAACTGGAGGAAAAAGAAAATCATTCTCTTGACATGGGTAAACTGTACCAGCCTCTCCTGGATGACTTTCAGATCGGCCTCCACAAGTAGCATCCATAAAATGGCTCTTAGAAAACGTTGGCAAGGGGCTGGTGAGATGGCTCAGTGGTTAAGAGCATTGACTGCTCTTCCAGAGGTCATGAGTTCAAATCCCAGCAACCACATGGTGGCTCACAACCATCCATAATGAGATCTGATGCCCTCATATGGGTGTCTGAAGACAGCTACAGCGTACTTACATAAAATAAATAAATAAATTCTTTAAAAAAAAAAAAAAAACGTTGGCAATTCCAGACAATACTTGAGATGTGTATGCCCCAAATTATTAACATAAAAATTATTAGAGGATGACCATCTTTTTAGATGATTTTTTTCCCCCTGTAAATAGCAGGTGAGACTACTCTATTTCCAAAGGTTGGTTCTTTATTAATTTTTCTTCCCTTCCTTTTTTCTTTATAGTGCTAGGATCCAACAGAGGGCCTATTAATAATAAGATACTGTGCTTTTTGGTGTGTGTGAATATGTGTTTGAGTGTGTGTATTTGTGTGTGTGTGCATATGTGTGTTTTGCATGTGCTCATGTGTTGGTGTACCTACCCATCAGGAGGCCAGAAGAGAATGTTAGGTGTTCTGGTCTATCCTGCTCCATTTTACTCTCTGAGGCAGAATCTCTCACTGAACCTGAAACTCATAGCTCTAGTTATTCTGGCTGGTCAGCAAACTCCCAGAATCCACCTGTGCTGGGGTTACAGGTGCATGAATGGCCATTCCTGGCTTTTTCCTGAGTGATGTGGATCAAGGTTGAAGTTGTTGGGGCTGCATAACAAGAGCTTTTACCCATTAAGCTGTCTCCCCAGAGGGTTTTACACACACTTATACTAAAAGACAGAATTCTATACTCCTATGTTTATAAAATCATATGCTAATTAGGAGATTAACTCACATCCATTCATCCCACCCTTCAGACAAATGCCCACAGTCCTTTGTTGGATCTCTTCCACATTTGCTGAGAAGTCAATGAGAACTATAATAACTATAATAGAGTGTGTGAGAAGGTGAGGCAGGACCTTGACCTGGAAGCCAGCCTGGCCTACACAGCAAGATTGATAACAAAAACTGAGGGAGGAACAGCAATACGATTTATATGTTCTGTATCTCAGGTCGGCCATGATCATGTCTTAGGAATACTCACGTTTCACCCAAGACTTTTTTTTTCTATACATTAACTATCTAAGTAGGTTAAAATCTTCTAGATTGCTCTTGACCAATGCAGAAGTCCCTACCCATATATGGCTACCAAGCACTAGAAAAATGCCTAGTCTAACAGATATAAAAAACAAAGAGAATTTTAAATTTTGCATTGGAAAGTATGTGAAAGAGCACAGGCAAGTTTTAGATTGTGTATATTTTGCAAAAGCATTATAGATATTGGGCAAAATTTAAAAACATCAATAAAATCTATTTCACCTACTTCTTTTTGCTTGTTATTTTATTTTTTGATTTCATTAATTAATTAATTTTTGATGCAGGTTTCCCTACGTTATTCTGGCCAACCTGGAACTTGTTATGCAGATCAGGCTGGTCTTCAACTTACAATCCCAGGACTGCTGGGATCAAAGGTGCACACCACCACGCCTGACTTCTTTTTGCTTTTTAAATTATGCCTATTAGAAAAAAATCATTTCTGTGATTCACATAATATTTCTCTTATTATTATTCCAGAGTGTTAATTTCTTATTCTTTTTTTCCTGGCAGTGCTGGAGATTGAAGCCAGGACATCACACATGCTGGTCTAGAACTCTCTCATGGAGCCACAGGCTTAGTCCTAGCGCCAGTTTTTCTGTTATAACAACATCCAGGCTGTTGGAACCAAGAGCAAATGGTCCTAACGATAGTTGTTTTACCTCACAAGGCAGAGAGGCCAGGATGCTTGAACACTTGTTCTTTCTCCCCTGTCCTCTTGGAATTTTTTGCTCTGTCAAATGGGGAATGGTAACTTTCTGAAGCCTCTGTCACCTCTCATTGGCACTCCTGCAGTGGCTTGTAAGTGGTCTCCTGGTTTTTTTACAACTTGATGCTAACACAATAGCCAGAGTCTGTCTAAGAAACGTTTTAGCTAGGAGTGGTGGTGCACTCCTTTAGTCTCAGCTCTCAGGAGACAGAGGCAGGCAGACCTCTGTGACTTCCAAGACAGCCAGGGAAATGTAGAGATATTGTCTCAAAAATAAAATAAATAAACAAGTAGATAAATAAAAAAGAGTTTTAAATACCTGTGTGTATGTGTGTGCAGTGCATGTTTGTATGTAAGTGTATGTATATGTGGTTATGCCCATGCCATGGCATGCTCATGAATGTCAGAGGACAATATGCAGGAGTCTACATAGCAAGTTCTAGGCTATCCAGGGCCACACAGAGAGACCTTGTACATATATGTATATATCATATGTATGATATTACATATATAGATATATTTATACATATATGTATATTATATATATGATATTATTTATATAGATATATTTAAAAACAGCTTTTTCTGGGTATGGTAGACCTTTAATCCCAGCACTCAGAAAGCATAGGCAATTGATTCTCCGTGAGTTTGAGGCCAGCCTGGTTCACATGGCAAGTTCCAGGCCAATCAGAGATATATATCTCTATCTGTTCCTATCTGAAAATAATAAAAAGATTAAAACAACAACTGTTAGTATTCTGTTTAAACTCCACCTCCACAGTTACCTGGCAACCACCAGGTAGGCCTGGTACACTATAAAAGGGGCTGCTTGCCCCCTCCTTACTCTCTTACCCTCTTGCCTCTCTGTCCCCTCCCCCCCCTTCCTTTCTCTCCACGTGGTCATGGCCGGCCTCTACTTCTCTACTCCTCTGCTTCCCTGCTTCTCTGCTTCTCTCTCTCTCTCTCTCTCTCTCTCTCTCTCTCTCTCTCTCTCTTTCTCTCTCTCTCTCTTTCTCTCTGCCTCTACTTCCCTCCTGGCTCCCCTCCCCATGCCCTCAATAAACTCTATTCTATACTATACCGGTGTGTGACTGGTCCCTCACAGGAAGAGATGCCTCTACATGGGCACAGAACATACTCTCTTTATCTCTTTATCTTTTTATAAACACTTCAACAACAACAACCCCCTTTTTTCCTACTTTGGCTTTTTGAAATTTCCTAATGGTATTCTCTAAGAGTGATAAAAAAATTATATATAAAAAAGAAAAAAACAATAACCCAAACCTCCTAATGACAATCCGTCCTCCCACAAAAAAAGGCAAAGCTCTCAGAAAGAGCCAGATTTGGGGGAGGGGAGGGGTTATTGGGGGAGGGGACACTAGAGAGGGGCTTCCCCTCCTCAAAAGAAAAGAAAAAGGCGGAATGGGGAAAGGGCTTGCTTGTGGGGTGCTGGGAAGAGAGGAAGGGCTGATACTGGGTTGTAAAGTGAATAGATAAAAAAAAAAAAAAAAAAAAAAAAAAAAAAAAAAAAAAAAAAAAAAAAAAAAAAAAGACCCAGTGTTTCTCTTTTTTGTGGCCCCTGCCTTTCTGGGCCAGGCTCCTTCCACTCCTCCTGTGTGTCTGATGCAGCTTGCTGTACACTTCTCCACATTGGGTCCTCCTGTGTGTCTGCTGCTTTTTTGGAGTGGAGCTTCCTTCTTTCAGTCTGCTCTTTCATCTTCCCTGGGATGGAGTTCAGTGTTAATCTGACCTCTGTCCTAACCATAAGCATATGTTGCCATGTTCTGCTTTTCCTGACAGCACTCAGCCCCAACTTATTTTTCACGTGTCCATTTACTTAAATCTGTTACCATAATGTTTTCTCTTTAAAATTTTTAAAAACTAATTATGTGTGCCTAGGTGAGTCTATGTGTACTGTGAATGTGTAGGTTCCTTCGGAGGCTAGAGGGTGTCAGAACTGGAATTACAGTTTTGACATCCCATGTGAGTTCCTTTACTAGAGCAACAAGTGCTCTTAACTACAGAGCCACTGTTTCAGCCTCCAAGTTCTCTTCTTTGCTTTCGTGGGAAGGAGCCACAAAACGGAGGTGCTGGTTCCTGGCACACGAGAGGCCAAAAAATTGTGGGATGAACAAACTTACCTTTCTTAACTATGGGATCTATATTCTTTTATCTGTCTGTCTGTCTGTCTGTCTGTCTATCTACCACCTACCTATCTACTGAGGAGAGAGAGAGAGGAGAGACAGAGACAGAGAGAGAACAAGAATGCACTGCAGTGTGTCTGAGTACAAAGGCACAGAAGTCAGAAAGGGGCATCTGGTGTCTTTTCTGTCTCTTAGCCTCTTCCCTTGAAGCAGGGTTTTGCCCTGAACCCAGGGAATTTTTTTTTTTTTTTTTTCTCTGCTCAGTCTAAAGCCAGAAGGCTTCTTCAGGTATCCTCCTGTCTGCCCAACTCAGTGCTTCCAGTTACAGCCATGTGCAGAGTGTTAGGATCTAAACTCAGGTCCTCATGATTTCTCAGTAATTGCTCTCAGCCATCTTTCTGGCTCTTACATTTGGGCCTAAGTTCTACAGGTAGAAGCAGTTCATAGGGAAAGCTTGTGTAACTCAACTTGGTAGAGGGTTAAAGATGAAACCTGTGAGGAAGCAACTTAGAGCCTGCCCAGCCCAACCACAGGAGCCTGCTGTGTGTTCCTACTTTTCACATTTTACTGGCTAAAGAGACGGTGCCAATTAGGTATGGTGGCTCATACTCCAATCTCAGTACTCGGAAGTCTGAGGCAAGGATGGACTACCATGCATGTAGGATAGTTTGGGCTATAGAGTGAGACATATCTTACATTGCAAAACAAAGTAAAAAGAATCATTGCCAACTTTCTCATAGACAGTCTATCATCTGACTCAAGAATACCCATCCACCTTACCCTGAGACCCAGCAAAACTACTGTTCTTTCTGGATAGTGTGTTTCTCTATGTCCTAAGGTGGCCTGGAACTTACTGTGTACCCAGGTATGGCTTTGAACCCATAAAGATTTCCCTAAATGCTGTTATGTGCTACTACACCAGACTATTAAAACTACTTTTAATTAGAAAACAAAAGAGAAAGAGCTATAACCATTTTTACTTTTCCTGAAATAATACTTATAATAATGTCATAAATATAACCTATGATTAATTGTGACATTGTAATTGACCTTCACTTGAATGTGTCTTTCTGGATCTGCAGTTCACCACTTCTCCAAGTATGAAAGGGTCAGCTCTGTCAGTGGCTGGCCTTATATATAACCTTCCAGGCCAGCTCCAGTTTCCCCTGCTTTCCTCATGCTCTCAGGAGAAACACTGTCAAGTTTGCTTCTATTTGGAAAGCAGCAAACTTCCCTGGAATGCTCAGGGTTCCCAGTGAGGGCTGCTACCTTCCTTCCCTTTGACCACTGTGTGTGGGGAGGTGCATGGCTTTTGAATCTATGTTTCTCTTGTCCTGAATGCTCCTAAGAGGCTGCCTATCCACACAGTTCATTGTTACAAATGCACTACTAAGATATTCCATTCTTCTCTTATGTTTCCTAAATGAGATCCTTCTGTTTCAACAGTGTCCTAAGAGTTTTAGCAGACCTCTCTGGAGGCTCCCTTCCCCAACCTCATTTTCAGTAATAATTACTTCCAGATTCACAATCTCACTTTGTACAGTTTCAGTTACGCTAGGCCAACCAATGCCTAAACATATGGAGTGGAAGAATTGCATGGCATCCTGAGCAACATGCTCCTGTCCTTCCAACTTAGTTCTGTCCAGAATCCAAATCAACCGTTTGTTCACAGCATCCACAGTGTATGCACTACCTGCCCGTTAGCCATTTTGAACAGACCATGTCTGGTGGCATGCCAGGTTTATCCACAGGTTTCAGTACTATCTAAAGTTTCAGGCATTTGTGGGGGTGGAGGGGTGGGGGCTTGGGAAGTGTCAGGGTAGGGGTGAGGGTGGTGGTGTTGGAAACGCACCAACTGAAGATAAGGAAAAGGATAGTGTGCCTTTAATATTCCCATGTGTCTTGTCTCACTTGCAGATGGGAAGCCCTGCCCGTGTTTCACACAGCTCTCCCAGCATGCGCAGCTACTGCTTACTCTTAGGGGTGTTTCAGGTCCTCTGTTCCATTCCCACTTCTGTTACTGAGCTTACTGAGAGTATCTGCTTACCCTGCCTGTTTACCAGCAGAGCAAAAGCTCGGCTAAGACAAGAATGACAGTCCTTTCTCCATCTCCAGCAGCCAGCAGAGGGCCTGACACACAATGTGTGCTTGTAGATGGCTCCTGACTCAGTTTCATTTCCCACAAACAGCTGTAGCCCTCTGCACTTGGCTCTGACTTCTGAATTATTTTATGATGTTTGTGGATGGATGCACTCACAACCATCCCAGAGATCAGTATCTGTGTCTTACCAGCGCAAGGACCATCACTGTGAATGGACTTACGGATAATGGGTGGCTCGGAAAGCACGGATCCCTTTCATTCTAACAACCTCTGTTTCAAATTTGTCTACCCCAGTTGCCTAGAACTTTCCCATTAGAATGTGATTCCTTTAGGCCAAAATATTGCCCTCCACACACACACACACACACACACACACACACACACACGCATGGAGTGAGGGGAGCACACTTCATCAATCATTAATAAGTCTGTCAAGAGTATTAGTAACAGATCCCACTCAGTGAAAATGAACTGAGAACTGGATCTGATAAAGGGGATAAAGAACAATAGAGAACAGGAATGTGTGAATTGAGTAAATCCAAAATGTTGGTGCTGGTGGAAAAAAAACAATGACTAAGCTTCTGGTTTTGCTAGGTTAGGCTTTTAAAAATGGAAGCAGGAACCAATTCGTTTGTGACCTGTAACTGAAAATTCTGGGCCAGCAAGCTACACTTAATCTCTCAAGCATCTGCCTTTATCTACACAACGTTTGGAACAAAGACCGGAAGGGTCATCCTGCCTTCCAGTCCCATAATTCTACCGAGGAAGTCGGTCAAGACTAAGGGGGTAGAGTTCCTTGCTCGGGATCTCACAAATCCAGACTAGGGGCAGGATGTGGCTCGGTAGAGCGCTTGTCTACATGGGGATTCCCAGCAGTGCACAAACAAGTCCTGACAAGAGTCTGGCCTCCCTGTCAGTCTTTCCAAGAGCCTTGTTCTTTATAACTAACACACAGTTTCATCTAGGAAAAAGCAACTCACTGATTTTCGGACTTCGAAATAGGCTTTCAATTCAGTTAACCACAAACCAGGTGTTAAACATCTGTTTACTAAGGGAGATAAGTTTGTACATATTATAGTTAAAAACCCACAACTCTAAACAAGAAAGCCGCAAATTAAAACAAAGGATATGCTGTTGCTCTGTGGTTCACAGGGGCGTGTAATTCTCCCCCTACCTCACTTTGGCTTGAGATCTATACAGTATACCGCTTCTGGTTTCAGAAGGGTTTTCCCCCAGTCGGCAGCCATGCTCACTTACTTTCTTCTGGGGCATGTTCGGAATCCTTTAGGCTTCTTGAACAATGAGGAACTGCGAGGGTAAGTCTGGACAGCTGGCTGAGTACGACCAGAAGTGGAAACATAGTCTAGCAACTGTCAAACAAACTAAAACAAAAAGTGACAACGACATATTAAAACACACACACACAAAGAGAGAGAGAGAAAGAGAGAGAGAGAGAGAGAGAGAGAGAGAGAGAGAGAAGAAAAGAAAGGAAGAAAGAAAAGCAGCCCGAGTCTCAGCTGGTTGGGGTTTAGTAGGTACCTGTTGTACCCCACGCGCCACTTTTAATCTAAAGGACCGAGGCGCTCCGGGCAGGTGGCACTCCCGGAGCGCCTGGGAACAAAAGGTGCGCCCGGGAATCTGCGGAGGAGAGTTCAGACACTGGCCCAGGCAGACGCGACTCTCGCCTGCGCAGACAGGCAGTTAGGTGCTGGAATGCCACCGTCGGGGCAACGTCTTTGGGTGACTCTCCCACACCTCCCTGCTCCACCCCACCGCCGGGCGCCGCACCTGTGTTCCCCGGCACATGTTCCAGCAGCCCCAGGGCGGGAGTCGAGTTTTCTGCTTGTCCCCGAGGTGGCCTGGCCTGTGTCGCAGAAGCGTCTGGATCTCGGCGACAGTCGGAGCCTAACTCTTCGCGGCTCCAAGGCGACACCGACGCGCAGAGGAGGCGCTTAGGATCCACGCAGGGGCGCTCCGGGAACGTGCGCTGCACCGGGCCCAGCTTGTATGCTGGGGCCACTCCCACCGCTGCGGGACAGGGAGGAGAGGCGTGTCACCTGGCAGCGCTCCTCCTCCCTCTCTCCGTACCCAGCCCTACGCGACTGTGACCCGGACGCTCTCAGTTTGGTGGTTAAACAGAGCACCCTAGGCACAACGGGAGTTTTGAACTTAGACCCTAAGCTTGGGCTCCCCGAAGTTACCTTCGGTCAGTTGTTCTCGCAGGGTGGTCCAGGGATGAGAACACGGTATTCATCCGAGAAAATATACTTTGTTCGTGATTTGCATTGTCACATGACTAAAAATTAATTAAAATAATTACAAAGTTCTCAGATGTGTTTCACCAGGTCTGGGTTGTCTACAAAATACTTTCAATATGTCTCCGAGTCAAAATTGTTTCCACCATAACAATGCAAGGTTTCACCTCTTTTACTTTCATTTTTTTCCCCCTCGAGTTTACAATGGAAATTTCCAGAAGCTATTTGTCATGTACTACTATCATCACTCTGCTAACTAATAAAACTCCAGTGGATGGATATTTGTGATGCTTAGGATCTTCCATACTACTTAGGTTAGTGTTGGTGTGTAAATTTAAACAGCACTTGACATATGTTGGTTCTCAGCATATTTCTACTTTTATTAGGTATCTTTAGTCATAGCTACAGGGACAGCTAATAAGTTCATCCTTCTTGAACAAGTAATCTTAGATCGTGAACTTTTCATTTGTTTGTTTGTTTTTCGAGACAGGGTTTCTCTGTGTAGCCCTGGCTGTCCTGGAACTCACTCTGTAGACCAGGCTGGCCTCGAACTCAGAAATCCACCTGCCTCTGCCTCCCAAGTGCTGGGATTAAAGGCGTGTACCACCATTGCCAGGCAGATCTTGAACTTTTCATTGAGTTTTGTCTTTTCTTTTCTTTTCTTTTCTTTTTCAGAAATGGCAAGAATAATAAGCACCCTTCATTGTCATGAGCTGAAGTTAAATTTTGAAATTTTCTCTACTTAAAAATGTTGTGTGAGCGATATAATTAGAAATAATTCAAGAGGCCCGCAGCTCACAGTGTGAGAAGATATGGGGATGGGGCATCCCCACACCCTTCCTGTCAAACAGCATGCTCTGTTACTCTTGGGAACGATATTTAAGTTTTGCTCTTTGGCCAGAGTAGCCTGGAACTTCATACAGTTGAAACAGAGCAAAAATGAAATACCATTTCCACTCCTCTCTAGTCTTCAGCTGATTTAATTTTCACCAAATTTTCTTCCTCGAAAGGCTATTATCTATTTTATTCTGATTAATGGAGTCAAGGAAAAATTCCCAGATATTTTGCAGACATTGTTTTTGTTTCCTCCAAACACTATCGGTGCCCCAAGCCCTAGAGGTTTAAGCCGGCTGGATAAGAGAGTCTGCTCTTTCACCTTATTTAAGCAGTGGCGATCAGACCATGGGGAAACTAGAAATACCTTCCAGCTGAGCACAGGAGTCGGAAATATCTTTCTCAGAAGACCCATTCTTCTGCTCACTCACTTAGTCAACCTATGGCTGGGAGCTCTGGGAACAGAAGGATAAACATCATTTTGCTTTGGGGAGAACTGGATCTTCCTGAGATCTGTATCTAAGAATGTAGGACTGTCAAGTTCTAGGGCAAGGGCAGATTTCCTTCCTTCCTTCCCAGTACTCAGTAAAGGCCCCTCTAGGTTATTATATTCAGTGCATTTTCATAGGTGGCAGCTATTTATTGTCAATGCTTCACACTTTTATTTAGTATGTGTGTGTGTGTTCAAGATAGGGTTTCTCTGCATAGCCCTGGCTGTTCTGGAACTCACCATGTAGACCAGGTTGGCCTTTCAGAGATCCACCTGCCTCTGCCTCCAGAGTGCTGGGATAAAAGGCATGCACCAACACCACCCAGCCACACTAATTTTAAAAACAGCATTTTATTAATTCTTTGAGAATTTCATACCATGTGTTTTGATTACATTCACTTCTCCTCCCCCAACTCCTCCTGTACCTATCTTCAACTCTCTACCCACCCAACTTTGACCCCCCACTCCCACCCCATCTAATCCAGTTTATGTTGTCCAACAATTCCTGCCCTATCAGGAGCCACAAGTCTTTAAAGGAAGCTGAAAAATGCTAATTGCTTCTCAGCTAGTGCCGGGCTGCTCTGGCTTGAGCTGGGGAAGGAAGGTCTTGTGCTTGCTGTCAGCTTCACACTGTTTTAGGGAGAGGCAAATAGTGAGAAGCTCCCTGCTGTGAAGTCAGCAGATGGGAATCTGATAGCATTCCTTGGTAGAATGAGCCTACCCACATTGCTGGAAATTTGGGCCGGAACAAAGGAGGCTTTGTGCTCACATCAAATATCAGCATTTGTAGACTGTGAGGGGAGTCAGAACCAACATGATTGTTTCTCAGTGGTGAATTACAAGCTACATGTTTCCTTTTGATTTATGGGTCCTAAGAATGGTATAGCATTTGGCAGGATACATACACAACCACTATGGAACTGAAAGATATTCTGAGTGTGTGTGTGTATGAGAGAGAGAGAGAGAGAGAGAGAGAGAGAGAGAGAGAGAGAGAGAGAGAGAGAGAGACAGAGACAGAGAGAGAGAGAAAGACAGACAGAGAGAGACAGAGAGACAGGTGAGGGAGGGGGAAAGAGAAAGGGGAGGGGAAGAGGGAGGGAGAGAGCTAGTAGCAGATTCTTGATTTGTTCTGTTACTTCCTACATTTGATTTCTTATTGTATAACTATTTTTTATAACCACAATATCCTTACACTTTTATTTACCATAAAGTATTTTAAGTTCCCTTTCAGATAGCATTTCTCTGGCCATCTGTGGAGTTGGGCCAGATGCTCTAATTCTCATTTCACACAGACGGATATTGAAGCATGGAGAAGTGAATGCATACGGAGTCAGGTTCTTTCCAGTATTGTCTTTGAATTATTAAGCAATGAAGGCCAATTGGTAAAGAACTGTTTCAAAGGAAATAAGAAAAAAAGAAAACGGAGCGATGAAATTAACAGACTTGGATGGTGTGTTCACGCATCTCTGGGTTAAGAACATACACACTCACCCACTTACCTGTGTGAATTCAAGAATGAAATGGAAACCGGCTCCCGTGTGGGCTTGAGTGATGGACTCAAGGGCTGTGGCAGGAAGTGTTCACATCGTGGTCATGAGCTCTCCCAGGTAAGGAAGGTCACGTCCCTGTCCTTAGAGACCCTTGGCTGACTGTAGCTCTGGGATAGGAAAGGAACTGAACTTATGTTTCCGTGACATTTAGCCTTGACATTTCAACAGCAATTGGCTGATGCTTTAATTTATCCCAGTAAAATCAGTAAGCAGAAAAGAATTGACTCCTACTCCTCAATGTTAATTATGTAGCCGTGTGAAGGTATTTCAGAGTTATTGCATAGGGGTTAAAGACTCTATTTTAAATGTTTTCTGGAAACCTTCTTGGGAAACTTTTGACGGAGTTTAGATTTAATTTCATCATTGAAGAACAGTGGTTATAAATAGCAAAATATTTCAATAAAAATCAAGAACCCTAAAAAATGTCATCTATTTCCTCGAATGAGCCATGATGAGAACTATGTACTGATTTAAAAAAAAAATCCTACAGTCCTTTCAAGGCACCTAGGAACCTGAAATGGTGTGGTTGTGTGCTCCCCCCAGGGCCCTGTGACAAGGACTTCTGTCACAGTTTGTCACAAAGGTTGTCACTGTGCATGTGGACCTTGCATTTTTTACAGCTGTAGTCAGTTCACTCCTCATCCCTCATTTCTTATCATAATCTTACTGTGGACTCCACCATTTCCTTTCCTTCGGTTGTTTGTGAGTTGCTTGTTCTTACTGTGTCTCAGTGTACAACCCTGCTCAGAGCTTCCATTCCTGTCTCATTCCTCCTGCTTACCCTCTCAGAGCTGGTATTTCAGGTGTTCACCACACAACTTTTCTGGCTTGTTTTGTAAACGCATGCTTAACAAATCATAGTATTCCAAACGAGTTTTTTTTTTTTTCATTCAAAGTTTATGCAGAGTAATTTGCAAAAGCAAACTTCCCATATATGACACCTATAGAAAATGAAACAAGTCATGCATTTCTACCTATAACTGACACCGCTGATGGGCTAGCATGGGTGAGGAGTGCAGCTCACTGGTAGAGCACTGGTCTACTTTTTGAAAGGCACTGGGTTCGAATCTCAGCACCAATAAGGTGAGCAAGAAAGAACATAGCAAGCACCTGTAATCTCAGCTAATCTGGAAGCTGAGGCAGGAGGATCATGAGTTTGAAGTCAGCCTGGGCAACATGGTTGCACAGCGTAATCATGCTGCTGCTGCTGGAAAGACACATACAGACACACTTGTGTGCACTTGCACATGTGCACGAGCACAGAGAGAGAAAATACATGTTACATGGCAGTGCTCCCAGGAAATGTACAAACAGGATCCCCTTGTTCTCTCTTCCTCAGTCCTGTGTTATTTCCCCTAACAGCCTGTCTCCAAGCTCTCAAATATTTGAGATATAGAGTGTAGTTTGATTCTTCCTGGTCTGGAGAGTCTTGAATCACCAACTTTTTTTTTTTTTTTTGTAACTTTGGGTTTTTTGTTTGTTTGTTTGTTTGTTTCATTTTCTCTTTCTTTCTTTCTTTTTTCTTTTTCTCTTTTGATATAGGATTTTACTGTGTACCAAAACTAGCCTTGAACACCAGTCATTTTCCTGCCCTGGATGAATGCTGGGGTTATAGGCAAGCACCACTACATCTAGCATAATTAAGAATTTCTACTTTTTTTTTTTCTTTTTGACTTCTCTAACATTCCCTTTTTATAAAAAGATTTATCTTTCCTTTTAAGAATTTAGAATTTTAAAACACAGAGCATATTTATTTGTCAGTTTTAAGAACAATGTCAGTTGGGCAATGGTGGTGCAATTTAAGTTCCAGGACTCAGGAGGCAGAGGCAGGCCGATCTCTGAGTTTGAGGCCAACTTGGTCTACAGAGTGAGTTTCAGGACAGCCAGGGCTACACAGGGAAACCCTGACTCAAAAAACCATCCTCCAAAAAGAAATTACCCTTGGGCCAGGCATGGTAGTGTAGGCTTTTAACTTCAACACTAGAGAGGCAAAGGCAGGCAGGTTTCTATGAGTTCAAGGCCAGCCTGGTCTGTATATTTAGTTCTATGCCAGTCAGGGCCACACAGTGAGGTCTTGTCTCAAAAAACAAAACAAAACAAAACAAAACAAAATAACAAAAAATAAAACACCAAACCAAACCTATTTTTAAAAATTTATTTAAAATTTTGTGAGACAGGGTTTTTCTGTTTAGTCCTGCCTGTCCATGAACTCATTTTGTAAACCAGGCTGGCCCAGAACTCCAAGATTGGCCTGCCTCTGCCTCCTGAGTGCTGGGACTAAAGGCGTGCATCATCACTGCCTGTCTTTTTGTTTTGTTTTGGTTTTGGCTTTCGTTTTTTTTTTGTTTGTTTGTTTGTTTGTTTTTTGTTTTGTTTTTGTTTGTTTGTTTGTTTTGTTGTTTTTTGTTTTTTCGAGACAGGGTTTCTCTGTATAGCCTTGGCTGTCCTGGAACTCACTCTGTAGACCAGGCTGGCCTCGAACTCAGAAATCCACCTGCCTCTGCCTCCCAAGTGTTGGGATTAAAGGCATGCGCCACCACTGCCCAGCACTGCCTGTCTTAAATTTAAAAATCTTATGTTTATGAGTGTTTTGCCGGTATATATGTCTTTGCACCATACATATGCCTAGTATCTGTAGATACTAAAAGAGGGTGTCAGATCCCCTGGAGTTACAGACAGTTAAGAGCTGCCAAGTGGGTACTGGGAATAGAACCTAGATCCTCCGGAAAAAGTCAGTGCTTTTTAAAAAAAATTTTTATTTATTTATTTTATGTATATGTGAGTACACTGTAGTTATCTTCAGACACACCAGAAGAGGCCATCTGATCCCATTACAGATGGTTGTGAGCTACCATGTGGTTACTGGGAATTGAACTCAGGATCTTGGGAAGAGCAGTCATTGCTCTTAACCACTGAGCAACCCCTCCAGCCTCAGTCAATGCTCTTAATCTTTGTACCATGTCTCCAATCTCAAAATGGTTGCTTTTAATATCACCTTTTGGGTTTTGTATATTCCTTTTCTCTCTTCCCAATTTTAACTTTTTCTTTCTCCTTTCATTCCTTTGATTTGCCCTTGTAAACATTCTATGATTATAATCTGTTTCTCTCTTTGCCTGCCTGCCTGCCTGCCTGCTGCCTGCTGCCTGCCTGCCTGCTGCCTGCCTACCTACCTGCCTGCTTGCCTGCCTGCCTGCCTGCTGCCTGCCTGCCTGCCTGCCTGCCTGCCTGCCTGCCTGCCTGCCTGCCTGCCTGCTGCCTGCCTGCTGCCTGCCTGCCTGCCTGCCTGCCTGCCTGTCGGTTTTGATGTTGGAGGTCCACTCAAGGGCTCCATGAATGCTATGCATATGTTCTACCACAAAGTGGCACCTCCAGCACCTCAATCCTTTTACTTACATTCTTTCCCTTCCTAAGGATCTGTGAGCCACTTGAAACTACCATTTTTTGTACATTGGAAGTGAAAACCATACAACAGCCAAATGTTTGTAATTTCACAGGGTTTTAGCCTAGTCGTTTTCCTCTGTACTCAAAATTTACCGAATGGATGACTAAGGAAGCCTTTCCTGATCAAACTAGTCTAGGGGATTTGTCCTTTAGAGCCTGAGGCAGAATTAGAGGAACTTTGTATCAATTGTGAATGTAGAATCTTTTTTTTTTTTTTTTTTTTTTTTTTTTTTTGCGGACTATTCCAGACTGTCTTCAAACTCCTGATCTTCTGCTTCTGCCTCCAGAATTCTGGGGTTATAAGCATGTGCCACCGCAGCTGGACACCGAGCCTGCAATCACAGGTAGTTATAATACGTTTGTCAATCACTTTATACCATTATCCTTATCATTAATGTGCTACAGGAAGGCTCAGGATAGTCTTGTGGTTCCCTACATCAGTGTTAGCCTCTACATATTTGAATGGCAGCGAACAAAGTTATATGTGTGCATCTTCTTGTGAGCGTAAGTACATATTCACATTAGCGTCTCACAAAAGCTGAAATATTAGGAAAGAGATATAAGGCTTGTTACATATCACAGGTGTTAGAAGGACAGGGACAGTTAGTTTTTTTTTTTTTTTTAATGAATTCTGTTTCAGTCTCATTAGGGGTAATTTGGCCCATCTGTGATTCTTAAACCATTCCCTCTGGCATTCTGCTACCCTCAATGGGCCTCAGAACTTATGAGCATCGAAATAATGGTGGAGGCTTGAAAAGGAGACTTCCTAATTAGGGAAAACGCTGAAGCCTCCCAAGTTGCTGATGATTGGAATTGCTGACCCTGTCCGTGGAGATTTTGACTTCAAGATGCTTTTAGTATTTTAGTACGTCCGGCAACTCGTAAGCACGGAGCTTCTAACAAATCAAATGAGATCTTCGCTTAATGCATTGGCAAACAGGTGCAGACATTGTGAGAGATTAGTTTAAGGAAGTAGGGTTAGTGAATTAGGAGGGGCAATGAAACCAGGGTTTCTGGTTTCTACCTCAGTAGGATTTTGACTTCACCCCCTTGGCATTTGAATTCAATTTAATCATTCAGTAACTGCTCTCGTGATTCGTGATTCGTGCTCCATGAGTCATGAAGAGAGGCTTTTGTTCCCTTTCAGTCACAAAAAGGTGAAATTTAAGCTCTAACTCTGACTCGGGCATCACCTTCTCAAGCAGCGAAGGACATGCTTTATATTCTCATTTATAAAGAAAAATCTTAAGAACTTGATATCAAAGCAACTGTACATTTTGAAAGTTATCAAATAATATAGAAGGACCATTAGAATGATACTTTTCCTAAGCTAAAACTACTAAAGTAAGTTTTGTAAAACTTACTCTGCCTAGATTTATTTATTTTAAGTCTGTGGGTGTTTTGCCTGCATGTATGTGTGTATGTGTACCACATGCATGCCTAGTGTCCACAGAGGGTGTTGGATCTTCATGGAACTGGAACTGTGAACAGTTTTGAGCTGTCATGTGAGTGCTGGGAATTGAACCCCAGGAATCTACAAGAACAAATGCTCTTAGCTGCTGAGTCATTTCTCCAGCCCTAAGGGAGACTTTTGCATAGCTTACACCATTTAAAATAAACTAACTCTGAAGAACCAGTTTGTTTTGTTTTATTACAGGGTCTCATTCTGTAGCTCTGACTGGCCTGCAGCTTGCTATGCAGACCAGACTGGCCTGGGACTCAGAGATCAGCCTGCTTCTGCCTCCTGAGTGCTGGGATTAAAGGCCTGCCTCATCAGGCCTGGCTGAGAAGGGTTAAAATGGTTGTCAGAGGGAAATTTGCTCTGTTATCTCTTGGACACTTAATATCTAATTATTATTATTTTTATGTAGCAACTGTTGCAATGCCAAAGGTTCTAAATTTCAGTTTATTTTACTATTTTATTTTTGTTAAGTTTCAAATCTGGGACAAATGTCTGAGGTGCCCATCTAACATATCAGATCAGACCTGGCCTCCAGATTCTCCCAGCATCCCTCAGTCCCTACCTGTTACAGGGTATGGCTAGCATACTCCATCCTCTACCCTGAACTATCCAGCCCATGTCCTTTCCTTCCCTTTTTATTTCTTTTTTTCATTCAGTTTTATGTGAATGGATGTCTTGCCTTCATGGATATCTGTGTACCTCTTTGTACTTGGTGCTGAGGCTGGAAGATGGTGTTGGAATCCCTGAATGGTTGTGAGTTGCCATATAGGTGCTAGGAATTGAACCGGGTCTTCTGGAAGAATAGCCAGTTTTCTTAGCTGCTGAACTGTCTCCAGCCCTTCTCAATGTGTCTGAAGACACATTTTTAGTAGCCATTTCAAAACAAATTCTAGAAGGTTTTAAGAATTTAATAAAAAAATGAAATTTAAAAAAATTAAAAATATTTAAAATGAAACGAAATAAAATGAAATGAAACACTGAAAGAGAATTGTATGTGGTTATCCCTTGAGCCAAGCAACTACCTTTTTGGGGCATTTAGGTGTATCCCCTTATAAAAGGATTATTCCAGCTGGTCTGGTTGACTGTTTATATTATCCCCTTATAGAATGGTGGTGGGGAGGATCACAAGACTCATCTGCGGATCCAGCCACTCCCTGCCACCTGCTTTATGTAACTTTGCTTTAATTGCATGAAGCCTGAGGGTGTGGTAGAGAAGATAGGCCAGACAGACTAGGGGACAGTGTCCATCTATGCAGTCACACAGAAGCTCTCATTTCTCCTGTGGAATGGCTTTTCAGGTGTGGCCTTTTTGGGAAAGAAGCATCCACACCTTTGTAAGTCATCCAGTCTAAGCTGCAGGTAAGCCCGATACATTTATTGGTTTCCCAGAGGAAACTCTGGTAGAGTTGTACTTGGTTTGGGACTCTGGGGAAAGAGGTAAATGTTGTTACATCTCCCCCAAGGAAGAAATTTTAGCATCAAAAATACAAGTCTACGATCCTTCATGTATAGAGAAGAAGAATTCTGATAATAAAAGCAAAAGAAAATTATTAAGAAAATCAATAATGGATTTTACCTCATAAAAATCAAATATGCTTAGGTATTATTACCTAAGCACAAACCATTAAAACAAATGACAAGTAGAAAAATATCAGGATCATATATGAGAAATAAAGGGTTAAGCTGATTACTCTTTAAAGTACAGAAACCAACAAGTTAAGTGGTTAAGAGAGCTTGCTGCTCTTGCAGAGGACCAGAGGTTCACTCCCAGCACCATGTTAAGTGGCTCAAAACTACTTATAACTCTTAACTCCTGGGTATGCTCTTTTCTAGCCTCCATAGGCTCTCTCTCTCTCTCTCTCTCTCTCTCTCACACACACACACAAATGATATAAACACACAAATAAATAAATTATAAAAATAAATCTCAAAAAGTATAACAAGCCAGGCATTGTAACACATGCCTTTAATCCTAACACTTAGGAGGCAGAGACAGATGGATCTCTGTGAGTCTGAGGTCAGCCTGGTCAATATAGGAAGTTCCAGGCTTACAAATAGAAAACTTGTAGATGAATAAGTAGAAACAGTCAATAATCTTAGGGGATTGTTAGCCTGGAGTAACAAGAGTGGAACACTAAGATTCATGTTTACTGCTTTGATTGGCATAGGGAAAAAGGTGGCACCTTCAGTGCTGGGAAGGGCGTGGCTACGGGACACTCCCGGTTCACTGCTAGTGCAAGCACTTCAGAAAGCAGCTGTTCAGTGGCTGTGGGGATTCTGCTCCTAGACACTCAGCATTGCCTCATCCATTCCCGTAAATGTACCCTTTGCACTTGCGTGATGGTTTCCTTAGGCAGCTCATGAATCATGGCTTAATTATAGGCCCAGAGTCTCTTCAGTTCCTTCTGCACTTTGCATATTCATTACATTCTAAGCATATGATCACAAGCCCAAAATTATTCTACTTTATTCACTAATTGAAGAAAAAGATTATAGAGTGACCTCAATAAAATTGAGCTAGCTTAATCCTGGCCTACATTTTCTGAATCTTCAGGGGAAAAAAAAGCCTAAATGTTTTTCATCAGCCTTTTTTGGTGGCAAAGGCTGAGATCCTAGTACTTAGAAGTGACACCTTCTAGGCTAGCATGATCTACATAGCAAGCTCCAAGATAGCCTGGGTTACAGACCTGCCTCAAAACAAAGAAACCTTACCTCTAAAATGCCAAAACTCAAAAACTAAACAGTCATTTTATTATTATTATTATAAAAGCAAGTCTAACTATACTACTTGGAGGTGATCATTCTAGGCCTTTCCCTAGTCATATGCATATATACTCTGTGTACTTTCAAATTAACCTCCAGAAAGGATTATAAAGGTTTATGCAACAACAACAAAAATGACATAGGAAGGCATGATTCTCCATGTCAATGTGGCACATTAACACCTTTACTTTTGTGTGTGTGTATATGTGTGTACACATGAGTTTGCACGGGCACATGTGAGTGCATGCATGCTGAGGATCAAAGTGGACACTTTTGAGCTGTCTTCCTAGATCATCACTCTCTGTTTTATTGAGGCAAGGTGTCTGTCTCCTCAAATCCAGAGCTCACCAATTCTAGCTAGTCTAGCCAGCCGGCACTCCTGGAGCAGAGGCAAGGAACTTCGCTGGCTACACTACCCATCCCTGAACAGTGGTAGGCAGTTGCTAATGATGGCCAGGGAAGAGGAACCATTGTCCTCAGTGGTGTAGCCACTAGTAAAGTTCCCTTGTTCCAGTAAATGCCCTCCCATTCATGTTCACGAAAGTACCCCTAAATTAAATGCAGTGGGACACACAGATTGAGAAAGGCGGGGGAGGGAAAGAGAAAGGAGGAGGAGAACTTGGGGAGAAGGAGGGGTTTGGCGAGAGGAAAAGGAGGATACAAGAGGATACTAGGAGAGAATATAAGTATGTTATACGTATGTGTGGAGTGACGAGGGAAGATGTTTGTTTAAGTAGCCACTTGGTCTTTGCTGTTGATGAACGCAAAGGCCTGGGACGTGCCAGTCTCTTGTTGTTGATATTTATTTTTTACATAGACTCAGTGTCTGTTTAAGGCACTCCTTTGAGTTCCCTGTCAGCACCTGCTGCCAATGGCATTCCGCCTGCTCTGATCCACGCTTGCTCCCTGCCGCTTTCTGGGAATCCGCGCAACTGAACTGCACGTGCTAGGTAAGTGCATTGTGCTAGCCTTACTTAGCCTTCGTGATGGCACTTCTGGTTTTAGTGGGGTTTAGTCTATTCTTGGAATATCTGTAGAGGAATAAATAAATTATCACTTCCTGACTTCTTATGTACAAATTATAATAAATTATTTAGATGGTTTACTTAAATATTTTCATCTTTACATTTAAGGTCATATTAAATATAGTTCTCTTCTGAAAAATCATTCTTTTTAAAAAATGAAAAGTCCTTAGGCATTCTGTGGGACATAAGGATGAATGGCAATGTAAGTGACATTTTTTTTCTTTTCTTTAAAATTTTTATTTTATTTATTTATTTAGGTTTTTTTTTTTTGTTGTTGTTACTGTTGTTGTTTGAGACAAGGTTTCCATATTTAGGTTGGTGGCCTGACACTCTTTTCCTTTTTTTTTTTTTTTTTTTTTTGTGGTGTTAGGAAATCAAACACAGGGTTGTATATGCTAGGTTAGTGCTGCATTGAGCTGCATCCATACCCCTTGGCTTTTTGAAATAGAGCCTTGTGAATGTAGCTTGGGTGAGCACCAACTTCCATTCCTCCTGCCTCAGCCTCTTAATGTGAGATTACAGGCATGTGGTGATAAGATGCAAGGTTAACACATTGAAAAACATCATTTTATCACTTTAAATGTACAATTCAAGAGATTGTAGTCTGTTCGAAAGGCTACCCTCATCACCTAGAACATTTCAAGTTCCCTAAAGAGAAGCCCCATAGCCATTAATCAACCACTCCCCATGCCCTCTCTTGCCAGCTCCTGACAACCACTGAGTTTACTTTTTTTCTGTATGGATTTGCCTTTTCTGCTGACTTCATATAAATGGAATCATGTAACGTGTGGTCTTAGTAACTTATTTTGATCGGTGTTCATTGCAAAGTTCATAAAGTTCATTTTAAAAAAAAATTTTATTTTATTTTTATTTATTTTTTATTTTTTTAGTACCGGGGATAGAACCAAGGGCCTTGAGCATAATATGAGCTACATCCCCAGACCACTCATTTCTTGTTATATTTCAGTTTTCTTGCATGGCTGAACTTCCATACTTTATCTGATAACCAGTTGATAGACATTTGGGCTGTTTTATTATTGATAATGTGAGCATAAAGACTCATGTACAAGTTTTTGTGTGAACTTGTGTTTTAATTTTTCTTGGTATACATTTAGGAATTGATTGCTAGGTTGTATGGTAATCCTATGATTAAGTTCTTGAGAAATACATGGGTGCTGAGTTCATGGCTTCTGGAAACTGAATTCGGGCCCTGTGGAAGCTCATGCTCTTAACCTCAGTGGCATTTTCCCAGCCCCTATTTTAATATTTATTTATTTAGGCAAGGTCTCTGTCTATAATGCAGCTCTGGGTGGCCTGGAATTTGCTATGTAGACCAGGTTGGACCCCACTAAGATTCACCTATTTCTGCTTCTCAAGTGCTAGGATTAAAGGTGTCTGCCACCATGCCTGGCCCCTATTTCTATTTTTAAGTGTGTGTGTGTGTGTGTGTGTGTGTGTGTGTGTGTGTGTGTACATGAGTGCAGGTGCTTACAGTGTCCAGAAGAGGGTGTCAGATCTCCAGGCAGTTGTGAGCTGATTGATACAGGTGTGGGGAACCAAAATAGGGTCCTGGACATACTCATTAACCCCTCCAGTTCCAAATCTGTATATTTTATTAAGATAGGTTTCACTATACAGTCCTGTCCAACCTGGAACTGGAACTTGCTATGGCAACTAGCCTGGACTTTGAACTCACAGAGATCGTCTGCCTCTGACTTTCTATGTAACATTTTTTTCAAGGCTTAATGTGTCGTGTGTGTGTGTGTGTGTGTGTGTGTGTGTGTGTGTGTGTGTGAATTGGGTAAGCATTTGACCTGCATTTTTTTTCATTAAATTCTCACAACTTTCTGTAGTAGGTGTCATCATTCTGTCATTGTATAGAAGAGGATTTGGATGGTCCAAGATATTAAGCTACTTGTTGAAAAGCTCGCAGTTGGATAATGGATCCAGCATCAGTCTCATGCAGTCTGGCTTCAGAACCTGAGATGTTATTATTCTTACTGTTTTAAGACACACATGAGACAGCATGCAGTTTTCATTTTTTCAAAGGCACAGTGACGTCAGAAGTGCAGGAGCTGTGTAGCTCATTTAGAGGCCTGGAGGTGGTGAGTGGAATATAAAAAGGAGGGAGTGATGTGCTAGAAAGCATTCATGAACCCCAAAAGACCACCAAGGAACCAGTTCTGATGTAATCGCACTAGCGTCTCCTTATTCAAGCTCGAGCTTGGGCTGCATCACCAGCTCTGATGCAGTAAAACAGGAGGGGGCAGCCCTAAACTTAGTTTCAGGCAAATATTTATAGAGATAAGAAGGGGGTATTTAGCCTGGCACACATCTGACTGGGGGGCCATTATGGCCTTTAATGTAGTTGGCTGGTGCTGGGAGCCAAACCATAAACTTAATTTCTGCCTTCCTCCTGGCTGGTGATTGTTAGGAAGTGAAGTGTCAGGGGCAGACTTGTAACCTCGGGGTGCAGATTTGTTGGGAATAACCTGGAAACTGGTGTTAGAGGCAGGTCTTGTTGAGGAGTAGCCTGGAAACTGGTGCTAGGTACTGGCCTGTTGGTTAACTCGAGTTCAACCTTAGGTCAGGTTCTTTAAGCTGGAGTTTGAACCCAAAAGATCTGGTCTCTCAGGAGCATTTGAAATGAATCTCAATCAACAAATTCCAGAAGAGGTACTAGGGTGGATGCCAACTAGGTGAAAGGACCATGGAAAGTTGGCAAGTTAGTTTCACCTCAATTGCTCACTTCATTCCATCATAGCAGCACTCTGTGGCTGTACATTGAGACACCGTATGCCTGCTGGGGTTGGGGGTGTGGTGAAGGATGGGATGATTAATTAGCAGTGTCTGCCATAGGTGAAGGAAGGGCCGTGTGTCACTCTGATGGTGTTTTCATCACTGGATGATGACAAAGAGATGAGAAATTATGAGTCATGCTCTAGAAGACAACGATGATCCTGTGACCTGGACTGAGGCCTACAGTATGTGTAGGAAAGTGGAAGCTGAGATCAGAGATGGGCAAGGAGGCCATGCTCCAGTCCATTACATAACAGGCCAAAGAGTTCACACTCAGTTCCCAGACAGTAAATTGAAGCTTTCTGAACAGGGAACTAAACCACAGGAGCCCTGATATAGAACTGTTGGGGGCATGTAAGATGAACTGATATGGAGAAAGATTAAAAGCAAGGGGAAAAGCTATTATTAAATAATAATAATAAAATTATTATATATGATATATATCATATATAAAAATATATGATATATCATATATAATATATATGATATATATCATACATATGATATATATGATAAATATCATACATATAACATATGTATGATATATAGGATATATATGATATATATCATATATAATTATATATTTATATATTAATATATATTATATATTATATTAATATATTATTATATATTATATTAATATATTATTATATATTTATATTATATTAATATATAATATATTAATATATAATATATATTATATAAATATATATGGTATATAATATATATCATATATATTTATATATACCATATATTATATATATAATATATCATATATATGATATATATCATATATATAATATATTACACATATTTGTCATAATATATAGTAATATAACACTATTATAATATTACTAAACAATAATTAGTGGTTGAAGAAAAGCCCCATGAAATGGGGGAGCTACTCTTTTTCCCATGAATTTGATAGAGGTTAAAATGTAAATATGAAGAAATGAATATTGAATATTTAAGTGGAAATTTCTGATTTCACTGGAAACTTGGTTGTGTCACATGTTGTTTTTCTGGAAGCTGTCTCATGAGAGCATGTTTTGCTGAAGCAGGCACGTGAGAAGGCTGGAGTGGTGCATGATCTTTGGAAAGAGTATAAATGGAACCCCATAAACAGTGAGAGCTCACTCCTGCCTTGTTAGGCTGTGCATTGTTTTGCTGGTTTCACGTCCTTGCTGGTCTTCACTTTATAGAGAGAAATGTACCAAAGAACTTCTGATGGTATTCCAGCTGATTCTGGTCAATTCTGCTGACGTGTGCTGATTTGATGGAGCCTTGTGATTTCTGCTGGATCGTGCCTCTGCTACTGATCCGAGTTTGGTGTTTGCTATTGAACTCGACTGCTGATATCTTGACATTGAAGAGTGGAATTGCCCCAAAGAACTAAACAGGTCCATGATCCCTTTTTCCTTTTAACCTTCTTTCTCTACTACCTCCAGTCAGTGGGTTAGAAGGGAGGTTGAAGCTTTTAAGAACCCTAAATAAAGTAGGTTTCGAAAAAGTCAAAGCCTATAGAATATTCTGCTAGTAATACTTTGGTTCAATTTTCCCCAAGGACAACTTAGAATCATGTATACAAAGCCTTAAAAAATGATCTGTTATGATCTATTCCTGTCAGGAGTGGTGGCCCATGTCTGCTATGTGGTGGCACATACCTGTAATTCCATCATTTGGAAGGCTCAAGTAGGACCACAGTCACAAATTCAAGGACAGCTTGGGTTCTACATGGTGAGTTCAAGACCAGCTCACATTAAAGAACCTGTCTCACAGCAACAAAAACCAGCTAACCATCCAGCCAGCTAGCCATCCATCCACCCATCCACCCATCCATCCATCCATCCATCCATCCATTCATCCATCCAGGCAGCCATCCATCCATCCATCCATCCATCCACCCACCCACCCATCCATCCACCCACCCACCCACCCACCCATCCATCCACCACCCACCCACCCATCCATCCATCCATCCATCCATCCATCCATCCATCCATCCATCCATCCATCCAAGCAGTCAGCCAGCCAACCAAACAAACCAAAACTGTTCCTTTTATTTAATGTATAGAAATTTGTGTCATAGGAGTAGTCTTGGAAATATATACAGATGACAGTCCAAAGATGTTATTATGTCACTATTAGAAACAAATGTAAACATATGTGAAGTGGAAACTTAAGGGTTCTTTGTTTGCTGGGGCAAACATGTGATGGAAAGTTTCATTAAAGTGGACACAGGTGTGAAAGGCTAAGGCAGACTGGTGAAGGAATGTGTTGCTGAAGCAGACACAGGAGAGAGGATGTCCTGCTAAAGCAAGCACATGAAAAGACTTGTGATGAAGGAGTCTTTGCTAACAACATGCATGTGTTGGTCTACTTTACACTGCGTAGTTGAGCTGTATTTGTTGGGACTCCACAGAGAGAAATGCACCAAAAAACTTCTGGTGGTGTACTGCAGTTTCTTGGTGCTTCCAAGGACTATAGCTGATTGGCTGCACATGCTGAGGCAATATCCATGCTGAGGCAAGGCACATGGAGGACACGTGATGTCTGGAGGGTATAAATAGGACTCCATGGAGCGATGGAGATAGAGCTTGGCTTGTGGATACAGCCAGCTGTGCAATGCTTGTGGGCCTCGCATTTTCACTGATCTTCACTTCCCTGAGAGAAGCACAGCTGAGAGCTTCTGGTGTTCCTACTAATCCTCCTGCTTACTCAAGCCAGGCTGTCTCTGCTAGGTCGTGCCACTGCTGTTACTAATCTGACTCTATCAAACTGGACTGCTGGTGTATTCGTGAAGTGTTTTCGAGTGGGTCGAGTTGTGGCTGCCTGCTAACCTGTGAACTGAACTGCTGATTCCCAGACAACACAGAAGGGAGCTGCTCCAAAGAACCTTTCTAAACAGGTCCGCTTCCCCCGTATCCTTTCTTTTCTACTACCTCTGGTGGGTGGTGGGTTACAAGGAAGGCTAAAGCGTTTAAGAACCATCATTAAAAATAGGATTTGAAAAATTAAAGTAACACTTATGCCGTGCAGCAAGCTACTCAGGAGACTGAGGCAGAAGGGTAGCTTAACCTCAGGAGTTCCAGATCAACCCAGGCAACAGTTAGAAAATAAAACACAACCCAGATATTATCTGTGCGTCTCTTCCTCCTGCCAGTAAAACTGAGTCAGGACCCAAACCTATAGAACTCTGGATGAAAAATTATTTAACTGGCAATGTTGGCTTTATTAAAAATTTTATGGGAGAGATAAAAAAACGTTTTCCAAAACATTGGGGCTAGTGCTGCTGGTTAGTTGTAGAGTGAAAGTTTAGCATATGGCTTAGATCTCAGTAATACAAGGCGTAAGCGAACAAATAAATACAGAGAAGCAGCTAACCTGCAGCTGGATATTTTCTCTCTGCCCATTGTTTGGGGCAAGAATCCATAATCCTGTGACTCTGTCCCACACAGCACTGCCTTCTCATCCCTTTTTTTTTTTTTTTTTTTTTTTTTTGCCCCCACCCTGCTGGTTTTTCAAGACAGGGTCTCTTTGTGTAGCCATGGCTGTCCTGGAATTCTGTAGACCAGGCTGGCTTCAAATTCTCAGAGATCTGCCTGCCTCTGCCTTCCAAGTGCTGGGAATAAAGGCGTGCACCACCACCACCCAGCTCATTATCTCTTTTAAGTTAGGGATTTTTTTTTTTTCATTTGATTTTGTGTACAAAGTCTACTCTTAGCAGGACTCATTTAAAAGTTGGTTTCTTGTTGCGCCCACACTGCCTGGCTTGTGGGCCACTGTGTCCTGGCCCAAGCTGCTGCTCCGGTCCTCGGGTCAGGGTCTAGCAAGAGAGAGAGTGGGGATGAAAGGGAAAAGACTCGAAGAATGAAAACAAGACAGAGGTTCTGATCAAGTCTCAAGTCTCATTTATTGAAGGGAAATATGGGTATTTATACGCTTTGCCACGTGCCTTGCAGGCGTGGATACCACGTTCATCTTGCAACTGGGGACACTAAACAGCAAAACAAGATATGTGGGAAAAACAAGATATTTATCAGAGTGCGCTCAGCTGTTGTAGGCTGTTGAAAACAAGTCTCTTGTCAGGGTACGTGGCCTGAGATGGCTGCAAAGATGATAGCTGCTTTCTGCTAGGAGTCAGCTCCCAACAGTTTCTGATGGTAGCTCATGCCTTTAATCCTAGCGCTTGGGATGCAGAGCCTGGAAGGAGGTTAGAGGCCAGCCTGGTCTGCAGAGCAAGTCCCAGAACAGCTCTGTCAGAGAAACCCTGTCTTGAAAACAAACAGTTGATTTCACTTGAGGAAATTGTTATAAATATTTGTACAAGCCAGGCAGTGGTGGTGCACGCCTTTAATCCCAGCACTTGGGAGACAGAGGCAGGTGGATTTCTGAGTTCGAGGCCAACCTGGTCTACAGAGTGAGTAACAGGACAGCCAGGACTACACAGAGAAAGCCTGTCTTGAAAATACCAAAAAAAAAAAAAAAAAGTTTTTTTTTTTTTTACAGTATGTAAAACTTATTTAAAAATGGCACAAGGTCAGTGTGTAAGGCCATACACCTATTATAATCTCAGCATTCAGGAGTTTGAGGCAGAAACCTTATAAATTCAAGGCTGACATAAGCCATGTAGTAAAACTGTCTCAATAAAATTAAAACAATTAAAACAAAGGAGTTGTTAAAAAAAAAAAAAAACCCTCTGGAACATCCACAAGCTTAACAAAACAAAGCACAACAGTTTTACTTGGGGTAGGGATATATGCCTGTAATTCCTGTACTTGAGAGATGAAGGCAGGAGAATCAGAAGTTCAAAGTCTGGGCAGAGATATGGTTCAGTTGGTAAAGTGCTTGTCTTGCAGCAGGAGGATCCATGTTCAATGCTCAGCACTTGTGAAAAAGCCAGGAGCAGCATCATACATCTGTGATTTCAGCACTGAGAGGCAGGGCCCAGAGGATCATTCAGTCTTGGTGGCCAGCTAGTCTGGTAGTCTAGCTGAATTGGCAAGCTCTGGGTTCACAGTGAGAGACTCTAACTTAAACGAAGAAAAAAAGGAAGAGACCAATTGAGAAAACTCTGATTCTTTCCACATGTTTACACATGTGCACATCCACACACATGTATCTGTACGTATACACACACACACACACACACACACACACGTCCAAGGCCATTCTTGGCTACCTTGGAATACATATGGCTCTATTTAAGCAAATAAAGGAAGGAAAAAAGGAAAAAGAGAAAAGAGGGTGGTAGTGGTAGTGAGACCTTGTCTCAGAAATCTCAAACTAAATGAACGAGAAATTTGTTAAGCAAATTTGGAGACAATTTGTTACAATCTGAACTTACTGTGGTTTCATGGACATTTTTTCCTTCTTGGTCATTTTTCTTATTTCCATTTATTTATATTTGTTTGTTTCTTTGTTTAAAATTTGAGGCAGTGTCTCACTCTTCCTTAAACTGATTCTAAACTTCTCATCCTCCTTCTCAAATGCTAGGATTAATAGGCCCAGCTCCGTTTCCACAATTTTATTGTTTTAAATTTTATGTATACGGGTGTTTTGTTTGTGTACCACGTGGTTGCTTGGTGCCTCCAAAGGCCAGAAAGAGTATTGGATCCCCTGGAACTGGAGTTACAGACGTTTATAAGCTGCAACACTGTGCTGAGGCTCAAACCTCTCTGGGTACATTTTTCCCACTCTCATTTCCTACTGTAAACCACTTGCCATTCCTTAGTCAACCTGACCATAGTAGGTCTCTGTGCCTTCATTCATGATCATCTCTGTATGAACTCTTTGGACTTTACCACAATATAGTCCTCAACCCCTCCCTGTGTCCCTAGTCCAGAATGATTCATACAGAGATGATGGTGTTGAAGAGTAGAGATGGCAGGCTTGCGTGATGTAGAAGAACATGGGCTCTCTTTTTAGAAATAGCAGTGAAGAAGAGATCATATGGATGCAAGGCAACACAAGACATAAACTCTTTGTGGTTTGTGAGAAGGCCAGCCTATCCTAACATTCTCCATTCTCCTGTCTCATGTTCTCAAATGTTTGGTTTATAGGCATGAATATGTATATATATATATGTATGTATGTATGTATATAAATACATACATATATATGTATGTATATATATGTATATATATATACATATACACATATATATGAATGAAGGGGAAGGTAGAGGGGGAAGGAGAGAGAGTGATAGAGAACAGAAAGGAGGTGGAGAGGGAGAACAAGAGGGAGAGGGAGGAGTTGGGAAAGAGGGAGAGGACTTGGGTTTGATTCCCAGCATCCACATAGGGACTCAAACTCATCTGTAACTATAGTTCTAGGGGATCTGATACTCTCTTCTGGTCTCAGGCACTGACACACACAAACCCATACATACAAACACACACACACACACACACACGTGATGCATTCAGGTAAAATGCCAACACCCATAAAAGAAGGATTTTTTTTTTAAATTAAAGGGTAGCTAGAGAGATGACTCAGTGGTTAAAAGTATCTGTTGATCTTGCAGAGGACCTGTGTTCACTTCCTAGCACCCAGGGGATCTGATACCATCTTCTGGCTTCCAAAGGCACTAAGTACATGTAGTGTGTGTATACATGCAGGCTAAACAATCACACACAAAATAAAATAAAATGATCTAATTAAGATTTTTAAAAAAGATTCATTAATTTATTTGTGAAGGTGTCTGTGTAAGGCCATGTACCCATGTGTGTGTAGATTTGCACGCTTATGTGTACACGGGGTGACAAGAAGAAGGTGCCAGTATCCTTCCCTATCATATTCTTCCTATTCCTTTGAGGCAGGGTCTGTCCCTGAACTGGAGCTTAAGTTTTCTCAGCTGCACTGGAAGCCACAAGAACCCCTCAATCCTCTGTCTCCATCCTCCTTCAAGCTGTGGTTCCAAGCTTGCACAGGATGCCTTCTTCCTTGCATGCCAGGCCCTGACCTCCAGTTCTCAGCAGGCGCTGTTAACTGCTTATCTATCTGTCCAGGCCCCTCAGCTTCAGACCTTTATGAAGTGAAAAGATGACTAATCTTTTCCCTGTTATTTGAGAATGCAGGTCTTGCTAAATCTATATGACTCAAGGTGTTACTGTTAAAAGCACTTATTAGAAAAGCAGAGATACGTGGGCTCAAGAGATGGCTCAGCAGTTAAGAACACTTTCTACTCTTACAGAGGACCAGAGTTCAGTTCTCAGCACTCAGGCTCACAATGGCCTGTAAATCCACTCAGCAGGATGCTTCTGGGACAGTGGACACCAAACCACTCAAAGACACATATATACACATAATTAAATAATAAGTTGTTAAAGAGAGAAAAGCAAGAATCTAATCTTAAACAGTCTCTTTGAGGCATAGGAGAATGTATCTTATCTTAAAGTTAAAACTAGTTTATGTTGACAGAGTTAAACTTTCAGAGGACACCTAATATTTATGTGCTTTCTCCTTCTCGTGTTGAAACTTTTTAATTAAGAGTGCTGCTGTACCTGACAACAGTTCAGCTCTGAGGGCTTAGACAGTGGAAATATGCCTACAAGTTGTGCTCTGACCACATGTGGCACCATGGCGTGCTGGCACTTGCACACATGCATGCACATGCATGAATACACACACACAGATGTAAAAAAAGTACTTTCAAAATTTTAATTAAGATAGCATTTTCACACCACAAAATTCACCTTTTTAGTATTTACAATTCAGTCGTCTTAGTATTTTGACAAGGTTCTTAAACTATTATAGTATCTAATTCCGGAGTATTTTTAGCACTCTGAATCCCCTTGCTTACCAGTCTTACTCCTGTCCTCTCTAGTTCCTACAAATTACTACTCTATTTCCTGTCTTTATGATTTACCTGTTCTGGATTTGCTGTGTAACTGGGACCATACAAACCCAACTTTGTATAGAACTGCTGAACTATTTACTGTTTTCCAAAGTGACTGAACCATTATATATTCCCGCCAGTAATTTCTCCATACCCTTGTATGCCATTATCTGGTTTTTTTTTTTTTTTTTTTTTTTTTTTTTTTTTTTTAGTTGCTGTTATGTATGCAGCAAGGGTGGTCTTTCTTTTCTACTCTCCCAAGTCCTACCTCACTTGCTGCCATACCCTGCTCTCCCTCTTCCCTCCCTCGCTCCCTCCCTCCCGCCTTTCCTCCCTCCCTTCTTTTCTCCCTCTTCTCCCTTCTTTCCTCTTTTCTTCCTCCCCCCCCCCCCCCCCCCCCCCCCGGGAACTGAACCTAGGAACTCCCACATGCTAGGCAAATTGTCTCACTGAGAGCCCCAGCCCTCTTTATTTTTTTGTTTTGAGATAGTCTTGGAAGTGACCCAGGCTAGCCTTGAAATCACTGTGCAGCCAAGGCAGGCCTTGAACGTGTTCTCTAGCCCCAGTATCTCCGGTAATGGGTCACTGGCATTACAGGCTGTGCCACCAGACAAGCAACACTTCACTTTCCATTGTGTATTTCAAATCATCTGTGGGTGACTGAAACTAGCAACCTACACAGTGTTTTAAAAAGCAGGGCATTTCTAACCAGCCTGAAATATTGGAGGCGCTCAAAACAATAATAGTTATCTAATGATAAGCAGAGGCCTCCAACATTACCTTGGTGTCTATTGCTGTGATAAACATCATGACCCAAAGCAGCGTGGGAAGGGAAGGGTTTATTTCACTGTACAGTGTACACTCCATCGCTGAGAGAAGTCAGGGCAGAAACTCAAGCAAGGCAGGAACCTGGAGGCAGGAACTGAAGCAGAGGCCATGAAGGAATGCTGTTTACTGGCTTGTTCCCTATGGCTCACTCAGCTTGCTTTTTTATACAATCCAGACTACCTGCCCAGAGGTGGCACTGCCAACAGTGGCTTGCCAACAGTACTCTCACATCAGCATTTACCAAGAAAGTGCCCACAGACTTGCCCACAGTTCACCCTGATAGAGGCAATTTTCAGATGACTCTGGCTTCTGTCAACCTGACAAAAAAACTAACCAACATTTTATGTTCCATTGTGTATGCGCACCACAGCATCCACATGGAGATTAGAGAAACCCTTGTGGGTGTCAGGTTCTCCTCCCACTGTGTAGGTCCATGGGTGGCAAGGACTGAACTCAGGTTGTCAGGTTTGGCTGTGGACATCTCCACTTGCTAAACCTTCTTGTCAGTTCTATATATATCTTTATACCGACCCCATAGATAATTGAATTCAAAGCTCCGGATTAAAATCATTCGCCATAACTTGATTGAGAAGTACTGAATTCACCCTAGAAGTAAATTTAACCAGAGTTAGATACAATGTGAACTCCATGTGGAAAATTAGAGAACTTTACTGAAGGAATAAAATGGCACCAATAAAGGGAAATAACATGTTCAAGTGCAGGAAAGTTGGATTCTTCGTAATGTAGCCCAATTCAATATGATAGAATAAAAATCCCAACAGGACCACTTGTGGAAAGTTGACATTAACCATTCTAAAATCGATCTGGAGAAACAGAAGATTAAAAATAACCAAGGCTCTGTTAGAGGAAAACGTGGTAGAAGGTTGATTGCCTGATCAGGTAATAAGGTGACCACAAAGCTTTGGCAATTAAGATGGTAAGATACCAGACTGATGTAATTCATGGGATGGAATACAGGGCTGGCAACAGACACATGCAGAGTTCATGACTTTAAAACACATTTCAATAGATTTGACATTGACTTTCCTGAGGATTTAAAGGGCTGTTTCAGATATCATACCAGACAATTCATGTTTTACATGGAAAAGTTTTAATCCTCAATACAATATATGAAAATATATTTTGGGCTGTTTAAAGGCTTATATGTGAATGGAAAAATGAAAGATAATTGAAAATAGCTGGTCATGGTGGCAAACTCCTTTAATCTCATGTTCTGGCTGCAGAGGCAGGAAGATCCCTTGAGATTGAGGCCAGCCTGTTCTCCATAGCAAGCTGCAGGACAGCCATGGCTACACAGTGAGATTCTTTCTCAGAATAAATAAATAAATAATATTTTTCCAGCAAAATACCTGTGCAAAAATTGAAAATAAGTCACAAAAGAATAAAATCGCAAGGTAGGTAACTGAGAGGTAACTTTTAACATGTATAAAGAACTCTCACAAATTGCTAAGATAAAGGTATTTCAACAAAAATGGTCAGCAGACAAATTAGAATGGCGAGGGAGGACATGACGACACGGTCGGCCAGCATTAATCAGATAAATATAAAAGAACCTTCTAACTGGAAGAATTGAAAACCTGACATTCTTAAGTGTTCACAGAAACGTGGATAAAAGGGAACTAATGATGACTGGGAGGTGGCGGGGAAACTGGCAAAAATATCCCCCAGAATGTAATTTGACACTACTGAAAAGCTGAAGACACCCTGCCTGTCCTGCAGTAGATGGGTAAGGGAACACTCTCATTAGCATTGTTTATGGTAGAAAGGAGGGCTAATTCTCAACCGAAGAATAAATGGAGATGTTTTGGTGTATCCATTTGCAGCCAGGAGTCAGGTCACTGAAGGCACAGTCACCTGTAACTTCAGCTCCATAGGACTGTTCATTCTTTTTCTGGCCTTTGTGGGCACTGTACACTCATGGTGTACAACATATATATGCATGCTGAACACTCATTTATGTAAGAGAAAATAAATAAATCATTTTTTGGGTGCAGGGGAAGGAGTAGAGTGCGTGCCCTAGTCCGGAGCGAGCAAGCGATCCTGTTCAAGCTAGAAGCTGATGGCTGGCAGGATCGCAGCAACGCCTAAACCAAAGGAACTTGCTTCTTCAAGCTCTTTAGGCAGTGATTCGGACAGCGAAGGTGAAAAACAATTAAAGAGGAAAAAGCAAGTTGTTCCAGAAAAACTTGTGAAGATGCTAAGGCCTGGTGACACATTCTAGATCTCTGGCCTCTTCCAAGCAGAGGAGCAGTGTAGATTGGGAAGATACGTCAGTGTTTGCAATTTTAAGAAAAATTCTAAGTGGCATTAGAGAATACTGGATGGACTCAGAAGGCGAAATGAACCCAAGGGGAAAAGAATTTCTTTAAACCTGGTGCAGTGAGCCAGCTGAAGGAACAGATCTCTGACATAGATGGTGCGTAAGGAACCTGGAAAATCTGAGCATATTAAGCCTGCATTGGTGTAGCTGGTTTTATCTGTCTTTTTACATCGGCTTTTGTTTTTCTAAATGTTATCTTCCAAGCTGTTGTATATTTGGATTACAGAACAATTTGTAAGATGAATCCCTTTTTAAAAATTTACGTTATTAAAACGTTCAAAGTGAGACTAATTGCCAACTCTATTAAAGAGGATTGCTTTATGCCCTCTACCTAGTATAAAGAAATAAAGTCAGATCATTGCAATGCTATAACAGAAAAAAAAGAGTGCTTGCTGACCAAGCGGGAGGACCTGACTTAATCGCTAGCATTCATATAAAAAGCTTCACATGACTGGAACCCCAGTGCCATGGGAGGCAGAGGCAGGAGGATGGCTGGGGTCTCCTGACTGCCAGCCTAACTCCAGGTCCAGTGAGAGACCCTCTCTCAAGGGAATAAGGTAGAGAATGGCAGAACAGGACACCTAGTGTCCTCCTCTGACCTCTTCCCACCCATGTATTCATAAACAAGAATGAATAAATGCCACACACACACACACACATACCAAAGAGAAAAAGAAAAATTGAAAAAAAAAAAGACAGTCTAAGTCTCCTGTTTGACTGTGTCCTTGAATATTTGACCTTGAATAAATAATGAGGCCTCACTGAACTTGAGTTTTTGGACACCATGCTTACTAAGGCTCAGCTTCAAGTTGAATTATCCCTTGTGTTAAAAAGCCTCTCAATCAAAAAAAAAAAAAAAAAAAAAAAAAAAAAAAAAAGTAGGTACATCCATCCATCATTTTAATAAAGATCTATTCTATTAATTTGGAAAAGCTGAAGAGAGTATTAATTTTCCTCCCACAGTCTTAATGAAGAAATAAAGAAACTAATTTCCCATTACCATTCAAGGAGCAAGCCATCCCTTCACAGACTGAGAAATTAATGTAACAGAGCCAAACAACTGAACCATCTTTCTTCTTTCCTCCAATCTAAAGCTCTGAGCTTTGTCTGTTGCATAAACAAAGTTTTAAAAGTTAACTGAAAGTTAACCCAATTTAAAAACTCAAGCTTGCTTCATAGTAATGTACTTAGGGCAAAATATTCTCAGTTTTCATGATGTTTGACTTTGTAAAATGGACTGGTGATTTCTAGTGTCTGAAGCACAGCAACCATTACAATCTTTGCTAATTAAAGTCTCCCCGTTAGCGTAACTTGTATCCATCACGCTTTTTTTCTCAGAGCTGTTTGTTGTAGTTTACAGAGAGTAAGTCATTGTATTTTCAAAACATATTAGCAAAGCTGGTGTGGTTCTCATTATTCAGAAGGTTAAACTGTAGGAGGAAGGGAGAGATGGCTTAGTTGGTAAAGTGTTTGCCATGAAAACACAAGACCTGAGTTCAGATCCGTGGCATCCACATAAAAAACCAGACTTAGAATCCCAGCCCCAAGGAGACAGACACATGGACTCTTCAGGCTCAATGGCCAGTCAACCTCCTGAAATTGGAGGATTCCAGACTTAGTGAGAAACTCTTAAAAAAAAATATGGGGGAGAAGACTGAGGAAATGTTGACCTCTGGCTTCTACACTGAGGTACATACATGAGCATGCATTCCCTGCCTACCAACATACACCAAAGGATTGGGATGAAGTTGTAGCTCAGCTGGCAGAGGGCTTGACTCGAATGCATGAAGCCCTCCCTGGGTTCAATCCCTAGCACTACATAAACCAGATGTAGTCATGCTACCTGCACTCCTAGTACTTGGGAGGTGGAGGCAGGGGCATCAGAATTTCAAGATTATTTTCAGCTACTAAGTTTGAGGCCAGCCTGTGCTTCATGAGATACTGCCTTGAAAAAGTGGTGGTACACACCTGTGATCCCAGCACTCAGAGGCCAGAGGTAGTTGGGTCTCTGAGCTCAAGGCTCTATAAAGTGAGTTCCAGGACAGTCAAGGTTACACAGAGAAATCCTGCCTTGAAAAAAAAAAAAAAGATGGAGCCAGTAGGTAAAGGCACTTGCCAGCAAGTTTAGTCCCCTGGAAAGTACATGGCAGAAGGAGAGAACCAAGTCTTATAATTGTCCTCTGACCTCTACTTATTTTCCCATGGTGTTCACATGCTCCCCTCAAGTAATATATGCAAATAATTATATAAAAATGTAATAATAAAGTGAAATATCAGGCCATGATACTATAGCAATTTTTTATCATGAGTGTGAAGTCAGGCACCACTGAAGTATACATCCTTCCCTGTTTTTGTTTTTGGTAATGTCTCTCTGTGATACTTAGGCTGGCCTGGAATGCTGGGCACAAGCAATTCTTTTACTTCAAGTAGCAGGGACACTCCAGGTCAGGCAGTAACAGATGTAAACGCCACCATACTTGTCAACCTGACTCCTAGGAATCATAGAGTGAACAGAGTACACGTAATTGAATCCAGTTTTGCCTCAGAAAAGCAGAAAAGAAATGTATGAAAAGAATATTGGGAAATTCATAAAAATGATATGAAATCTGGAGGAGATTTAAAACATGGCATAAGCTGAGGCAGCCTGAGGATCAGGGCCAAAATCCAGAAGACCTTACTAGAAAGACAGATGGGAAAGGGGTGGGGACAGAGAGTGGGGTGATGGGATAGAATCATGCTGGAACGCATGACAGACAGCACACACCTGTAGACTCTTGCTGCCTTTACCAGTACAAATAATTCCTAAACTCCTTCTGTGTCTATCTTGCTTGTTAGGCTTGAGTGTCCAACCCTTAGCACCTAAGCACCTAAGTTTAGACAGCACTTTGGCTGCCTAAACCTGGGAGAAGAAGCATCATCTCTCTTGTTTCTGATTCTGTGTTGCATTTAACAGGCAACTGCCCTTAAGTAGGAAGGAAACAAAAACAAAAACAAACAAACAAACAAACAAACAAAAACCAAATACTGTCTGAATACATATCATGGATCTTACCCAGAACAAATGTGTTCTATAGTCAAAAATTGGCCGATTGTGACTGAGGCTCATGCCGATGTCAAGACAGCTAATGGTTGTTTGCTCCATCTGTTCTGTGTTGGTTTCACTAAAAAATCACAACAATCAGATCCAGATGATTCCCGATGCCCAGCACCAGCAGGACTGCTAGAACTGGAAGATGATGAAAAGGTAGACAAATGACTTGATGAAAGTGGATACACTGATTTCAGACAGCACTGGGAAAGACAGGCAAGGCTTGCCAGTCCCTTTGTCCTCTTGATATCTTCCTTAGAAAGGTAAAAATATGGAAGAAACCCAAGTGGGGTCTGAGAAAACTGACAGAGTGCCATGCTGAAGGCAGTAGTTCTGGAAAACTGTCTGCAGGTGAGACAGATGCCAAAGTGGAAGGAGCTGATGAATGTGAACCACCAGTGCAAGAATCTGTTTAAAGTCCAGATTTATTTTGTTTTTGTTTTTCGAGACAGGGTTTCTCTCTATAGCCTTGGCTGTCCTGGAACTCACTCTGTAGACCAGGCGGGCCTCTAACTCAGAAATCCACCTGCCTCTGCCTCCCAAGTGCTGAGATTAAAGGCGTGTGCCACCACTGCCTGGCTAAAATCCAAATTTTTAATAGTAACAAATAAAAAGCCCTATTTTAGAAAAATAAAATCCTAAAAAGAAAAGAAACCAACCACCCAACCAATTAAACAAACAGAGCAAAAACAAAACAACCAACCTCTACAAAACAAAACAAAACCCAAAAACGAACAACAAAACCCCACAAAGACAAAACAACCCCCACTCCCAAACAAAAAACCAAAACATTGTAGCCTCCTTTTCTGTGTGAGTTGGCTACCAAAAACGTTGGGGAGCCCTACTTGGGATTCTACATGTTACTGGGGAAGTTGGGGACCTCTCTGCGGGTTCTATGTCTTTTTAATAAAATAATTTAAGAATGGACCCAGAAGGAAGCCCAAGGACAATTTTATTAGAGTTAAACAAATAAAAAATACCCAAACCCCCAAAACCAGAACAACAGAACAGGTGAGTCACAGCATTTGGCAGCATCAGGAGAGAGGCGGAGAAAAGGAAAAATGTCATGCCTTTTGAGATAGGCATGGGACCCAGCAAACAGCCACATGGTAGGAGACTGGGAGAGACTTCCAAAGCATCAGAAAAAGTGGGTCCAGGCTGGCTCTGGCCAGTTTCTGAAGAAAAGAGAAATTCAGAAAATCCAGCAGGCCTAACTGTATAGCAAAGGCTCTGTAAGCAAGGTTGGGGCTTCTGAAAAGGAAAAGCACCTCATTTCATTAAGGGAATAATTAATCCTCCCATTCTTTATTTAGTACAGCTTAAGATGAATCAGCTTTCCTAAGGGGTAGTCTCTGGGCCAGGTGATTGATATGCCCAACTGGATTAACTCTTCAGGGATGAGACAACAGTAGGAAATGTTCTAATCTTTAGGGCAGATGATAATGTCAAGTCTCCACCCAAGGTCAAATGTAGATTCCGTTCTGTTGACCAAGAGGAAATAGCCTCAACCAAGTATTGATAACTTCAATGCTCCACAAGCCTATTGCAACATTTCCCCTAAGCTTGGAGATCCTACAGTCATTTGAGAGATGGGCTGAAGCTTAGTGAGCAGATATAACCCATTTCCACCATGAACACCCAGTGACATAATCTCAGGGCTGTTTATCAGAAGGATCAGTGTCTGGACTGAGTTTCAGTCCCACCCTCATTTCTAGTTTCCAGGTAGGAGGACTCTTTTAGGAGGAAGTAAGAAATAACATCTCCCTCTGGCATTCCTGGCCCAAGAAGCCGGGACACTTCCTGCTTCTGGCAGTGAACTTCCCTGCAGTGTCTAGTCAACTTCTCTCTCCTGTCCTCACCATTTTCTCATTCTTGAGTTTCAGAATGCTTTCGTATATTAGCCTCAACTCCATATGTAGCTGAGGATAACCTTAAACTCCTGATTGACCTGCTTTCTCCTGCTAAGTGATAGGATTGTAGGCAGTCATCAAAATACCTGGCTTTACAAAGTGTTGGGAATTGGCTTGTGCGTCCCAGATAAGAACTCTGCCATATGAGCTGCATCTTCAGCCCAAGAAATCTGCTCCCGCTCCCACTTCCTCTCCCCTCCCCTCCCTTCCCCCTCCCTCTCTCTACCCTCTTAAAGATTGATTTTATGTATATGAGTACACTGTAGATCTTCAGAATCACCAGAAGAGGGCATTGCATCCATTATAGATGTTTGTAAGCCACCACGTGGTTGCCAGAAAATGAACTCAGGACCTCTGGAAGAGCAGGCAGTGTTCTTAACCGCTGAGCCAATTATCCAGCCCCAATTTTTTCTTTTAAAATATTATATTTTTATCTTAAATTCTATGTATCTGTATGTGTGTATCTGTGTGGGTGTGTATGTGAATGTAGGTTCCTGCAGAGGCCAGAAGAGGGCATTACATCCCCTGGAGCTGGAGTTACAGGAAGTGGGAGCTGACCAAAGTTATAGTCATCTCTCCAGCTCCATGGAGGCTTTCTTTCTTTGCATATTATCGTTTATTAACAGGGGTAAGTACCAGAATCAAATGGTGCCTTTTTACAATTTTGCCTGTTTGGACCTACTAAGGCAGAATTGGGAGACCTACCAAGTGAGAATTCTTAAGCTTGCCACCTGTTACTCTTAGGTTCTGGTTGGCCTGTCCATGATCTCCAGAAATTCATGCACTTTTCAGACTTTCTGGGCTGCTCTGTGACTTGGACTTTGTGGAGCTAATTAATTTGGAAAAGTCTACTTAGAAGATTAGAGTTTTTTTCTTTTTATATAATCTTGTTACTTCTCTATGTTAGCAAACAGATCAGAAACAAAATGTTATTTTAAGAGGTTTTAGTTTGATAGAAATATCTACAATTAGCAATGGAAATAAGCTTGCATTTAAAAACTTTTTCTGGTCTTCCCACAGTATTGATTATATATACAGCAGTCAGGGAATTTATATAGGGCACAATGATTTAAACATTTATTCTGTTAAGTTTAATCAGTAAGCCTTCAGCCCCAAGGAAGCACAGATGAACATACATTTGGAATGAGCTTATTGGACTTTGGAAAGAGTGTTTGAACTTTGTGGCCTTCTGATTTTCTATTCTCTTTCTCTCTTTCTCTCTTTCTCTCTTTCTCTCTTTCTCTCTTTCTCTCTTTCTCTCTTTCTCTCTTTCTCTCTTTCTCTCTTTCTCTCTTTCTCTCTCTCTCTCTCTCTCTCTTTCTTTCTTTCTTTCTTTCTTTCTTTCTTTCTTTCTTTCTTCTTCTGTAGCACAGGTGTTTGAACTGAGATTTTGTTTCCTTCTGGCTCTAAAATCTTTGGCATTACAGTTGAGTGTAGATCGTGAGCCTGACACTGGTCAGGTCTAGTGACTCCAACAGGTTGGCCCGTAGTGGCACAGGCAGCTGAGGAGTAAAGTGGACAGTACAAGAAGGTGAGGAATGAGAAGTGATACTATGGTTTTTCTCAGTCGTGCTCCAGGTCGTGCTTGCTACGTCCTAGAGTGAAGCTGCTCACTTACTCCCGAGGGGGGTTTTAAATTATTATTACTCTTATTGTCTGTATGTGTGCATGTGTGTGCTGTAGTGTGCATGTGGTGGTCAGAGGCCAACTTGGCGGAGGTAACTCTCTCTTTCCATCTTTATATGTGTTCTGAGGATTAAATTTAGGTTTCCAGGCTTGTAATACCTTTACCTTCATTGGTAACACCCATTGGGTGTTTTAGGTGACATTCCATTCAGCTAGAATTTGATTTTGCATGCTAGATAAATCAGGCTGAAGACTTTTCTTGATAAACTCAAATTGGCATTGTGTTGTGCTTAAGTTAGACTCACACTTGGGATATAGTTGCCTTCACTTGATTTGCCCTATGGAACCCTGGGAACAGAGGAGCTAGCAAACATTCCAGGCCCTTTTTAGCAGTGTAAGTTTTAAGGGGTCTTTCAACCTTTTCCTTCTCGTGTGAAATTCCTATTAATGTCACAGAGATTTATTGTGACTGAAAGAAGAGAGTCTGTCCTTGAAAAATTGGTGAGTAATGCTTTGGTGTAAAAATGGTACGGCATTTTTATAAACATCATGTAGGAGTTAAAACCATTTGAAGACAAACAAGGTGTTGAGGATATATCTAGTTAAGCAACTGAACAGAATTGAAGGGGCAAATAAATGATCTGTGTAGCTACTGCGTTGCTTCCTATACGTTTGAGACTCGACTCAGGCTGAGGACGAGAATCACTTTTTTTCCCTCATAAAAGGCTCTGTATGGGGCTGGAGAGACGGATAGCTCAGTGGTTAAGAGCACTGGCTGCTCTCTTTCCATGAGGATCTGGGTTTGACTCATGACACCCACATGACAGCTCACAACTATCTATAACTCCAGTCCCTCTCAAGGGGGATGATACCCTCCTCTAGCCTTCCTGGGTGCCGGATGCATATGTGGTATGCATGCATACATGCAGGCAAAACATCCAACATCAGAAAATAAAGTGAAAAAAATTTTCTGCATATTTGCATTACTGTGTCATTGATACCAATGATAGAACTTCTTTTTTTGCTGGGTGGTTTTGTTCTTTGATGGTTTGTTGCTGTATCCACTTCTCTCTTCAACAGTTGGAGCAATTTGGGGGGGGTGGGGTGTGGGGAGGGGGAGGGGAGGGCTCCTAAATCAATCAGGTGCTTTATCTACATTATGTAGCTAATATTCAAGGAAGAAGAGGGAATCATCTGGCCAGGGATGAACATGTATTGCATGCTTTATCCTAAGTGGAGGCTCTTTTTTTTATCTGAAAGCAAGTGTCTAGTAGGAAATGAATACCCTTACTCCATTCATCAAAGATATGCAGATAGGGCTTAAGTAAACCTTGTTTTCTAGGTTGTGGTCTATCTCTTTAATCAAGGTATGATAAAGGGAAGAAGGGAGAGAGTATGGGAGGTTCAGCACAAGCTGTGCACTTTCTGGGAAAACCCCTAACTAGTTGAACAGCATGATAACCCAGTATTTGAACACCCAGGCATAAAGTAGGAGCAACAGGGTGTGGATGCAGATAGAGCAAATTCCAACCCCCAGCCCTCCCTAGTATTTCCTTTTAAATTATTGTTTTGTTTCATACATATGAGGTTTGTGTTTGAATTATGTCTGTGGGCCACATGTGTGCCTGGTAACATTAGAGACCAGAAGAAGGTGTTAGCTCCCCCAGGAACTGTAGTTACAGATGGGTGACAATTGCCATATGGGTGCTAGGAATAGAACCTGGGTCATCTGGAAGAGCAGCCAGTGGTCTTAACCACTGAGCCATCTCTCCAGTCTCTCTCTGGTATTTTTAATCTTTTCTAGTTAGTACAGAAAAACTCCTGAACATAAAGGAAAAGGTAACTGGAAATGACAGTCTGTAATCTGACAGGACCACAAGCTTTAGGGTCACATCTTAGAATTAAAGAGAGCCAGTCCTGATTAGCAGTCTAATTTTCAAATAGAAAAGTCTGTAGCATCATGCCTCATTATATTGGCTGGTTAGTTCATGTACACTGCTTCATCATGGCAGCATATATTACAATTTGGTGATTATTATTATAATTTTTGACTATTATTTTTGTTTATTTTATGTATGATTGCTCTGCTGCATATATACCTGCATGCCAGAAGATGGCATCAGATCCCTGTATAAATGGTTGTGAACCACCATGTGGGTGCTGGGCATTGCATGCAGGACCTCTGGAAGAGCAGTCAGTGTTCTTAACCACTAAGCCAATTCTCCAGCCCTAGTGATTATTATTTTAAAAAGTATTTAAAACTCTCTCTCTCTCTCTGTATGTATGTATGTATGTATGTATGTATGTATGTATGTATTTGTGTGTCAGTGCCCATGGAGGTAAGAGACTTGGGATACCCCTAAACTGGAATTACAGGTAGTTGTGACATGCCTGATGTGCATTCTGGGAACTGAACTCTGCTCTTCTCAAGAGCCGAGCCATCTCACCAACTCTCCCTCCCACTGACATTTTTATCAATCTGCATAGCACAGACTAATCTCAAACTCCTCATCCTCTTGCCTCAGCTTCCAGTGTAGAGATTACAGTTGGGTGTTGCCATGTTCAACATGGAGGTGGGTCCTTGGTGACCCCAGACAAGCATAGTCAGTGTGGTTGCTAAGATCTATATATAATGCATGAGTTTACATTAATGAGATGTGACAGGATATCTGCTGGGAGGTTTCTGGAAAAGGCTCTTCTCTCTTTTGAATAGTCACCAGACAGTAAGGTCTTGTTCTTCATCTTTGTATTATGTACCTGGATGTTCAACTCAGTCTTCAGACACAAAACCTGTCATGCTAGCCATTTTAAGATGTGGCCAGCCTCAGAGGGCAAAAGTGGATCATTTAGAAGAACCAGCAACATCTTGAGTTTACTGCCTGCCTCCCTGTGGTCTGGAACAATATATTTCCTAATTGATTAACTCAACTTAAATAAAGTTTTTCTATTATCTGTAGCAAAGAAAAAAAACACCCTAATAATAATTTAAAAAATTTACCCCTAAAATGTTGAATTAAAGTTTTTTTATTTTATTAAATGGAAACCCCATCAAGCCATCTTAGAACCCATTATTTCACTTTCCTTTACTTATGAGGAATACCTGTAACTTGGAGATGACTAAGAGAGAGACCTATCTTATCACTGTCAGGTTTTCTGGTTAACTGGGAAATTGATGTTGTTATTAAAATACCAGTAAGGAAGTCAGAATGAGGATTTAGTTCAGTGTACCAAGAAGTACATTTATAAACCTGTTGTTACTCTTCTACAACTTTATTAATTTTTTTTATTAGAGCTTATTCTCTCTTTCTTTGTTTCTTTCCTGTGTGTGTGTGTGTGTGTGTGTGTGTGTGTGTGTACGTGCATGTGCTTGTGTAAGTGTATGTGTATGCACTAAAGAGTCAGTTCCCTTCTTATACCATGTGGGTCCCTGGGATCAAACTCATGTTGTTAGCATTGGTGGCTAGCACTTTAAGTAATGAGTCTTCTTGCTGCTCCTTTATTAAATTTGACTTAGAAGTTTAAACAAACAGAACACTGACAAAGAAGGATCATTATGTTAGGGGGGAAAAAAGCCAAAGTCTGAGGAGGGATCTAGAAGAGTAAAGTAATATGCAGAATAATTCTGTCTCAGTCACTATTCTATTGCTGTGAAGAGGCACTATGACCAAGGCAACTCTTATAAAAAAATCATTTAACTGGGCTTTCTTAGTTCACTATCATCATATCAGCACAACAGCAGGCAGACACGGTGCTGGAGAAGTAGCTGAGAGCTACATCCAGATCCACAAGCAGAGAGCAAGCATGAATCTAGTATGGACTTTTGAAACCTCAAAGCCCACCCCCAGTGGCATACTTCTTCCAACAAGGCCACACCTACTCCAACAAGGCCACACCTCTTAATCCTTCTAATCTTTTCAAACAAGTTCCACTCCTTGGTAACTAAGCATTCAAATATATGAGTACATGGGGCCTATTCTTATCCACATCACCTCATTTTGATATTCTTAAAACTTAAAAGGGATTTTAAAAGTTTAATTATGTGTATGTTCATGTGTGCATGTGCACACAAATTCAGGTTTCTGAGGAGGCCAGAGGCATGTTAGAGTTACAGATGGAAGTTGGCCATCCAATATGGGTGCTCTTTCCTGGTGAAACATTTCTAGCCCCACATTTCATTTTTATTTCCATGTATAATATATATGTAATCAATAAATTATAAATTCACAGTAGAACCTCTTTCATATATAGCTCATAATTTAGATAATGTCTTGTAATAGATTCCTCCATGGTATTTTAAATTCTATAGGTTATTGATATGTTAAATATATCAGAGTAAAAAGTCAACAAATCCAGTAATTTTTGGAGAGATTTCAGCCACAGTTGATTCTACTAATTGTTACATGAAAGGTTGTAAATTATACATAACTTTTACTTCAGTTACTTATCTGTAAGTATTTACTAAATATGTGTTATGTGTCAAGCACTGGGCTGGGTTATAGGCACCAAATTACCGAGACTCAATCTCTGATTGCCAGGCTTGGTGGTGCATGCCTATAGTTACAGCAATTTAGGAGGCTGAGGTAAGATGAATTATTGGAACTAGGCATTTAGTCCTATCATTGACAACACAGCAAGGACCATCCCCCTCCACACCCACTCCCCCAAAATAAGAAAGAAAAAAAGGGGGGAGAAAAATTGAACTTTGTCCACAAGCATAAATGTAAATAACTATAATGAAGGGGGTGTTACAGTTGTGTAACTGTAACAAGCTTTAGTACATGTTTTCACTGCCATGTGTATGTAGGCTGTAGAAACCTGTTCATTTACTTTATATAGATATTATCTCTTGTTATTCTCTTAGGGAGTCATTGTGTTTATTCACAACACATTCTAGCTATGTAGGATGTGAAAACTGTGATGTGAGAGAGACTAGTTTGGGAGACATGTAAATATGATCACTCCCTTTATTACATCAAGTAAAAACAACATTCTTTCATCCTTTGACAATTATGGTAAGAACTAGATCGAGATAGCATGAGACTTTAATCTATATCAAGTACAAAAATAAGTCTGCATTATAACCAGTATTCACTCTATTTGTAAAAAAACAAATTCATAGATTTTATTATCAAGAAAGCTCTTAATGGCATATATGTAAGACTTCATTAAATTGTTAGATAAAACATGACAGGAAACAAAGAGGGAAGAACACTGAAAAGATGTAGAACTCTCATCAGCTGGATGTGGGTTTAGGTAGAGTTAAAACGATTTTGTATTTATTAACTGGACACAGTGGCATATGCCTTTAGTCTCAACACTCAGGAGGTAAAGGGAGGTGGATCTCTGTGAGTTCTAGGCCAGCTTGATCTACATAGTGAGCTTCACATCAGCCAAGACACACAGCAAGATGCTGTCTTGAAGATTTTAGTTGTGTCTGTGTGTGTGTTTATAAATGATGTATGTGTGAGCATATATATATATATATATAGAACAGCCTTTTGAAGTTACCTTCTTGAACACATATGTATAGAGATTGGAGAACAGCCTTTTGGAGTAAGTTATCTCTTAACTTTAGATAGGGGATCATTACCTGATGAGCCAACTCACCAACCTCTTTGATTATTTTTATGAAATAAGGTCTTGCTCTACAGACTAGGCTAGGCTTAAACTTGTGGTACTTCTAATTCAGTCTTCTCAGTGCTTGGATTACAGGTTTGTACCAACATGCCTAACTAGGTTTTGATCTGGATGGCTCTGTGGGCACCTAAAATATATTCCTGCCCTGACTTCCTTCAATGATAAACAATGTAAAAGTGTAAGCCAAATAAACCCTTTCCTCCCCAACTTACTTTTTATCATGTGTTTCATAATAGCAATAGTAACCCTTACTAAGACAAGGTGGTAGGATCCTTGGAATTGGAGTTATGGATAGTTGTGAGCCAGCATATGAATGCTGGGAATTGAATCACAGTCCTCTGGAAGAGCAGTGAGTACTCTTAACCACTGAGCCATCTCTCCAGCCTTGAATTATTTTATTAAGTCTTTAGCTTGCCTCTCAACTTGAATAGTTTTATGAGACACAAATAAAAATAAAGCAGAAAAACAGTTATAATAATTATTAGGAAGCTTCCTTGTTGGCATTCCTAGCTAACATCAAGCTATTAAAATATTCTTTGCAGCAGGAATAAGTATACTCATTTATCAGTTCTGAATGACTAAAAAAAATACAGTTTATCCCATGTTATAACTTGTTTAGTGTGACTTATTATTCCTTGAGAAGCTATAAGGATAGTTGTTTTCTGTGTTCTCTCATTGGAAAAAAATCCAAACATGGTTTAAAGCAAGTACATATAGTCATAAGTTGAAAATGTAAAGCTCGGAGAGCAGGATGCTAGCTTACAACACTCAGGCATGGTATCCTGGAAATAATCTGGAGAAACATGGATAGAAGTTATTAGAAGAAATGGCAACAGCCAAACACTTCTAGATTTGATAGCAACATGAAACAGAGAGCTTTACAAAGCAGGAGAGAAAATTCAGAGTTTATTTCAGAGAGACTGGCTTAGTTTGGGGATGTTTCAAGGTTACCAGAAAAGAGCCAACTCCAGACACCAATAGGGAGCTACAACTAAAGATAGACAAGCTCGTAGGCCAGAGAGATGGCTTAGCATTTAAGAGCATGCCCTGCTTTTCCAGGGATCCAAGGTCAACTCCCAGTACCCACACTGGGTGGCTTAAACCACCTGTAACTCCAGCCCCAGGTTTTTTGGTATTATTTTGTGTATATGAGTATTTTGACCTGTATGTATATTTGTGTACTGTATGCATGTCTGATGCCCATCGAAGTGTGGATACCCTGGGTGTGGAGGAGTTAACAGACAACTTTGAACTGCCATGTAGATGCTGGGAATCGAACTCTGGTTCTCTGCAAGAGCAACAGTGGTCTTAACCAACTGAGCCAACATTCCAGCTTCAATATTGTGTGCATATGTATGCAAATGAGCGCAGCTGCCTGGGGAAGCCAGAAACATGGAATCTCCCTGGCATTGAAATTACAGCTCGTTGTGAGCCACTGCATGTGGAATTGAACTCAGATTTTCTGCAAAAGCAGTATGTGCTTTTAACCACTGAGTCATTTTTCCAACTCCTAAATATGCTTTATTGATAGTATGGTTAGAAATTTAAGATCAGAGTCCTTTTAGATAGTATGGTTCTCAACAGTGAACCATATTGTTAGGTTTCAGAATAAAGAAGAGGTGCAGTCATCAGTATGATTAATTTTCTTTAAAGTTAAAAATTATCTCCTCCCCTCCCTTCCTCTCCCTCTTTTATCCCTCCTGTTCTTCTACCCACTCCCTGTTTCCTGTCCCTGTTCTCCCTGGCACAGAAAGAGGTAAGAAGACAACTTGTGATAGAGCTAAGAGGTCTTCAGGTCTGGCAGCAGGTGACTTCACCTGCCGAGCCATCGTGTTACTCCGAGGTTTCCTTTCCTATGTAATATTTCACATAAAAAACAAATGAACAGCCGGGCGGTGGTGGCGCATGCCTTTAATCCCAGCACTTGGGAGGCAGAGACAGGCGGATTTCTGAGTTCGAGGCCAGCCTGGTCTACAGAGTGAGTTCCAGGACAGCCAGGACTAAACAGAGAAACCCTGTCTCAAAAAACAAAAAAAAAAAAAAAAAAAAAAACAACAACAAAAAAAAAAACAAAAAAAAACAAAAAAAACAAATGAACAAAAACAACATTGTGTTCTTGATGAATGACATATTTATGCACATCAAACACATTAAACATTCAAAATCATAAGGTATTAAATGGATAGGCACCTCCCACTTCCTATTCTCAAAGTGTTCATTGTTCCTAATAAATAACATTAAAAAAATTAGTTCCAAAGACTGTTTAAAATGGACATAACAGAGCATGGTGGCACAGTTCTTTAATTCCAGCACTTTGGATGCTGGGACAGGTTTCTGTGAATTTCAGGCCGGCCAAGGCTACATAGTACGACGCTGTCCTAACACCCCTCCTCTGCCCCCAAATAATGCGGGGCGGTGATGGTACATGATTTGTTCCCAGCACTAGGGAGGCAGAGCCAGGTGGATCTCCGTTTTCGAGGCCAGCCTGGATCTCCGTTTTCGAGGCCAGAGTGAGTTCCAGAACAGCCAGAGCTACAAAGAGAAGCCATGTCTTGAAAAAGAAGAACAACGAATGTCTAATATAGTCCTCCCAAGTCCTTAAAGGTGGTGGCTCAATTGCGGACTGAAAACCGGAAGCGCCTTTGGGTAGGAAAAGATGACCCGGAAGTGCTGGGCATGAGCGGTCTTCGCTGAGGTAACTCAACCTCAGCGTTGAGCGCTGTTTAGGAAGTCGCTCTAATCTTTTCACCCAGTGTTCTTATAAAGGTTGCCCTGGACCTCAGGTGTCCCACCAAATCCTCGTGCTGACGTTCCTGGGCCTGGTCGTCCTCGAGTCTCCTGTCAGGTACGTCTAGAATCTTCCACCACAAGCCGCCACCCATCAGGTCTGCTGGTTGGTTATATGATTTTTGCTTTGGTTGGTTATATGATTATGTGCTTTAGGATGCTTGCTTTCGGTTGGAGCCAGTTTTATGTTATGAATACTGCGTTATAATGTTGGACACTCTTGTCAAAAGTTTTAACGGAGTCGGCTGGTCAGAGTCTTGTCACATTTTAAAAACTCCATGAATTGGTGGGTTTTACAGAACAGTTCAAGCGTAGGACAAAAATTAAAACTTCTAATCATGGAAGTATGTAAATATTCAAGGAAATTTTTAGATTTTCCGTTATTCTTCTGGTAATTTTATTCTGCTAGATTTTGAGTTTTCAGACAAGGTCTTGATTTGTAGTTCAGGAGGACATCCAACTCTTACCCCGCTGCCTTGCTTAGCCTTGGAATGCAGGGATTTGACAGTATAATTTATTCTTCATGTGTACTTTTCACAGACAGATTTAAATGGATATTTGCTGGGGATAAAATTTTCTGTCTTCAGCCAGGCAGTGGTGACACACATATTTAATCCCAGCACTCAGGAGGCAGAGGCAGATGGATATATGTTCGAGGCCAGCCTGGTCTACAGGGCTAGTTCTAGGCCAGCCAAGGCTATATACAGAGGCCCTGTCTTGAAAAACTAAAACAAGCAGGGCAGTGGTGGCGCACGCCTTTAATCCCAGCACTTGGGAGGCAGAGGCAGGTGGATTTCTGAGTTCGAGGCCAGCCTGGTCTACAGAGTGAGTCCAGGACAGCCAGGACTACACAGAGAAACCCTGTCTCGAAAAACACCAAAAAAAAAAAAAAAAAAAGAAAAACTAAAACAACAACCACACCCCCAGCCCCAACCAACAAAACACTACAAAGCAACAACAACAACAAAAAAACCCCTGTCTTTTAAATCTCTATTATGCCAAATTGAATTATGGGTTTAAATTATTCATACATTATCTTGATCTTCTACCTCATGTTCAATTTTAGAGAAAAGTGTGAACTGTCAGAGAGTTTAAGGAAACCGGGATTAATTGCTACCTTCTGTTTCATTCATCTATTTAGAGAGGAATTGGACTTCGCTAATATTTGATTATTTTCTCTTTTGTCTTAGTTGTGACAATCTATGACTACCTTTGTTTTATACTTTAAGGAGAAAAGAAACCTGAGCCTCAAAATCAGCAAACACTGTGTGGTAGAACGTACTCTCTAATCCGTTACAGCCAGCTTGACTATTGACAATACTTCTTGTTTATGGGTTAGTCTGAGGTTGTTAATGTACTTTGAAAAATCAGTTGTATAATTTGATGACTTAGGAAGAGTGTTTTCATGGCTTGAGAGTATGTTTAATTACTGCGTTGGTTTTAACATCATAGTGCCCACTAGGCGGCAGCATGGTGTTTTCAGTTTCTCGAGCTCTGCATGTCATAAGCAGACTGATGCCCTGCTAGTGTTAATCTGACAGTAATGAGTATTATATGCTGAATGCTTCTTACCACGCCATGGCCTGACCGGATGACTATGGACATACCTCAATCATAAAATTCTAGGCCCTAGGATGTTGCTTTTTATTCTCCTTATACCACATGAGGAAAAAGATTAAATTACAACAAAGACCATTTATTGGCACTTCATAGCCAATAAACGACAGAGCCAGAACGGGAATTCATGTGCTTAAACACTACTCATGCCAGCCTAACTAAAACTGTCATGTGTACCCAAACTCCAAAGGTCCACACATAAGACAAGGAACTTGATTGGTACAAACATTTAAACTTATTTGTACAAATGGCATTTTTGCAGAATATTTTAAGCAGATTGCAGAAATTCATAGAAGTGTGTAAATACCCAGTGTAAGTTCTAGATTTTTTTTTCTTGACTCTTCTGGCAATTCTCTTACTTTTGTTATTTATTTATTTATTTATTTATTTTTGGTTTTTCGAGACAGGGTTTCTCTGTGTAGCCGGGCTGTTCTGGAACTCACTCTGTAGACCAGGCTGGCCTCGAACTCAGAAATCCGCCTGCCTCTGCCTCCGAAGTGCTGAGATTAAAGGCGAGTGCCACCACTGCCTGGCTTGTTTTATTTTTGAACCAAGTGTGAGGTAAGCATTGTTTAATGTGCCCCAAGACAGTTATATTCTTCTAAGGAGCATTAGTCCAGTGAGATGCTTCATAAAAAGTCCTTGGAAGTCGCCAAAGCCTCTAAGACGTCCTCCAGTAAAGGAACATAATAAATCCTACTTCTTAGTAAATGCACAGTTTTCCTAAATTGTGTAGATTACAATTTATATTAAGAAATATATTTTAGGATTGGGCATGTTGTTGCATGCCTTTAATTCTAGTAGGTGAATTTCTACATAGCAAGTTCCAGGACAATGAGGATGTAGAGAGACCCTGTCTCAATGACTGACTGAATGACTGACTGACTGACTGAATGAATGAATATACTTTAGACCCAGGCTTGGTAACCCATACCTGCAGTCTCAGCTGTCTGAGGCAGGAGGCCCCAGAGTTCAAGGCCAGTTTCTGCTACATATGGAGTTTGAGGCTATTTTACATTAGACCCTGTGTCAAGAAAGAAAAAAAGAAGATGAACATTAGAGGTTGGGGCCTTAGCTCTTGGTTGAAGAGCTATCTTTAGCCACAAAAACACCAAAAAGCCTCTTTACATGCAGGCCACTGTTTCTACTTTATTTTTGTGTAGTCCAGTACTTCATTAAAAGAAGTATTATTAAGGCCTATTACAGTGATTTATTTTTATTTTTTAAGGATTTATTTATTTTACTTATATGAGTACACTGTAGCTGTCTTCAGACACACCAGAAGAGTGCATCAGTTCTCATGACAGATGGTTGTGAGCCACCATGTGGTTGCCGGGAATTGAACTCAGGACCTCTGGAAGAGCAGTCAGTGCTCTTAACCACTGAGCCATCTCTCCAGCCCCCTTATTTTTATTTTTGACATTTATTTTTATTTTGTGAGTGGGTGTTTTGCTGCATGTATGTCTTATGTGTACCATGTTCATGCAGTACCCATAGAGGCCAGAAGAGGGGGTTAGATGTCTTTGGAACAGGAGTTCCAGACTTTGTAAACTACCATGAGGGTGCTAGGAATTGAAAACAGGTGCTTGTAACCATCGAGCCATCTTTCTAGCCACCTACACTGATTTGTTGACTTATGAATGACTCATACCCTGCAGTTTTACTGTACTGTAGGGTTCTGAGTGTGTGTATGTATGTGTGTGTGAATTTATGAATGGAATATATGTTGGAAAATGTATAAAAGACTACAGCTGAAGGAAGCAAATGATGTTATGGTTAATACTTTTTGACAAATTTTCTGTCAGTTGTGGTAACATATAAGTGAGAACAATGTTATTTATTGGGAAATTATTTTATATAATCAACTCAGGCCAATAGTGAAACAAAGAAATTGAACAGTTTTGTAGACTAGAATTCTCACAGTATTGGCTTAGGAAGGTGACAGTACCTTTATGGTTCATATGATATGGAGAAAGTTTTTTAGCTCCTTCATATTTGTACACATCTCAGATTTTATGTTTATCTGTAAATTTCTAAAATTCATGTTAAATCTCTGCCCCTCATAAGACTTACAGGTGTAATTTTTCAAGAATCTCAAAATGCTTTTTTAAAATAATTTTTGTAATACAATAATTTAAATATTTATCAATTATCTACTTGTTTTCAAGATTTGTTTTCCATTTAGAACTGAATAAACTTTTGAAAATTAGCTGGTGAAAGGTAACATTATAACATTATAAATTAATATAAGAGAATTTTATAAAGTAAGCAGTAAGAAAATGGGTATGTATGCAAGTTGCTAATAAAATGATCTGGACTATTAGGTGTAACTTAGAAAACAAGAAGTTGTTGGGTGATGCCTTCATAAGAAAAGCTTCACAAAAGAGGGCTTGGGGATGGCTCAGCCATGGAAAGCACTTGCTGCCCTTTCAGAGGACCAGGGTTTGGTTCCCAGCACCAATGTCAGAAGGCTCAAATTTTCTTATAACTCTAGCTCCAGAGGATCTTATGATTCTTCTGCCTTCTAAAGGCACTCACACAATTATGGTATATACATGTATACACATGAGTAAAATGAAGATAAAGCTTTTTTAATAAGTATATAAATGTACATTTTAATTTTTTGTTTTGAGACAGCCTTATTTCCCTATATAAAGTATTTTTTCACATTTGCCTTTACTTATTCTCTTTTTTTCCTATAAAATAACCTTGCCTAAGTTTTCATTTAACTAATGTTATGGCTTTTAGGATTTTAAGCCTCAGCCTAGACTTCACCTCCTCTGTAAGTCATTTTCCCAAGACATCTTGATTTTTATATCTTGGAATTTTGGAGTTTTTAGCTTATCTACTTTACTTGCTAAGGAAGGGAAAAGTAGATCCCTGTGCCCACAGAGCTCATCATTCATTTATATTCCTCTAGACATTTGTTAGATCTTGCTCCTTTGATTATTCTCCTTTTTGTTTTTAATTGTGTGATATTAACTGTTTTTTTTACAAGACATAAATAGTTGAGTTTCTATTTTATCCCCTATTTCCCCTTGATTGCTTATAGCCTTAAACTTCTGTGTCTCGTTTTGGTAAAATAATTACCAATGGCCTTGAATTCTCCAGATAAATGTTAGTTAACAGTACATTTCTATCCTTCAGACAAATTTGATTCCCTTCTCCTTACTGTTGATATGAAAATCTTTCTGCAATAACTATTTCTTGAAATCCTCTGTGGTCTAAAGTCTCTTTTCCATAGCTTAGTAAAACCA